>NC_052355.1:32154368-32203121 GCF_009727055.1 Benincasa hispida | reverse complement strand
ATTTTTCTTTAATATTATTTGAATGGACGCATGAAAAAGAATAACGCATTGTGCTCACCAATGCAACTGTATCTTTGCAGAGGACGGGCAACAGTGCATATATCCCTGCAACACACCCCTTAACTAACGTATTTCTGGAGGATACCTCAACATAGTGCATTTGGCTAAGGATAGGCAAAGGACATATGCGAGCGCAATACACCCCTCAACTCAATACAGTTGAGTTAGGTGAACGCAAAGAATTCCTGATTGGTTTGATATGCGTCCATGGTCGTCTTGCTTTCTTGTTGTTAATTTTTTTTATTTTTTTAATTTTTATTTTACAATTTTCATCAGCGCAAGTTTTGTGGCTTGCGGCAATAGATTTTCCTTTATTACTCAATCATTCACAATTTAAAGCACAACGCATTGATTACAAAAAAAGTCAAAGGATTAAAGACGAGATAGAATTAAATGCAGAGAAGTGAATGAGGAAATAAATTCATAAAGTTGAAATTGAATTAAATGAAGAGTTGAAGACAAAATTCAGAATTTAAAGAGACAGAAATTCAATAAAGCATCAAACATAGTATTGAGATATGGACCGAAAATTGCGTTATCCTGGGCGATCGCAATCCACATCTCCGCTGGCGGTCAGGCTTGCCTGCTCAATGTCTTAAGGACATTGCTCCTTCCCTGTAGATCCCTGGGCTTCTGAATTGCTGGGCAATGTTTCTGGTGTTCGACTTCTTAGCTCAGAGGCCAACTGGCCCACTTGGATCTCCAGATTCCTTATAGAGGACGTTTGTGCTTACATCACTGCATCATTTTTATCCATATACTGCTTCAACAGCATCTCTAATGAGCCTCCCGAGGTGTTAGACAATGATGGTTATTTGTTATGTGGTTTTGATTGCCTTTGGTTGTGGTAAAAAGGAGGATTTCCTCTACTGCCCCCTTGATGGTTCACTGGCCCCCTAGGTTGGGATTGCCTCCCAACCGAATTTAAGATTGCTCCTCTAGCCTGGATTATAGGTGTTGCTGAAGGGGTTGTTCTGGATAGCACACACTTGCTGAAGGTTCAATGGACACACATTAGCTCCGTGAGCCCTTCCACAATTGACGCAACTGATTGCGGCCACTTGAGCCGATGTAGCGGGTTGCGCTGATCGTGGAGCAATGGCTCCTTGGTTAATTGCCATTGACTGAAGAATCGAGGTCACCGTGGCCATCTGCGCGGCCAACGTGGTCATTGTCTCCACAGGGACAACGGCTGTTTCAGTTTTCCTTTTATCAACGCCTCAACCTTCATAACCATCGTCTATCCAATCATCCATATTCTGCGAAATGCGGTTGAGGATAACTTTGGCCTCTGTGTATGTCTTATCTATAAAACCTCCTGCCGCGGAGGCATCAGCAACAACATGTGTTGCTCTGTTCAGGCCATTGTAAAATGTTTCCATCAATACGCAATTGGGAATCTCGATATGCGGGCAGTTTTTCACTAGTCTCCTGAATCGCACCCAGGTGGTGCTCAGGGTCTTATTCTCCTTCTGTTCAAAGTTCAACACATCCTTTCCGTCGCCTGTTTTGCGTTGACAGGCAGGATGTGGAAGAACTTCTTCATGAACCACTTTTTGCTACATTGCTCCCATGAGTGAGTCTCTTAGCTCCAGTGAATAAGCCCACCCAATGGTACCGTAGTGATTTTATAATTATCGTTTAGGGCTCGTCACCTATTTATGTTAACATTGTGTGTATAGGGAAAGATATCATATCTATACATTATTCTAGGGTCGCGCTAGGTAAGGAAAAATTGCGCACATCTCGACAAAGCTGGTCAAGATGGGCATGTGGGTCTTCACCTTGTAGACCTCAAATCTGTCCGCCATTTTGAATCATCTGCAACATGGACCTGCTTAATCTCAAAACGCATCTCTCCTCCACAATCGGCCTCGAGATTCAAGCGAAAAATCATATCAAATTGGGTTGTCGCACAATACGCATCAAGATGTTGCGAATCAACCTCCAAGAAGACAGGATCTCTGAGCCCGGTCACGAACAGCCCCTTGGTTCACAACTGGCACCGCATTATCGTTATTGTCCACCATGTTGGCTGCCTACTTTCACCTAATTTGGTTTCTGACTACCATTGCGCGGAAAGTTCGCTCGATCTCAAGGTTAGTTACAAATTTCGGTTCAGCACCAGACTCATATACACGTCAGGCTTGCTCTCCATATGAACAGTCTAGTACAATCAGATCTATCTTGGCAAATACCAAAAACACACTCAAACAATTAAACCGTAACTAAGTCCCGTAACGGCGCCATAAACTTTGTAACACATGTAATTAAGATATTGATGTTCTATGCTCGAAATAATGCGATACTACCACTAGATATTGCGTAATGATGGTGTTCACGCTAGTATGCCATGTGCGCTTGTAACAAGTTTCCTTACGATAGAAATCAAGTGTAATTCCATCGCCCAAGTTTCTCGTGTGATCCGAGGTCGAACACGGGGACTGGTTTAGGTTATGTGGTATGTTCATGATATATGCGACCAGTTTCAATCTTTAAAATTGTGTTGTGACAGGTAATATAAATTGCGATAAATAAAGTCAAGCGGTAAAGATGCGATAATAAAATGAATATCAATAAACTTAGCTAGATGATACAAGATACAAGGCTTCTATGTACAAGATGCTGGGGTCAAGGCTGGCTGTGAAAGTTGTGCAAGACGTGAATGCGCGCGGCAAGTCTCTTATGAACAGAATAGAAAGAGAAAGACAAATAATATAAACAACGCAAGTTCTCAATTGTGTTGAAGCTACAAATGTTGTTCCGCTCTTCTTTTGGCGTACACCTTTCAGTGGTCGGCCGCGCTCCCACATGTTTGTGGTGAAACAGAGACTAATGTCATGAACGCAAGGTTGCTTCCATGTCTGGAAGTACTACTCGCTTTAGTTAACGCATTCTTCTGACCTTCTCTCGATAGATCAAAATGGCATCTTCACTTCTGCTCTCATAGGTGAAGATGTCATCTAGCATGCCTTAGCTAAAATCATTTTATATCTTTAACACAGATTAAGTACTTAGTTAATTCATATTGCTTATCAGGGAATTAAGAAGGCATCATGAAGAAAGTGATTGATGGGTGAACGGAAATAGACAGAAAATGGTAAACGAAAGCTATCGAAACATTTAATATGTCTATTAAGCGTTTGATACATGGTGTGTGAATGAAAAGATAAAGGAAACATGAAATACAACGATGAAAAAGATAGAACAGATACAAACAAGTGCCAATGTCTTGGCACTGATTCGATGGAGATCTGCTTGCCAGATATGATGGATTTGATGGTACGAAGAGCTTCCCTCTCAGGCTTGCTCTACCGATAGCAGGGATCTTTGCACAGAGCTTTCAATCGGGTGTTTGGCAGGTTAGATCTGAGATTCACCTTTCGGCCTTATCTTGTCTTCTTTCCGGATTTCTTCACTCAAGCACTCAGCTCAGCCTTTTGTCTCAACAGTTTTGCAGCATTTACCCCGTATCCCGTAGCATACTTTTTCTCTGAAATTAATGGGGTATTTATAGATGTAGGTCTTTGACTCCAGCCTTGTGGTCCCCACTTGATTGTCATGGTAATTCCGAAGATGGAGGGATATTATTCCTTTTGTTATGCAATCAGACCGTCAATTCTGCACAACAGTTAGTTGTACACGTGTCTCAATCTTCCGCTTTTGCATTGCTTAGCTTCATCTTTTGATCATGGATTTGCATGCGGTGTTGTTTTTATTACCGCATGCGGTTGAAACACAGCTCTGGATCGATTATCGCATTGCGGTAATCGTCTCTTCATTGTTGATTGATGGGTGCAATGTGATAGAGATGCGTTGATCAGTTTCTCGTGAGCCTTGAGCGCAAGCGGTGACTTGATCTCCTGCAAAACAGAGTAAAATTCGGCTTGTCTTCCATCTTTATGGTGTTAGTGGGTGTACTTGCAAATATTTTTAATTATTGTAATACTAGGCTAATTTTCATACAATCGACGCATATTTACTAACTTTTGGCCGCAATATCTTAATAAGGTGGCATAAATAATTTGTATTTCTACAAGTTATCAGTTAATAGTAGAGACTTACATTTCACTAGGATGACCACAGATGACATGACCTGAATCCTGAGTGAGTTGTGAAATCCTGTCCATGAAGGCGATTCGTTGATTTGTGTGGGTGAGAGTGGCCAAATCGCCGACTCAATAAGCCTACCATTTTAGAGATTCGTCTGATTGAGGAGCTGGAAATACAATTACACAAGACGGAATACACTCCTTCCCTAATGTCGGGGTAAGTAGATAAATTGCTCTCGTAAGGCTGATTTCGAGGTTTGAACAATGTGGCTCCAGACCCTCTCTTGGGCCGAGAGGGGTTTAGCCATAGTTGGACTGTGATTTATTATTCATTAGAGGGATAAGTGGTACTTAAGGAGTTAGATGTAACAACATGGGCAAAACAATAATTTTGGCCCAATTGTACTTACGAGCAATGTGTGAAGGGTCATTGCACTGTTGACTGGTTATATGCAGTGGACACATAAATATATATGTAGTGTGAAGAATGTAGCTGTCAGTCTTTAGTAGAGTGAGCGGCAATTAATAGATGTTGAGTAATTTAATTAAAGAAGTTTAATTAATTATTCAAGTGTCATTGGAATTTCAATCTACAGATCCATAAGATCCCCTATTTAGCCCAACAGGGATTATTTAGAATTAATTTTGGATTAATTTAAATTGTTCAAATTAATTAAGGGAATTAATTATATATGATATAATTAATATAATGTATTTGATAAATTATAAGGTAAAGTTTATTTTGAGAGGAATTAAATATTTGAATATGATTCAAATACTAATTGTGTGGATAAGATTCATATAATTAAATTTAATATAAATTTGATTTATATTAAATGTCATGCATTATTGAAACAAATACAAACTATAGATTACATTGTATTTGATACAATATTAAGTTATAGGTTATGTGTTATATTCGATATAGCATATAGTTTAATATATACTATATGATAAGGTGGTTAAATAATTTGATAACATATATATAATAATTTATTAAATAATTTGTTATTCATTACATTATTTTGAATTAAATTAAATTAATTTTTTTAATTTAATCGAGAAGGGAGTTATAACTCCCTCCCCCTATTTTCTCTCAGGTTTTATTGTGGTAATGGGAGTGGTTTTTACATCTTCTTCATCTTCTTCAAAGAATGGTGGTTATAGTGTGTCTGTGTGTTTTTTCTCAAAAAAAAAAATATCTTCCTCTCAATTCTCCTCTCCCTCTTCCCAAAATATACAGAGTCCACACCTCCTGTAATTCCCACCCCTAAGAAGAATACAGAGGATTACCTTTTGGTGGTGTCCAAAGTTGGGTTATGGTTTTTGTTCAAGCTTCTTTGGAGAGTTCGTGACCAAATCGAAGAGGGAATTTGTGAAGATTATTGGCTTCCCCGCTTCCGTATTGGACCTCACAGTCCTTCAACTGGTATCAGAGTGGTGGTTTTTGGTTCCCAATTTTAATTTTCTAGAATTGAATCACAGTTTAATGATGAGTTGCATTTTGTAAGTTTGTTCATGACGATGAATGATTGGTTTGCAATTATGGATGTTTTCGAGATTGGCTTTAGATTTATTACTTTAAATTTACAAATTTGGTTGAGGATCTTTTTGTTTTTTTAGCATAATTAAGCAATCGAGTCTGTAATTCGTTGTCTTGTGTCATTCGTGTTGAAATGAAGGAGTTCGCGTCAGCACAGTAAGCGATTGTGCAATAGCATCGCGACGTTACGATGCGGCTGGCGAACTTGTTCTTCCGTAGCGTCACGATGCTAGGACACAACGTCCCAACACTATGAGAAGGAAAGAAGGCATGGTTCAGCAACCGGTTCGCAGGCAGTTCGAGTGTTGAATGGTCTAGTTCGTAGGTTCAAGGTCCGGTTCACCTGTTTTGAACCGTTCAACTATTCTTTTTTATGTAATAGTTAGTTTTTCCATTAATTAAATTAATATAAAGTTTATATTAATTTAATTAATAGTTTAGGAGTCCAATCCCGATTCATAAATTGTTCTTTAAATTATGCATTTGATGTATGGTTTAATTTTATTGTTTTATATGTCATATAGTAAAATCCCACCATAGGTTATGCATTTTTTATGCATCATGTATATTATAAATGTTATAATATAGTTGCATGATTTATTTTATAGCATGCTCATGCATCATATAATATAAGTGTTATAATATATGTTTGCATGCAAAATAACATTATCATGCATCATTTATATTATAAGAGTTGTAATATATAGATGAATGTATGTACGAATGTTATTGTTTGAATTTCATTACTTTAGTATATAAGTGTTATATATGTTGAGTAATGAAATGAAAATTGCATGAAGTATGTCATTACTTTAGGTAATATTACAATGGTTATATGTTTTTCCTAAGTATGATATAGAATGCAATGTATGATTTTAATTTGTTTCATTTATTTTATAATCGTTATAATTAAATGAAATTGAAAATTAAAATCAATAATCCAGAATTGCATGCAAACTAGGTTCAAATTATTTTTTAAATAGTTTAAAATATAATTCACATAGACCTAAGTTCACAACATTTCTAATGAGATTAGAAATTAGTTTAATCTTTTTAATCAGTTTAATATGATTAAATTGGTCTTCTTAAAAGATTAAAATTGTAGCAAATATGTCTATAAGGGACCTTTGTCTAAGGCGAGTTCTGTCTAAGCTGGGGTATTTATGATAATGGAAACGAAACACCCCGACGTGGGAACTGACCTAAAAAGTGAATTAGATAAATTTGTTGCAAGCATGCAATTGTTGATTAAAGTTTGTTAAAATGTTTAATGAACATTAATCAAAATTATTTAACTATCCAAAGTAAGCGATACTTTTGGACAAATTTAAACAATCACTTAGTAAAAATAATTAGTCGGGGTACTTCTTTTTCATAAGAATCGGTTTTCTTGTCACTCACTGGGCTAGCAAGCTCATCCCATTTTTCAAATGTTTTCTTCCAAGGTAGCGGAAGGTGAGGAGTTCCAGGGTGTTGCTAAGGTCAAGGTCTGCCACAAGCCACAATTACACTTCCGGAGGGTTTTACAATTGTTGTTGTAAACTTTGTAGTTAAATCTTGGAGTTGTATGAACATTACATTATTGTAATAATCAGTTGTTGTTTGCCTCTTTGACTTAATTAATTGGTTGTTGAATTTGTACATTGGTATCAGAGTTATTTCCGCAAGAGCTATTAGGCAGTAAGTGTCAACAAAAGGGTTGATAACTGCTGCAGTCATGTCCTTTCCTTGGCTCAGAAAGTAGTTTGGGACGGGGTGTGACATGAACTGTTTAAAATTGCGGTAACTCATAATAAAAGATAAAAAATTTCTCCTAAAAAAATTTTTCATCTTTGGCACCTAAGATTAAGACACATAAATCTCAATAGGATTGAGAGATTGGTTGAGAATGGATTTCTAAGTGAGTTAGAAGGAAATTCTTTACCTATATATGAGTCATACCTTGAACAAAATGACTAAAAGATCTTTTATTGGAAAAGGTCACAGGGCCAAAGAACCCTTAGAACTTGTACATTCAGACCTCTGTGGTCCGATGAATGTTAAGGCAAAAGAAAGGTGTGAATATTTCATCACTTTTACTAATTATTATTTTAGATATGGGTATGTTTATTTAATGCAACTTAAGTCTGAAGCCCTTGAAAAGTTCAAGGAGTACAAGGCTGAAGTTGAAAATGCATTGAATAAAACCATTAAAACATTTCGATCTGATCGAGGTGAAGGGTATGTGGATCTAAAATTCCAAGACTATTTGATAGAATATGGAATTGTATCTCAACCCTCGGCACCTAGTACACCTCAACAGAATGGTATATCAGGCAGAAGAAATTAAACCTTATTGGATACGGTTCGGTCTATGATGAGTTATGTTTCCTTACCTGACTCGTTTTAGGATTCTGTAGTACAAACTGCAGATTACATTTTGAATTGTGTTCCTTCTAAAAGTGTTATTGGAACACATTTGGAACTGTAGAATGGTTGTAAAGATAGTTTACGCTATTTCAAGATCTGAGATTGTCCAGAACATGTGCTTGAGAAAAATCCTAAGAAATTGGAACCTTATTCAAAATCGTGCCTATTTGTAGGTTACCCTAAAGGAATGAGGGATGGTTACTTCTAAATCCTAGAGATATAAAGTGTTTGTGTCAACAAACGTTACCTTTCTAGAATAGGACCACATAAGGGAGCATAAGCCTTGCAGTAAGATATTGTTGAATCAGATTTTGCTAGTGTTGCTTTGGGTGCTACCATTTCACTAAGCAATGATGAACCTACAAGTTCTGAAGAAGCTGTCAATAGTCTTGATGCTAGACAATGGATTGAGACCATGAATGATTAGATGAGGCCACACAATCTAAATGATACATGGAAGTTAGTACCCTTACCTAAATGATACAAACCTATTTCATGTAAATGGATCTACAGATTTAAAAAAGAGAATCCAGGGGTCCAAAAGTCTAGATTCAAGGCAATACTTGTAGCTAAAGGGTTCACACAGAAAGAAGTCATAGATTACATTGAAGTTTTCTCTCCTGTTGTAAAACAAGCATCCATTAGGCTACTCCTCTCCTAATTGTACAAAAGGACTTGGAGTTAGACCAATTGGATGTGAAGGCTGCCTTTCTACATGGATATTTGAGTGAAACCATCTACATGAAGCAACCTCAGGGATATGTAAAGAAGGAAGAAGAAAGATCTAGTTTGATTATTAAATAAGTCAATCTATGGTCTTAAGCATTCCCTAGGTGCTGGTATGACAGTTTTGATGAGGTGGTATCCAAAATTGGATTCAAGGGAATATCCTATGATTGGTGTGTTTACACTAACACTAAGAGTTTTGGAGATGTTGTGTATCTACTTCTACATGTAGATTATATGTTACTTGCAGGGAGCTCTCAGGAAGTCTTTAAACAAGTCAAGAACCTTTTAAAGAAAGAGTTCAACATGAAAGATTTAGGGGAATCAAGAAGAATCCTAGGGGTTGAAATCATCAGAAACAAAAGTAAGTCATTTCTATATGAGTCAATCTGACTACTGTGGCAAAGTTCTTCAGGGGTTTAATATGAGTGGTGCAAAACTAGTAAAGACACCTTTAGCACATCATTTTAAACTATCATAAGCTAATAGCCCTAAACCTACTGATGAAAAACATTTAAACTTCATGAAATCAATCCTTTACTCTCAAGCAGTGGGATTCTTAATGTATCTAATGACTTCTACTAGACCTGACCTATCGTATGCTACAAGCTTGGATAGTAGGTATGTGTCTAATCCAAGCAAACATCATTGGGAGGCAATCAAGTGGATACTAAGGTATCTATGTCTTTCTAAAGATGTCAGAATTCTGTACAAATAAAACGAACCAATGAATGATGAAATCTATGGCTATGTGGATGCTGACTACGCTGAAGATTTACACAAAAAACACTCATTATCAGGATACAATTTCCTATGGGAAAATAACCTGATAAGCTGGAAGGAAAGTCCACAATTAGTTGTGGCTCTATCCACAATAGAAGCAAAGTTCATCGCATTATCAGAGGTAGTAAAAGAAGGTTTGTGATTGAAAGGCTTACTCAATTATTTTGGAATCAATCAACCTACTATAAGGATCTAGTGTGATAATTAAGATACATACTGTTGGAGTTTATGCCCTAAAGTCTCGTGTCCAGTAGTTTATAAACAACATTGTACGAACACTTGTGATGTATAATATAAATGATATTTACTTCACTACTTGACTTTGCACATTTAGATTTTACCACAAACCAATAAACTTAATATCCCTGGTTATCTGTATGTAACTTAAGCATGTATGTGGTGACATACAAGTGGATCATGTCTTGAGTGATAACCAAAATGGTCTGTAGTATATGGATATAGGAAGGAAACCTTATCCTGGTAACGCTACGGATGTGACCTGCTTTGTGGAATGGACACAATTGTTGTGACTTGCCACAGATGGTCTGATTCTGATCATTTGTGTAGGGGGCATGCGAGCGGGGGCGTCCTATAAAAAGAGTTTGTATAAGACCTGACCACGAAGTGTTAACATCTCGTTATATAACACCATTCATAACTAAGACTTCACTTCACTAGGATGACCATAGGTAATATGACCTCAATCCTGAGTGAGTTGGGAACTCCTGCCATTAAGGGCGGTCCTTTGATTTGCACGGGTGCGAGTGGCCAGAATACCGACTCAAACCTACCATTTTGGGGATTCGTCTAATTTGGGAGCTGGGAACTCAGCTACACAAGATGGAATTCACTCCTTCCCCGAGGCAGGGGTAAGTAGATAGATAACTCCCTTAAGGGCTGATTCCAGGGCTTGAACGATGTGGCGCCACGCATCTTCTCATGGCCCGAGAGGTGTTCACACATAGTAGGACTATGTTGTATTGTTCATTAGAGGGATCAGCGGTACTTAAGGAGGAAGATGTAATTACATGGGCAAAACGGTAAATTGGCCTTCTGTAATTACGAGCATCTGTGAAGGGTCATCGTACTGATGATTGGTTATATCCAATAGACAGAGAAATATATCTATGACAAGAAGAGTTCAACTGTCGATCTTTAGTGGAATGCCTAACAATTAACGGATGGTGGATATCGTGACTAAAGAGTTTAGTCAGCTATTCATGTACCGTTAGAGCTTCGAGCCATAGGTCCATAAGGTCCCTTTGGTAGCTTGGATACAAGTTGAGAGTCAATTTTTGGGTCAATTTGAAATGTTCAAATTGACAAGAGGGAGTTCGATTATATATGATATAGTTGAACGAGTTAATTAAATATGATATAATTAACCATTAATTTGGAGGAAATTGGATATAAATATGATTTATATCTAGTAGAGGAAAAATATTATAATTAATATATGATATTAATTTATAAGTTATGAATGTGATAAGATCACATTCATTGGACGGTTATAAAGGAAATGGGAAGGTGCCTCTTCGTTCTAAATAACGGATGAGTGCATTATAAATAGTAGACGGTGTGTTGATCTCGGGGTGCGCAGATATTATGAAAAAGATAGTGTCATCGTTTAGAAAATCAGTGTCTGTACGATAGTGACTGCACGATCGCTTACATATACGATATTGCTAAGCGATCGCATACCAATTACACTGTCGCACGCTATTAACTAAATGATCATTTACCTTTTTCCTAAGCGATCGTTTAGCTCTCGATATTTATTAAATGATCGTATAGACGATCGCTTAGTTTTTTCTACGCGATCGTTTGGACGATCGCTCACCCTTTTCCCACACGATCGTTTACCTTTTCCTACACGATCGTTTAGACGATAGATTATTTTTACTACACGATCGTATACTTCACCTAAATGATCAAGCATTTTGTCTAGCAATTATCTCCTACTTGCTTGATCATTGTGTACGGTCGCTCTTTCTCCTTCCCTCTACCAAATCCGAACAAAGCCCACACTTTGGATTCTCACTCCAAGAATATTGAGGGCTCTGAGTGGTGTTGCCTTATCCTTTTCCTGCTGTCCGAGTGGTGACTGTTCGAGGTAGACGGTTGGGCTTCAGACTCGCTGTGAAGAAGAAATCTTCATCTGATATGATTTCTTGATCCCTTTAGCATTATGAAAGTATGTTTGAATGTATATGCGGTAATTTTGTCACAATGAATTGGAATGATCCGCTTCCGCTCATAGGTACTCTTGAATAAGAGTTCCTTTACATACCTCCGACAACGCAGTTGACATGTTGACTAAACCTGTGCTTCAAATCAAGCTCATTTGTTGTCTCAAGCTTCTTGGGTTCGAGGTACCTGAAAATGGTTAGAAAGTCAGCTCATGTAGGGAGTTTGCTTGTTGCTTACAAAGATGGAAATTGTTCAGAAAATAAAAAGAGCATACCTATTTTCTGTTGTAACCTCCAAGCTCACCATCAACTCATTTTAACTCTTGTAAATTCTACAAATAAATAAGAATAGAAGTGAGTTGAGAGGGGTAAGAGTTCATTTTGTATATCGCTACAAGAATTGAAAAGTGATAGCTTGTAGAAATACAGGCTATTGTAGCCTTTTATTTAGAATTATGAGGGCTACTAAGTAGAATATGTGTCAATAATACCAATAATTCATATGGAAAAGTGAGCTTGCGTCGACCAACATCAAAAATCTTCACTAACCCTTATATCATGCATTATTCTGCATCAAAGTGTCTATTTTTACAGCTATTACAGAAATTAATCGCATGTGTTGGTCCCAGACCGCCGCAAGGGTGACCGCATGCGTTGATAGTTATGAAGACTAGTTCGTCGCATGGAATGCTGCGTCCACAGGATGATAATCGTGATAGAAGGTTGAATGCGAGATAGGTGGAATGTGTTGGTACTTCATAAGAAACAAGCATGAACACATACCTTGGGAGTATCAACCAGATAAGGTGATACTGACATTTCTCATACCGCGACAGAAGCAACAATGATTCAGAATGGGGTATCAAAGTTGTCGGAGTTTAAGCTCTATAAATAGAGCCTTGGATTTTCACTTCAAATCATCTGAGTTTCTACCTTAAGGCATATTCTTGTTATCACAGATGAGAGCACGAGCAAGACTTCTTTTGAGGATTCTCCACCTCCACAGCCCCTTCCAAGTGACGATTGAAGTTTCACCGGAGATAGAGCTCGAGAGAGACTTCTCCACCATCCATCTATGGCACCACCAACAGTCTTGACGCATTTCGAATGAAAAGCAAGAGATTGCCCACATCTAGCCTTCCATCTCTCCTCTTATCTCTGTATTGTATTACATTTTGGCTTAAAACATTAATACATTTTGTAATCAATGCATCTATTACTTCCTTCAGCACCATCTTCATCATCTTCTTCGTCTTTATCATCGTCTACATTCATCATTTAGTTGAGTATAGAAGACCGTTGCATACTTAGTCATGCGGCTTAGAGATATGACGCATGTAGCAACCCACCGAGAGGTGTGCGTTGCGGGAGTATAGTGAGTTAATTCTTTGCACTTGGTGTGAGGTTGTCGCAATGCTTGTCTATGAGCTGATTAGCTGCAACTAACTGTCCGAAAGGGTAAGTAGTGGAACACACTAAAGCAAGGTAAGCTTTGTTCCTAGAGATAGGAACGCTCTTATGCTCGATGCAACCATGCATTATAGAGATATAAGCATGTGGGCTGGCCACCGAGAGGTGTGCGATGCGTTAGTGTGGCGAGCTAGGATTACTCGAGTGACTAAACATAATTAAGTCATCTTAATATGTGTTAACAGTTGTTACATCTCTATCAATTTTCTTAGTTAAACTTCCATTGCTCAATCTGTTTAGTTAGGAGTAGAAATAGCGCATAATCCTTTAACTTCTGTCTTTTTACTTTTATTCATCGCCTCAAACGCATTACTTCACAAACATTATTTAGTTTCAAGTCCCTGTGTTTGACCTCAGATCATCCCAAGAAACTTGTGTTCTTGTTATACTTGGCGAGAAAGCAAGAAAACTTGTGATAGGAACGCATGGTCATTGTATACGAGCTTAAACGCATATTGCATATTTCCAGTCCAACGCATGACCATCGACACATGGAGATTAACACATAGCATAAGACGTGCATTTTTCTTCTCCCCTTTTCCTTTCAACAAAAAGCAATAAGTAAATTCACCCTCTTTTGCACAATGGATGTAGACAATTATGTTGAACCGCTTAAAAATTGTGTGTTGATTCTTCTTCTTTAACTTGGATGATCATCATCTCCTACCTTTCTTCACGATCTTCATCATTTACAACATTGATTTTGCCTCCATCTTCGTCTTCTTCTTCAAGCTCCTGAGAGAACGAGAGAGGAAAGTTAAGAATCCCAAATGTTGCATGTACTGGCAGTAGAAGGGAATTCATTTTCTGATTATCTTCTTTCTAAGTGCAAAAACACGTGTGTGGAGAAAAAAAAGACTACATGGTAGTGTTATCTTCATAGAAATTTTCTTTGGGCCAACTCTTTGGGTTTTAAGACTTAACAAGTGTTTATCGGTCTGTCAGTATTGATTTTGGAGGAAAATCGATACCAGAACTTACTCGCATGTTCCTTTGTGTGGCAGTCGACCAACTAGTGATCGATTTTGACGGTTCTCTCTCTCTCTTTAAAAAAAATAATGTTAAGGGTTTCTATTTCGAGGGCCAATTTGGAGAAAGTCTGAAAGAGATATGGGTTTGGCTGGGGAAAGTGGATTGAGTCAGGGTAATGTGGGGTGGAGTTTACTTTGTTTTTTTTTCTCAAATAAATAATAAAACTTGATATATATATTGGTGGTTTGGTCGGTTTTTTCACTTTTATTTAGACTGACCGACCAGGCGATTTTCTTTTAATTAAATGAACCATTATTGACTAACAAAGGTTTAAAACATTGATATCAACAAAAATATAAAAATCTTAATTTTACCAAAATTTCGATGAAAATATCGATAAAATACCAATTTGGATAAATATTTATAGAAAAATTATGAAACCAAAATATCCAAAATTTAAATTTAATAGTAAATAAATATTTTATGATTTTCAAACAAATTAAAATATCTAAGATTTATATTATATATATTAGTGGTATTTTGATATTTATCTTTTATGTTTTGGGGATTTTTATAGTATAATAAAAATATCGATGTCGAATCCATTAAAATATAGAAATATTGATACATGGACAGAAATTTAAAACTATGTGTGACTACACTAAAATCAACTAACTGACCTCAATTCGGTCGATTGAATTTTCGGTATATCTGTGTTCACCCCTATGAGTTATCTATGAACGTTTCCTAATTAACGGGTCACAGATTAAATTATCAATTTTGAAATTTAGGGGTAAATAAAAACATATCCTCAAATTTAGATGGTAAAAGTGTATGCGACCCATTACCTAATCGGGTCGGATTATTCCCAACCCGACTCCATAAGCGACCGTGTGAAATGACAATAAAGCCCCTCCCTAATGAATCTTCTTCAGCTTTTCTATTCTTTTCTTTGAGAACAAGAAAAAGAACAGAGGAAGAGGCACAAATTATATAAATCGAACTTCTCTTTTTCCTTTTCCCCTTCGAGAATCCTTAGCCGGAGCAACCATGGCCGCTTTACAGTACCTCGATTCCCTTCGTAACTCGCATCCTGAGCTCGCTGAATGGTACAATACGCTCGCAGATCTGTACCAGAAGAAGCTTTGGCATCAGCTCACACTCAAGCTTGAACAATTCGTCGCTCTGACGGTCTTCCAGGTCGGTTTTTTCCAACTTACCTCGTTTTCGATGAATGTGTCGGCATTTTGATTCCTTGAGTACGTGCTAGTATTTCAGCTTTAGATGCTTTGATTTTTAGATGGATACTGTTAGGGTTTTGGTCTGGGTCTGTTGGGATTGAATTTGTGATAGCGAAACGTACCGAAAACTTAGGGTTTTTGGGTGGAGAAGATCGTGGGGTTTGAAACTTGGGGGCTTTTGCTGAAGGGGTTGATTTAACTTACTGGATTTTGTATTCAACTCTTCGTTGGATTCAAAGTTGTTGAAATGTAACGTACGGTAGAAATTTTCCCCTGCTTGTATGAGCGAACAAGTTGAACAGATCGATTGAATGTGGGGTGGGTTAGTTGGAGATTAGTGATTTGTCTGAGGTCGTGCCTAATTTACTCATTTCTAAAGACTGGATTGAGTAGATAATAGATTGAGTTCTTGCACTGTAGTAGAGCAAGAAGTTTGAGTATTCCAATCTTTGCTTAGTAATTTTCTCTCCATTTCTTATCCCCCCAACTCCCCCCACAAAAAAAAAAAAAGGAAATCCTATCCAAAAAACCTCTTCATTTCATGTTCGTAACCTGCATGTTAGTTCTATTTGCGAGAGAAGTGTTGAGGCATCAATCTAAAGGTCAAAATGACCTTAGCCCCCATCAACATCTTAGGCTTTGGGGCTTGTTAATCTAACGTGCTCTATCTAGATTAAATTGACATTGTAGATTGGAGAATAAGATAGTAAGCATGAACTGGGGTCTTTGTTAATACCTAGGTTTGACTTCCCTGACTTCACCCTTTTTTTAAAGCATACGATCTCTAGATATTTGGACTGAGGAGTGGATAGGCATTCATTGGGTACTGAATTTGGCCCATCGTGAATCCTTGTATATTTTAATTCTCGGTTGAGATTTACTGAGTTGTCATGCTTTATCTACACGTCTTTATGCAGAAACCTCTTATTCAATTAATTTTTTTTTTGTGGTTAAATGTTCAGGCTGGTGATGCGCTGATTCAGTTGTATCACAACTTCATCACTGATTTTGAGACAAAAATCAATCTTCTCAAGCTTGCACATTTTGCTGTGATTGTTTCTCGGCAATATGCAGAGAAAGAAGCTGCCATTAGTTATCTTGAAGGGATAATTGAGAAACTAAGGAGTACTAAAGAGCAGCGCATAGAGGAGCCTATCCTCTATATTAAGATGCAAATAGCCATCTTTAAGCTTGAGCAAGGTGACCGTAAAGAGTGCAAGAAACTTTTGGAAGATGGAAAGAGCACTCTTGACAGCATGACTGACATCGATCCATCTGTGTATGCTAGCTATTATTGGGTTTCATCTCAATTTTACAAGTTCCGCCAAGAATTTGCTGAGTTCTATAAAACTGCTCTTCTTTATCTGGCATACACTTCAGTGGAATCACTGTCAGACTCATTTAAATTGGTATGATGAAATGTTTTTTCTTTCTTTATATACTGATTAACATTTCTTTCCCTTTCAAATAAGAAACAAGCAAGCTCATTTCATAATATCCAATGCATGATGAGTACTTATCCTCTATCCATACTTGTTTTTTTTTTTTTCCCTTTTTTCGTTATCAATTTTTTTTTTCTGTTGTGCCCATAGGATTTGGCCTTTGATTTGTCTCTTTCTGCACTTCTGGGAGACAACATCTACAACTTCGGAGAGCTTCTTGCACATCCTATTGTAAGAATTTGCACCATAGTTCCTTAATATTTTGCGTTGTCTGTTTGTATAATATTTTATATTACTTTTGAGAGCTTATATTGTCCTTCAAATTTTCTTTAAAACCACCTTATTGGTCTTTTCTTCTCAAGATGGAGTAAACATAAATATCACTCAGCCTTTCCAATATGTAATTTAGACTGTGGGCAAATAATGTTTTAAAAAGCTGTTAGGTCCTTCGCATTGAGGTTCGCTCGAGGCAAGAATTGTACCTTTGTTGAACCATGAGAGGCTTACACCTTTGTAATAGCGCACTGTAACTTAAAATCTCTACGCCTCACTAGTGATTAGAAAACTAATAGTGATTTGCCTCATTCTTCAAAGATATAAAGGTTTGAGTTGTGATGATTGTGATGCTAAACATATCCTTTTAAAATTTTTTATTAAGTGAAAATTATGGGGGTGAAATTTTTCACAGAGATGCCTTTGGAGACCAACTAGATGAATCTCACCAACTGGCACCTTGCACTCTCCCATCTGACCTTAGTTCTAGCCACACAATCCCTTCGACATTTGAGGAGAATCCTAATTCATCTACACAGACTTTCACCCCACAGCCATCTTTAGTTTCATCATCATTGCCATTTAGTCTTCGGGATTTAGCTTCCTTATTGTCAGATCATGGACTTTGTGTTATGGCAATCCCATCCATCCCTCTTCCCTCCCAACCTAAAAAGCCACAAACAGCTGGCAAAAAGATGAAGCTCCAGAGAGAACTACAAGGCATTTACACAGGTTCACTACAACAAATCAGTCAGCTTGGCTATTAGGGAGGATGCAACAGCTCACCAATAATGGTTTTACTGTCACGTTCTTGATTTCCTTGTTGGTGGGCCTTTTTGATGGTACAAAGAAGATGATTTAGTTGGCTGTGGTCTTTCTTTTGGTGTTTGTGGGGTGCAACTCTCCCCCCTTAATTGTTTTATGGACCTTGTGATGCAAAGCACCCTTCTTCTCCTTTCCTTATCCTTTTTGTCATTAATTGACACTCTATTATGTAATCACCTTTAAGCGTTTGGGGTTATCCCCTAATTTCATTTATCAATAAAATGTTTCTTTTATCTATATGTCCGTCACGTTTAGCAATACTTGGTCATACCAATTTAGGATTTGTAAAATATTTATAATTCAATTTGAGGCTTATACCTTGTGCCGCCTTGCCTCTGCAAGAGAAAAAGTCTCAAGGCCGTATTTACCCTTTTAAAACATTGAGGGCTTGAGGGCAAGTGCAGCTGTCTTCATACTTATAACACGATGAATGATGACTGCAACACTTGGTATCTCTGTGTAGATATTGTAGTCAGTGTTTAATCTTTTCATGCCTCTGTATTTTGGACTTCGAACCTGATGTGTGTGTGTAATTTCTTGTCACTTCAGATCAAAAGTCTGTTGGGCACAAAGGTCGAGTGGCTTTACTACATTCTTCAGGCATTCAATTCAGGCAATTTAGTTCGCTATCAAGAATTATGCCAAGTCCATAATGCAGCTTTGAGGGCTCAACCAGCTTTAGTTGAGAATGAGAAGAAACTATTAGAGAAAATCAACATTCTCTGCCTCATGGAAATTATCTTCAGGCATGCAGGCTTTGCTCCTTTGTCCCAAATAACTAAACTTTTCTATATCATTTTTGTGCTAATTTTGTTTTGTTGCAGCCGGCCATCTGAAGATCGGACCATTCCATTGAAGATTATAGCAGAACGGACAAAACTTTCTATAGAGGATGTGGAGCATCTACTAATGAAGAGTCTCTCTGTAAGTTTCACTTGTACTTATTTTTTCACAAGAAAATTTCTTTCAAATTTGTTCATGGACTTGGTCACTTCAAATTAAAATAGGGCCAAGATAAATTGTGATGCTGGAAGAATTCAGTTTTAACCAAGAGGAAAAGCAGCAGTGATATAAATTTTGAAAGGCATAGAAATTCCATCTTGATTGAATGTGTTAAAAAAGTTGCAAGTTGAATGAATGAAAAACTTGGATGTTGAAATGGATAAATCATTTTATCATGACTTTCACGGCGTTTGAGAAAAACCAGCAACCATTCACCCGCTTGATTATCTGTTTCTAGGTTACCATTATAAGCTGACCTGATGTTTCATCTCTTGGGTAGTCTTAAATCCCAACCTGTTCAGACGAAATCCTCGTCTTCCACAGTTTAATTTCACTTTTTTTTTTCCTTCTCATTTAACCTTTCTTACTGATTTGATAATTGCCATGATTGAAGGGGGGGGATTCTACCAATGCGCAATTGGTAACAGAAAACTGGGTGTTTTTTTATTGCAGGTCCACCTTATAGAGGGAATAATCGATCAAGTCGAGGGTACAGTACACGTTTCCTGGGTGCAACCTAGGGTTCTGGGCATTCAACAGATCAAGTCCCTGCGAGACTGGCTGGACAATTGGGTGGATAAAGTGCATTCAACTTTGCTTTCGGTCGAGGCTGAGACCCCTGATCTAGTTGCATCATGATCCTCTTAATTTCATCTTTAAACAACTTAGCAGAGGGACGAAACAAAGGCCAGGAGAAACAACTGATCCTTTATATGATTTTTGCTGGCTGGCTGGCTGGTTTTCAAGCTGTCTTTTCATCTTGCCTACTGCTTTCTTGAACTATTTTCTAGGAAGCAGAGCCTCTACTTCAGTCTAGTTAGTTTTAAAAGTGAGCATGGATTGGAGGAGTTGAGAAATGGACTTAGAGTGATTATTAGACTTCTGTATTTGTTACTTTTGTTGCATACAATTGAGTTTTGATGAGCTCCATGAGAATCGATTTCATGATAAGTTTAAATCTTATAAACTAGACTTCATATAACACAGACAATCTCATTTGTTCATGCCTCAAATATGGGAAGCAACAAAATGCCACTGAGAGCCTAAGGAGTTCTCTATACAAAGTTACAAGACATCCTTCTACAACATCAATCCAACAATTTCACTTTCTAACATAATGAAGAACAGGCTTGCTATTGCCCAAGTTCAAATCAAAACTTCGAAAAAAAAATGCAAGAATCTCACCTTATTCAAGAGAACAGAGGAAAGTGAAGCGCTTGTTTTTTTTTCTTTCTTTCCTTTTTTGGGCTTCCTTTTGACATTATCTATGAAACTAGTACAATAAATATCATTGTTGTCTAACAAATGGAGATGAGCTAACATCTGTGCTATAGAAGGAATCTTCAGGTCCACCATAGTAGTTCTCCTCTTTCTCCTCATCCCACTTGACAACTTCTCTTATATACTTGAATGCCTCATCAATAGTCACTCGGTCCCTCGCTCTAGCTTGCCACACGAAAAGCTTACGACCCGTGATAGATTGATAAAGGTCTTTGAATTTCATAGCTACATAGTAGTAAGCTTGATGAGAGAGTGACTGGTTGCTATGCAGCGGTCGCACGGGGCTGAAATCGTTAAACCATTCACAAACGTTCAATGACCCCCGATTTACTTTCTCTTCAAAGAGATCGTACTTGTTGAGTATCAACACAAATGGGGTATTTCTGAAGCAAGGGTGTCGGACCATCGTCTCAAAAAGCTCTTTGCTCTGCATCATCTTGTTTTGTAATAGGTTTCCACTCCCACTACCTTCTGGGGCAACAGACATCTGATCAAAATCACTAAGAGCAACGCAAAAGACGACGACTCGAACATCTTCAAACATCTCTACCCACTTGCACCCTTCATTCATCCCCTTGGCACTCACCCTTATAAGTTGGTATCTGTACAATAGATACAAGCTAGATTCAGATTGCTGAAAAAAATACATACATGTTGAAAATGGAAAAAAATCCCATCAATAATAAATGATTTGAGGTTCAAAGAAATTATCACAAACCAAAGAACAGTGTCTGGTACATAACTTGCCCCTAGCAGAAAACTCTTATGGAAAATGTTGGGGAGTGGTTTTTGTCAATGACTTGGATGGTTAAAAATACTTTATAACTCAAGTATTTATATTTGGCTACAAATTTAGAAGCATTTTCAAGGAGTCAAAACACTTGTAAGTACTTTCAAACAAGGAATTGATAGGTTCTTGGCTTAGACATTCATTCATTCCCTAATTCCACTCTATACACAATTTATTTCCCCAAATTCTCTCAACTAACTTCTCTCGATAATTTATCTGCTTCCCTCACGAAGAAACTCTATCGAAAGCATGCAACATTCCTCCCAAAAACAGACAGAAAAATGTTTTATAATCATTATTGAAATAAGGGAAGATTAGAGCTTTTGACTTGTTTTAAATTACTCCCACATCCGAGATAGATAATAAATCTACATAAAATCTCTCATCCAACCAATCAATACGCAGAATGAGAGAATATATTACCTAGTGAGAGGTGGGGGCGGAGCTTCGAGATTATCAGTATAGGTCTCGGACATTGGACTCCGATCATCAAGGGAAAATTCCATGAAAGCCAATCCATTCCCTTGGGTTACCCCTTCTGCGTACAGGATATCTCGATCAGAAGGTTCATATTCATTGCTTGAAACCTCAACTGCCTGCAAACAAGCACAAATTCTAAGCACTTTCCCTAGATAAATCAATCATTCCTAAACAGAAAAGATGACACATGATGGCAGATGATGTTATCTTAAAAAGACATTCTGGTTTCGAAAATTAAGCATATCAGATGAGGGTGTGACTGATTACCCTGCTTAAGAAGTACTCGGCAACATCAGGAAGAAAGTGGAGCTCATCTTTTCTCTTGTAAGTTTCCTGGATTGCAGGGTCCTTCCATAGCTCTTCGACTAATGGAGCATACTCACGAGTTGCAGCAGGAAAGAATGCATCCAAATCTCCAGTGGCAATGATATCGAGGAGCCAATCAGAAAAATGTTTCAACCTTGGGTTGATAGAGTATATACTTTCACTAGCTTCCCTCTCTCCATCTGCGGAAATAAAAATTTGAATTTAGAGAAGCATGAATAAATTTTAATTAAAAGAGACCATGAAAGAGGGTGGAAAGGAATTCTAACAACTTGAAAATTAAAAGGCCACATTACATAAACCACTCATCATATAATTTCACCCATCAATTCATAATCGTAGAAAATAAACCTTCAACTATCAGAGTCGGGTATCTGTTACATGGGAGATAAAGTCTCATTTAAAGAGTGAAAAAGACATTGTTTTAGGGAAGGACTTCTCTCTATTATCTAAAGGAATTTTTCAAAAAGGGTTTACAGTTTTTGCACTTTCCCAAATTCTACCCTTGCCAGAACCTCACATAGAGCCCAATGAATTTGGCATTGCAAAAATTACCAGTTTCAAGAGCTTGATCCCCCTGGGAACTTGGAGCTTTCTTCCGATTTAGGAATTCCTCCTCAAAGCGTTCTCGACCATCGAGTAAGATGCTAAGATACTTGTACATATTACTCTGAATCATTAGCTTGATGTCTTGAAGTTCTTCTTCATTAAATCTGTTCCCATACAAAAATTTTCCCTGCACAAAAGAAGGTAAAGATTGAAGATTGAAGATAGTGGATTGGATTGAATTGTTTCATTTCTAATAGATTTTAAACAACACATTCGGGGCCATTTCCTCTGCAACAGCCACAACCTTCCCAGAGAAAGATTCAATGACTACCTCACAATTGCAGGATAAAATCTTACTCCAATGAAAATAATAATAATAATAATAATAATAATAATAACAACAACAACAAAACAGGCCTCTTACCTTCTAAGCTTAATGGCCCATGAAAATAATAGTAGAAACCAGTAGCCAACAGAAAAACATCCACATTCGTAGATTAATTGACATAAAAAGAAGTTAACTCTATTCCAAAATTAAAAAATAGTCTAAACTTAGATCTTTCTCAGAACTCTTTAGAAGGCATGAGTAATTTTCCCTACACTCAAACAAGTTATGTTACAAGGTTGTTCCTACATTAAGTTACTTTACATGGTTCCAAACTTGCAGCATAAAATTGGGAAAGATTGAAATGCCTAAGGAAGTGACGATCTGAGACATAACAACAATAATGATGACATGTTTACCTGCTTAAAGATGGTGCTAGTTCCAGAGCCTTCGATCCCAATGAGAAGAAGTTTCTGAATCCTCTTTTGTTGCTCAAAGTAGTTGGGAACTGTTGTATAATTGCTAGCCTCTTCTCTCACTCCATGAGGTGGTTGACCATGTGGCACAGGCAATGAGAACAAAGCACAAACAAAGCGTGTTGAAGCCTGCCTTAATCCAAGCATAAGTAAGGTTCTTTACATCAAAAGGATAAATTTGACATAGGTTAGACTTCATTCAAAAGATTTTATGTTCACCTTCTCCCAAATATTTCCTCTGATATTGTTTTGACCTTCTTCCTCATAGCGACCATCGTCGTAGACCCAAAAATGGGTGTCACGTGGGCATTGTACATTTGCCAACTGAAAAAACAACAGCATTGAACACAAGCCATTATACATCTAAAGGGAATCAAATTCATAATAGAAAACTTTTTATTTTATTTGAGTAGACACCAAAATACTTTTAGTGAGGTACTTTAAATTGTGTCAACTCTTCTTCTTCCTCCTCCTCCTCCTCCTCTTTGCATCACCCCATAGGACTCTTGCGAGAATCATTTGTTTCCCTCGCATTATGACATACATTCTATGGAATTTGGATATTCAAGTGAAGTCTACAAAAATTGGGAGGTGCCCTATTTATTTGATAACTTCTGATCAACCCAGTATATTGGTGAGCGTCCTATGATGTGGGGCACTATATGTGATATCAAGAAATCATTAGTTACAGTTTCAGAAGCAAAAAAGAAAGAGAATTAGAATGTCTATGTTCCAGTTTATGAAGCCAAAAAACCATCATGGGTTGGCCTAGTGGTAAAAAGGGAAACATAGTCTCAATAAATGGCTACAACGTCAAGGGTTGAATCCATGGTGACCACTTAGGAATTAATTTCCTATGAATTTCCTTGACACCCAAATATTGTTGGGTCAAGCGGGTTGTCAAGTGAGATTAGTTGAGGTGCGCGTAAGTTGACCCGGACACTCACGAATATATTTTTTTTTTTTAAAAAAAAAAAAAGTTTATCAAGCCAAATTGCATACCTTAAGCACCCTTAATTCAAGTCTAGTGATTTCTCGACCGTTGATGTAAACTTCAGTGTTTCCATTGCTTGCATGGGGGCTAAGTTTGCCAGTGAAACTTAAATTTGAACTAATGATTCTATCTGGTTTTTCTCCTTCCTGTCAGACCAACACAAAAGTACTTCATGAAGTTCTAGTTGCAGAGGCAAAGGTCAAATGGCCATACACTAAATACACATAAAAAAGAACTAATGCCAGTAAATTATAATTACCTTTCCCCAGAGACCAGATTCTTTGTCATACCAATATCTTCCAGGTTTCAATTTCTGTGGAGGAAGAGGGCATCCAAGTAATTCTGCCATCTCTTCGGACCTTAGCGGTAATCCATTTACTATCAGCTGTTCTGGACGAAGTTGATTAGCAGGACATTCTCTCTCTGCTTTCATAATTTGCTTCACTTCCAAAGGACTAAGTAGTCGAGACAAGACCCTCGAATGCTTACCCAATTTTGACCTCTTAGATTCGTCTATTGGATCGCCGATGCAAGTGACACATTTACGCCCTTCAGGCATTGATCCCATAGCCCTAAGCACACAATTGCTGCAATATTTGGCATCACAAACTAGACATGACTCCTTTGTTTCCCACTTTCCTTTCCCACACCTATAACACACCCTACTTTTCTTTTTCTTTTTCTCTTTTGAAACTCCTACATATTCTGGATACACTTGCTTCTCGACACTAAGTTCTTTTCGATGGGAGTGATCAACAGTATTAAACGTGACAACAGGTGCCCTCCTTGCATCAATAACTACTGGTTTAGGTTGGTTGCTAGGAGGGTTGTGAACTGAAGCTGGGGAGGCAGAAGGTGAAGCTGAAGAAAAATCATGGTTTTGCAAGACAGATACTACAGACTCTGAACTTCCTGATACCCTTGGACTCTGAGCAGGCGAACTTGTGAGTCCAACAATACGAGAGACTGGCAAAGGAATTGGTTCAATTGTCGGGGGACCATTATTTGCAATGGACCTTTGGGATTCAGATAAAGGTTCAGCAACTGGAATTGAATGAGGATGCACGTCAAGGGGTTCTACTCTTGGAACGTCATAGACAACTGGTGGTCCCTCATACTCCATAGCTATAGAGTAATCCAGATCGCTAGCACTTTCAGGGAGAGATGCTCCAGGTGGGAGCATCTTCTTCACCAATTCCCTCCAGTTTTCTTCCTCCCTTCTTTCAGTTTCGGCAGCCATATTGATATTGCTAGATAAACCAGAGTACTAAATCCAACTTCTGAACACTTTTGAGATAGAAGAACTCTAGATTTATGTATAGTTTCCCTAAAACAGCATCCACAAGTAAAGCTTAATCATCTTCACAATCAACATAGATAATCGCAGAAATTCTCAGCAAGAGATACAAATACGAAGAAGACTCCAACAAAAGAACTCATCAGAGCCCTGGACTGATGGTTCCAAGTTCAACCAAATCACAGCAATGGCAGACATCAAACTCAAAATTTCAACAGGAAAAACTTGACCAAACTTTTAGGATACTAAGAAAGGTTCAAAATCAGAAGGCCCCATTTATCAAGGTGTTCGATCAAAAGGTTTGCAGTCAAAATCAGTACACCCAAACCGCAAATCAAACAATATTTTTCAAAAGCTTGAAAAAAGCAAACGAACCCACCTCTAGAATACAAGAGTTGAAAAAATCAGAGTCAAACAAATTATAAACAAACAAAAAGATAAAGAATGACACAGCAGAACAGAGGCAACAAAACCGCAAGAATCAAATATTCAAAGCGAAGACTATTTTAGCAGAAAAAAAAAATAGATAAACATAGGAGATGAAAAAAGGGGAAAAGGAGCGAGATAGAGAAATACCCTTTTGAAGAGTAAACGAGTTACGCTTTTAGAGAGAGTCAAATAGCAAATAGATTAAGAAAGTGACAAAATGAAAGCGAATCGTAGAGATTGCAAAGCCCCCAGCAGAGAGATGGCTTTTGAGGTTTGATTGGGGCTTTTGGAACCCAAAAGGCAAAGCCAAAGCCTCTGCGAAACCCACCACCATGGACGAGAGAAAAGACGAGGCCCCTTTAAGAGAGAGAAACAGATAAAATACAGTACAGAGAGAAAGAGAGAGAGAGAGAGAGAGAGAGATAACAAAAATGGTGAAATTCAAGCAGAGAGCAATAGGAGTAAGACGAGTCAGAAATCTGAGCCGCTTTGCCAAATTGCCAGATGTCTAAATCAAGGTTTTTTACACTAATGGTCCAAAACTTCCAATTTTACGGATATATTGATAGAATATTTGGATGGGTGAATATTTTTATGAATACAAAAAGTTATAAAATAATAATTAAATTAGTATGAAGTTGTTTTTCTTTCAAATTAAGGTATAAATATTGTTTTCGAATTTTCAGATGTGTAGATATATTGATGTGCTCATAGATATTTAGTCTTTATCCTACTAAAATATCTAATCTCTATCAAATTGTCTTGGTTATTGTCGTTTCGAGTCCAACTTAATAAATAATATATCGATTACAAGTTGAAAAGTCGATGATTTGATCTCTCACTTTACAATTATTGAACTCATAGAAAAATTATGAAAATTATTTTAAATGAAAAATCTACTAAAAATATTTTAAAAAATAATAGCAAAATATCACAGTATAATTGCGATAGACTACTATTCGTCAGTAGTCTATCACAAATAGATATTATAGATAGACTATGATATTTTATTATATTTATAAATATTTAGTTCATTTTTCTATATTTGAAAATAATCCAAAATTTATGTTATTTATCATTTTTTTTCTTAAAAAAAAGAAATAAATATTTTTTAATGGGTGAATATTTAAAATTTTAACCTATTTATATATACTAGTTAAGCTATGATTATATGGATGTGTCAATTTGGTTATTTCTTAATATAACTATGACGTATGTTTCCTTCTAATAAATAAATAAATATATATATTTATAAACTCTAAATCTATGTAATTCGTGATAATCATACAAGACACCCTTAAAAAATTGGTGTATATTTCAATTATGTTGAAAAAATCAACTAAGCTCCCAAATTTTGAAAGGTTTCCATATAAACCATTAAACTTTAAAACTATTCCAAAAAGTATTATTATAAAACCATTTTAATTTTCTATAAAATCGAAATCAAGCCAAAAGTATACCATATACACTTTTAAATTTTTACAATCAATTGATATGTTAGTTTTTGTCACTAAATTTAACGAAATAGTTTTTTTTTTCCGAACAATTTCAAACTTTAAAAGTTTAGAATGAAACTCTATAAATATAATTGAAACATATTCCAACATTTTGGGAATATGCTGTCTAATTTAATATAAGTATTTCATCAAAACTTAGGAATAACATTTTATATTTTCATTTGTACATTCGATTATTAGTAACATTATTTTAATGATACGGTTAATTATCTTAAATGATAAAATTGGTGAAAATATTTTTAGATAAAACAAAATGTTATTGTAGACATTGATAGACATTTATCACTATTTACCACTAATTTTAGTAGACAATAATATTTTACTATATTTATAATAAGTTTGACCATTTTTTTATATTTGAAAATAGTGGTAAAAATATGTTGACTAAGAAGGAGTGAAAAATTTGATCGAGTAGAGAGAGAAAATGAATGAGGTGGGTCCCACAAAATAAGCCTTTGGGTTTGATTCCAAATTTCTAATAATATTGAGTTGGTGATGGATAATAACACATTACTGGGAGAGGCGTTTCTGCTGGACCTCTTGATCCACGCGCTTATGAAGCGCGTGGAAATAAATGCAGACACGACCAAGATATTTGTAACATGGAATTGCTGTTTCAAAGCACTTCGAAGAGCGTGGGCAATCATCTCGATTTTGACGGTAACGGTTTCGTTAACTTTGACGCCATATTTTTCTTTTTTTAATTAATTTGCACCCCACCATTCTTCGTTATTGTAATTTGACTTCATTTTAATAACATTTTTATTTTAGTAAATACTTTATATATTTTTTTTAGAAAATTATTTCAAATTACAAAAATACTGAAAATATTTATATTTATAGCAAAATTTTAGAATCTATAGATAATAAATACGGAGATACTAATAGGTTTCTATCGATGTTTATCAATGTCTCTGATATACCGATAGAAATTTAGCAGTATTTATCATTGATAGACTATGAAATTTGCTATATTTGTAAATATTTTAATTCATTTTGATATATTTGAAAATAACCCAACATTTTTCACTAATTTTAATTTAAGTGACCATTTAGTTTATAAAATTTAATGGACAGTAATTTGGTCTATATACTTTCAAGTGTTTTATAATAAAGCTTTATATTTTAGTACGTAACAATTTATTGTATATATTTAAAATTTTCATCATTTTAATCATTTGTATTTTAAAACTTGTAACAATTTAATTTATATTTGAAAAATCTCATCAAAATCAAGTATCAATTTTCAACATACAATGAATTAATCTTTTGCGGTCTATAAAAGATATTTGGTCTCTAGTTAGTTTGTATATATACGTAATAAAATAAATTTTATTAAATCTCAACAAAATATTTTCGAGTGTGCTTGGAATACCTTTCAAAGTGTTCATTTTTTTTTTAAAAAAAAAAAAGACATTTTGAAATAAATATAAATGACTGACAACCATTCAAAATAGATTTTGGAAGCCATAGTCATTAGTATCTTTATTTTAAATAATTCTTATCGTATTTAAACGAAAAATGAATTATTGAAAAACATTTATTTTTTAAGTTAATTCAAATGGACCCTTCATCGCTAAGAATTTAAATAATCATAGAATTTAGGTATATGAACTAAATTTCTACCCGAGTAAATACAAGAACTACTCTTTCACCGACTAAATTGCTACTTTTACCAAATTCAAATGACCAAAAACTATTGTTCCAACAAATTTTTTCTAATATTTATGGGGCTGAACCTAATATAAACGATAGATGTTAATATTTAAAATAATAATTGTGCCTACATATGAGCATTATTTTAGCTAGATAAGATTTTTTTTTTTTTTTTTTTGGTGAGAGTCTATGATCTTCATCATGTTGGATATTTTTTTTAGTTGGTTTGGTAATTGGTCATTATATATGATATAGGCATACATTATTTTTTTTTAAAAAGCAAGTGAATATTAATAAAAATACAAATAATTAATAATAAATAGTTTAGGACAGGTTCAAGACCTGAAGACAGAGACTAAGCAAGGATCTCGAGCTCAAATTAAATCCTTATTTTGATCAAATTGGAGACATGTGATGCGATCCCTATTTGGGGCAAATAAGTTTTTCAAACATAATATTTGTCTTGTTTTATCACTAAAATTATGATGACTTATTATTTTATTCTTACACTAATTTTTATTGATTCAATTGTATACATAAATTTCAATTTTCATCTAACTCAACTCTAAGAGTTAATGAAATTGTAAAATGAATTTGAATTTAAACCTGCATTTTTAAGATGTTAATTGTCTTTTTCGAGAATACTTAGATAATTAAGTTATTGTTATATTTTCTTTCAATAACATATTAACAATGTTTTAAATATTTAACATTTAAAACAAATGTAGAGTATCATAAATTATAATTAATTAGGTTATTTTTCAACATAATTTGGCAAATGTACCTTAAGAAAAGTTTTTTATGTTTTAAATTAATAGTTTGATTCCATAAATGCTATACATACATATTGAAAAGATTCAATAATCAACGTTCTCTCTAATAAAAGAAAATTATTTAATCTTATTTTAAAGAAAAAAAAATCAGATAATCAAAACTGCTCACACTTGACACCTCATCATTAAGAAACGTGAGCAGGCGAATTATGATGAAAATGACAAAATTGGGAGACGTTAAAAAGGGTAAATCATATTTTTTTTAACCTAGATTTTGTTTAACTTTTTTTTAAGTAAGGAAATTATTTTAAATGATAAAATTATTAAAATATTTATAAATAATATCAAATATCGCAGTCTATCTACGATAGATCATGATAGATCGCGATAAACTATTATCTATATCTATCATGACACAGATAGACATAATAGTAGTTTATCACAGTTTATTATAGATATTGTAGTGAAATTTTGTTATATTTGTAAATATTTTAATTTATTTTTCTATATTTGAAACAATATTTTAAATCAACACTTTTATTATTGAAATTAAAATTTAGCTTTTATATATTTGAATAATAGCTTTTTTGGCAACAACTTCAGAGAAAACAAATGAAAAAAGTCATCATTAATAACATGGCTTCCCAACCCCTCTTCAAATACTTTAGAATTGGAAGAACAAAAAAACCTAAAAGAGATTAAGAAAAAAAAAAAAATCCAACATGTACCAATCGGACAGTTGTATAGCAATTTTAATTTTTTATTTAATCTTTGAATTTAGTTTTTAACTCTCCTTTAAATCTAAAATTAATTTCTAATTTTTCCTTGACCAATGTATAAGAAAAATTTTAAAAATAGAAAAATAAGAAAAATTATTTACACAAAATAGTAAAATTTTATTCTTCTTTGATAAAGGCTGATAGAAGTCTATCGATGTTCATCTGATAGAAGTCTATCACTGATAGACGCTGATAGAAGTCTATCAATATTTTTTTTTGCTATTTCTGTAAATAGTTTAACATTTTTTCTATACGTGAAATTTCTCGCTATATATATATATATAATTTCAATTTTTTAAAACGTACATTTTTATAAAATATTGTTGACATGTTAATTACCACATCATCATTTTAGTAGGTCAATTAACATCAACACTACTCGATGAATATTTAAAAAAGAGTTTCAAACTTTAGGATCTAACTAGAGATCAAATTCAAAGTTTATGAGTTTCAACATGTAATTTTTGAAACTCAAATACCACATAAATGCTGAATTCAAATCTCAGCTAATAATGTTTAAAAACATAAGATTTCAATAAGAACTAAGTTCAAATATGAGAATATTTTTACTCGATGTAATTTAACAAATATATATATATATATATATATAAGTGTCGTATGTACGACTTGGAGGGAGATCTTTCATATCTTTCGAGATCCACTCTATGAGAATCATTCGGATATGAAATCCAATCCTAGAATATAGCATCCCACTTTTCTTTACTACCCAAGGCTTCGATACATTTCGACCAAATCTGTCGAATCACTCATATTATGATCTTCTACATCCTAGGTCTACCGTTTGATAAATCCCTAACTTCAGGTCTTCTTTAAATTGATTCAAATGTGAAATAAATAAAATATTTGTTGAACATAGTAAAATAAAAAATTGAAAGATTTCGTTGATCTAATTGTTGAATCAATTGAGACTTATAATAATTATTTGAAGAGAAAAAAGGATACTTTAGAAACCTTTCGATTGTTCGTTCGAGAATTATTATACAAGCTTTTTAATACTCAAAATTCTTATTTTTTTTGCCCGAGGCCTACGTTTTTTTTTAATTCAATTCCAAATACTGCAAAATCTACATACAGAGGATAGACTAGTTCACTTGAAGAGTTTAACGACTTAGATTATACAATGCAATGCATGTCTATGCTATAAACACTTGTTGTGATAGATTCTATGCGATGATGATATGTGATACTACTTTTCGATATGCGTTATTAACAAATGTTCTTGTAGTATGTTGTGCATTGTCACAAGTTTCCTTGCGTTGAAACCAAGTATAATTTCACCGCAAGTTTCTCGGTGTGATCCGAGGTCGAACATAGGGATTAGGTTATTGCGTTATGCTTGTGATATATGCGACCAGGGGTTTTTCAATTTATAAAGGATTTGTGTACAACTAATTAAATATGCGATAAAGTAAAGTAAAGCGGTAAAAATGCAATAATACATAAATTGCGATAAAGTAAATCTAAGCTAAGATGATACAAAATACAAGATTCATGATACAAGATACTAAGGTCAAGGCTGGCTGTGAAGATTATGCAAAGATCGTGTAATGCGGTGACAAGTCTTATGTACGAAGAAGAAACAGAAAAGATAACTAATATAAACAACGCAAGTTCCTTAATTGCGTTAAAGATATAAGTACTGTTCCGCTTTTCCCTTGGCGTACACCTCTCAGTGATTGGCCACGTTCCCACATCTTTGTGGTGAAACAGGGATGAACGTAGTGAATGCAAGGTGGCTTTCATCTCTGGAAGTACTACTTGCTTTAGTTAACACATTCTTCTAACCTTCACTCGACAGATCAGAATGACATCTTCACTTCTGCTCTCACAGATGAAGATGTCGTCTAGCATGCCTTAGCTAAACACATTTATCCCTTTAGCACAGATTAAGTTACTCGTTTAATCCATATTAATTACCAAGGTATTAAGAAAACTTCATGGAGAAATCGATTAATGGAGGAACGAAAATAGACAGGAAAGTGGTAATGAAAGTGATCGAGACATTCAATAAAACTATTAACCGTCTGATACATGGTTTGTGAATGAAGAGATTAAGAAGATGGAATACACTTAATGAAATAGAGTTAGAAACAAATACAAACAAGCGCCAACGTCGTAGCACCGATCTGGATGGAGATTTGCTTGCCGGTGTGGATGAAGTGAACGAATGGATGAGCTTCCCTCTCAGGCTTGCTCAACCGATAGCAGGGATCTAAGCACAGAGCTTCACAGCGGGGATATGGCAGATTCGTACTAGGACTCACCTCTCGACCTTATCTCTTCTCTCCCCAGATTTTTTCCATTCAGTACTCAGCTCAGCCTTTTCTCTCAATAATCTAGCAGCAATTAGCCCTCGTATCAATTATACCCGTATCAAGTATATCTTTTCTGAAATCTATGGGGGTATTTATAGGTGAAAAGCTTTGACTCTTGGCTGTGGCCCCACTTCTTGTTATGGAAATTCCAAAGATGGAGGAATAAATATTCCTTCTGTTATGTGATCAGACCATCAAATCTGCACAATGGTTAGTTGTACACGTGTCATAATCCTCCGCGTTTGCGTTGCTCAATTACATCTTTCGATTGGTTGCTCGCATGCGGTGTTGTTTTTATTATTACCGTATGCGATTGAAATTCAGCTCTGAATCGACTGTCGCATTGCACCGTCATTGCATTAATCGTCTCTTCATTGTTGATTGACGGGCGTAATGTAATAGAGATGCGTTGTTCAGTTTCTCGTTGAGCCTTGATCGCAAGCGGTGACTTGGTTTCCTGCAAAACAGAGTAAAAATATCTTCTTCTACTATCTTAATGATGTTAGTGGGTATAATTGCGATAATTCATAATTATTTTATTTCTGAGCTATTTTTCATACAATCGACGCATATTCCTTCTCTTTTGGCCGCAATATCTAGATAAGGCAGCATAAATAACTTGTATTTCTACAAGTTATCACACCCCCAAATTTATATATATGCTTGTCCTCAAGCATATCTTCTACTAAGGTAATAAAACTAAATTCCTCTCCTATATTTTTGCGTCGATTGGCTACTCCGAATGTTACATTTGGGCACATTTCTTAACAACACAATTTCCTTCTATCCTTGCTAATTCTTAACAAAGCCCTAATTTATTCTTCTATATAACAAAATTCTGCTCAAAGATGCCTTTCTAGTTTTCAAAATAGAATGTTCATCTCTTCTTTGTCAAAACAATTTGATATATCTATATGCGGTGGTCAAACTTTACGTTATTTATTAGAGACGATTGGTCATGGTTACACTCTTCGTTTTAGTTTGTTCCCACGGGTGTTATGTGAACATCCAACTACGATTGTGTGCCAATTTCAACTTTAACTCATGATATTCAGAGGAGTTGTTCCTTGCATTCTTTTAGTTTCTTTTTTTTCTTCTCTGTTATCTTTTTTTTTCTTTTCATATTGTATTGTTCTTAGAAATCCACCTTCGTTTTGGCTTGCTCCTACGGGTGTCATACGAACATCCAACTACGAGAGGCTTCTTTCACAACTAAACTCTTATCAGGTTGGAAACATTTTTTAGGTTTTTCCTTGCGTTGACATTGGAGTTTGGCATTTTTTTTTGGTTATGAACGCATTTTCTTATAGATCGCATATTCTTGATCTTATCTGCTCAGACCTTCCTCACCCTCAAATTTTTGCGTTGTTTAGATAGACTAGACAAACACTTAGAATAAAAATTTCAAAAAGAAGGTTTGAGCAGAACTTTGAAAGATAAAAGGTAAAGTACTACTAAACTAAGAATTAACTAAGTGTTGGTAAGAAATTACACAATATGAGAAATTTTTCTAAGTATAAACATATATTACATCATGACATCGCAATGAATAATGCAAAAGTAAAAGATCAGAACATCGCAAATATTAACAAAGGATGATAAAGAGAAAGGCACAAGCAAAAAGGAGTGAATATGTACTCATTTGTATTGAATATTAACAACTATACAAATAATTAAAAATTAACGCAATACAAAATTGTTGCCTATACAAAGAATCAAAGAATACCATTAACTTAGAAAAATAATGAATTGAATAAAAATATAGAATGTCCGTAAAAAAAAATGTAAAGATTATTGTTGAGGAGCAGAAGGGTCTGGAGGAGGATTTTGAGGTGGTACTGCAGGAGCTTCTTCAAAATTCAGTTGCTGCCTGAGATACGGAGGCATCATGGGACCATGAAGATAAGCTGTGAGAAAATTAAAGTATTCATGGTTGCGCTCCGCAATCTGTCTTTAGTTGCGATGGACTTTATAAATATTGTGCTGAATATTGATCAACGGCTCCCTTGACATAGCAGCACTGCGCTGTATATCATCAATTTGCTCCATTACCACATCAAACCTCTGGTTGAAGAAGGTTTGTTGTTGTACGAAGAGTTGTTGTTGTTGGGATAAGAGGGACCACATTTCAGCTAACTCTGCAACCAAGAAGGGGATGGAAGGTTGTGCCTGCGATGTCTCGCCAGCATCGTTTTAGGGTTGGGCAGAGGTACCTTCACCCAAATCGTGTGGGTCATTAATATGCAGCAATGGAATGGAAGGTTGCAGTGATGAAGTTGCAAGTGAGTAAATTGGCGGGTATGCGGTTGGAGAATTTGGAGTGAGAAGAATGTTGGTAAAATGCTCATGGAGCAGAGAAGAAGGTTGTGCAGGTGGGCTCAAAGGGTTTGAATGGCGGATTACTAAGGGTAAAGGGTCCAAAGGTTCTGGATCTTACGTTGTTTCTTCTTGGACTTTCCCTTTTCCCTTATCATCTTTGCGTTGTCTCTTTGGCCTGGGTTCTTGCGGCGCATTGAGATCGATTGCGGGTCTCTTTAAAGGTAACTCTGGATAATATGGGGAGTCTTTGAGGAGCAGCCTCAGGATTTTGATATTGATGAGGCCATGGACTTCTTCCATGGGTTCCTCCTCAATGCTTACGACCATTGACAGACACATACTTGAAACAGTCTATGGAAAGAAGTATTGTCCTCTAATGTGCCCCACAAAGCCTCGAATTTGACTTGCGATCAACCGGCCCATATCGATTGGAATGCCGCGCGCAATGCAGTAAGTGGCCATGACTCGATTCGTTGAAATGGTCTTCTCATGAGAAGTTGGGATCAGTCGCTTTTTAACCAAATAAACCCAAAGCCTTGCCTCCAGAAGCAGAGTTTTGGACGCCAGGGTCTTGATGCCTTTTAAAGAAATTAACCACTTCGTGCCCGGTTGCGTTAATACTCGTAGAACATCTTCCAACTATTGTTCCATGGGATCATCAATGATTTTGTTACCTGGTGCATCCGGGTTATCCTTCATTTGGTATAGTTCATTGATGTCTTTTGCGCTGAAAGGCACCACTTGCCCTTTTATGGTCACCACATCCTTGATGCCATGTAGCCGTCCATGGTAAAAGTCACACACTACCTTTGGAACAACAATGGCTGGGCACTGGAAAAATGTGTCCCAACCATGCTTCACGATCACGCTCGTGATGAGGTCAGGTAGTGGCGTTGGCGCAAGGTAAAAGCCCATCTCTATCAATAAGTCGTCATTTTCTTTCTTTTTGGATGGACGTGCCTTGGCCAACGCGGGTTTGCTGCTTTCTGCGACCGCTTTGCCCTTTTCTTTGGCCAACACAAGGCGTGATTGTTGCCTTTTTTTTCTTTCCCGTTCCTTGCGTTGTTCCTCATTCTCTCGCTCCACAAGGTTCTTGCCCTTCTTCTCTTGTAAGCGCCTCCTATTGGCTTCGCGCTTCTTCTTCTTCTTCTCTTCCAATCTCTTTTTCTCTTCTTCCTTCTTCTTTTTCTCTTCCTCTTCTTCTTCTCTTTTGTCTCTCTCAAACTCTTCTACAAACTGCTCAGAGGTCAGCAGCAGACGTTATTCCTCCTCGCACCTCCTTATCCCTTCAAGCCTTGAATCTCGTTATTATTGCGCATTTCCTTATCTTGCAGCCTTCTTTTGCGATTTCCTTCTATCATGATGAGCTTTGCGCGCTCCATTTTCTCATGTTTCTCTTCCTCCTCATTTCCTTTTCTTCTATTGCTTTGATCAAAATTGAAGGGTCAACGATAGACCCTTGCGGCGCATTCTCCTTGCGACGCCGCATCAGAAAGGTATCTTCTCCTTCTTCACCTTCGTCGGTCGCAACAATTTGCGTTGTTTCAGGTTGCGCCGATTCCATTAATTGCACTGTTTCCCCCTTTCCTCCCTTATAGAAGTTGATTCTCCATCATTTTCTGGACTCGCAGCCCTCTGCTTCTTTTCTTCTTCCTATTTTAGGCATCTTTCTTCACGTCGGCGCAATCTTCTTTCTTTCTTCTCTTTCTTCTTCCTTTCCTTCTTCTTTTCCTCATCTTCATCATCATCCTTCTTTTCTTTGTTCTTTTTTTCCTTGCGACGATGAGATGACTCAGCTTCTCCAACCTTCCTCCCTTTGCTTTTCTTATTCTTTTTTTCCTCTTCAACTACTTCCGGTTGCATCTCCACTGTAACCTCATCCATCGCAACTTCAGCCACCGCAATCTCCTCCACCATAACTTTGGAGGTTCTGTCATAGGTTTCTACGTTGGCAGTTACCTCAGGAGCCTCTAAGGCTAGAATGCCTCGTTCCATCTCTTCTTCGTTCACCACTGCCTCCGCCACCACCATTTCTTCAGCCACAGAGAGAGGATCCCAATTTGTTATTTCTAATATACACTATGACGTATGTTTCCTTCTATAAATAAATAAAATATATATATTTATAAAACTCCTAAATCTATGTAATTCGTGATAAATCATACAAGACACAGCCTTAAAAAAATTGGTGTAATATTTCAATTATGTTGAAAAAATCACTAAGCTCCCAAAATTTTGGAAAGTTCCATATAAACCATTAAACTTTAAAACTATTCCAAAAGTATTATTATAAAACCATTTTAATTTCTATAAAATCGGAAACAAGCCAAAAGTATACGCATATACACTTTTATTTTTAAACAATCAATTGATATGTTTAGTTTTTGTCACTAAAATTTAACGAAATAGTTTTTTTTTTTGCCGAACAATTTCAAAACTTTAAAGTTTAGAATGAAACTCTATAAATATAATTGAAAACATATTCCAACATTTTGGAATATGCTGTCTAATTTAATTAATAAGTATTTTCCATCAAAACTTAGGAAATAACATTTTAAATAATTTTATTTGTACATTCGATATTAGTAACATTATTTTAATGATAACGGTTTAATTATCTTAAATGAATAAAATTGGTGAAAATATTTTTAGATAAAAACAAATGTTTATTGTAGACATTGAATAGACATTTATTCAACTAATTTACCACTAATTTTAGTAGACCCAATAATATTTTAACTATATTTATAATAAAGTTTTGACACATTTTTTTATATTTGAAAATAGTGGTAAAAATATGTTGACTAAGAAGGAGTGAAAAATTTTGATCGAGTAGAGAGAGAAAATGAATGAGGTGGGTCCCACAAAATAAGCCTTTGGGTTTGATTCAAATTCTAATAATATTAGAGTTGGTGATGGATAATAACACATACTGGGAAGAGGCGTTTTCTGCTGGACCTCTTGATCCACGCGCTTATGAAGCGCGTGGAAATAAATGCAAGACACGACGCAAGAATATTTGTACATGGAATTGCTGTTTCAAAGCACTTCGAAGAGCGTGGGCAATCATCTCGATTTTGACGGTAACGGTTTCGTTAACTTTGACGCCTATTTTTCTTTTTTTAATTAAATTTGCACCCCACGCATTCTTCGTTAATTAGTAATTGACTTCATTTTAATAACATTTTTATTTTAGTAAATACTTTATATAATTTTTTTTTAAGAAAAAATTAATTTCAAATTAACAAAAATATTGAAAAATATTTATATTTAATAGGCAAAAATTTTAGATCATAGATAATAAATACGGAAGATAACTAATAGGTTTCTATCGATGTTTATCAATGTCTCTGATATAACCGATAGAAAATCTAGCAGTAAATTTATCATTGATAGACTATGAAATTTGCTATATTTGTAAATATTTTAAAATTATTTTGATAATATTTGAAAATAACCCAACATTTTTTCACATAATTTTAATTTAAGTGACCATTAGTTTATAAAATTTAATGGACAGTAATTTGGTCTATAACTTTCAAGTGTTTTATTAATAAAGCCTTTATAATTTTATACGTAACAAATTTATTGTATATATTTAAAATTTTCAATCATTTTTAATCATTGTAATTTTAAAACTTTTGTAAAGAATTTAATTTATATTTGAAAAATCTCATCAAAATCAAAGTATCAATTTTCAACATAACAATGAATTAATTTTTTGCGGTCTATAAAAGATATTTGGTCTCTTTAGTTAGTTTGTATATATACGTAATAAATATAAATTTTTATAAATCTCAACAAAAATATTTCGAGTGGTGCTGGAAATACCTTTCAAAGTGTTCATTTTTTTTTTTAAAAAAAAAAAAAGAACATTTTGAAATAAATATAAATGACTGACAACCAATTCAAAATAGATTTTGGAAAAGCCATAGTCATAGTATCTTTATTTTAAATAATTCTTATCGTATTTAAACGAAAAATGAATTTATTGAAAAACATTTTTATTTTTTAAGTTAATTCAAATGGAACCTCTTCAATCGCTAAGGAATTTAAATAAATCATAGAAATTTAGGTATATGAACTAAAATTTTCTACCGCGAGTAAATACAAGAAACTACTCTTTCACCGACTAAAATTGCTACTTTTAACCAAATTCCAAATGAACCAAAAAACTATTGTTCGCACAAATTTTTTCTAATATTTATGGGGCTGGAAACCTAATATAAAGCGAATAGATTGTTAATATTTAAAAAAATAATAATTGTGCCTACATATGAGCATTAATTTTAGCTAGATAAGATTTTTTTGTTTTTTTTTTTTTTGGTGAGAAGTCCTATGATCTTCATACATGTTGGGATAATTTTTTTTAGTTGGTTTGGTAATTGTCATTATATATGATATAGGACATACATATTTTTTTTTAAAAAGCAAGTGAATATTAATAAAATACAAATAATTAATAATAAATAGTTTAGGACAGGTTCAAGACTGAAGAACAGAAGACTAAGCAAGGATCTCGAGCTCAAATTAAAAATCCTTATTTTGAATGCAATTGGAGACATGTGATGCGAATCCCTATTTTGGGGCAAAATAAAGTTTTTCAAACATAATTATTTGTCTGTTTTAATCACTAAAGATTATGATGACTTATTATTGTTATTCTACCCTAATTTTTATTGATTCAATTGTATAACATAAATTTCAATTTTCTCTAACTCAACTCTAAGAGTTAATTGAAATTGTAAAATGAATTTGAATTTAAACCTGCATTTTTTAAAAAAAAAAAAAAGAAGTTAATTGTCTTTTTCGAGAAAATACTTAGATAATTAAGTATTGTTATATTTTCTTTTCAATAACATATTAACAATGGTTTTAAATATTTAAAAACATTTAAAAACAAATGTAAGAGTATCATAAATTAATAATTAAGTAGGTTATTTTTCAACAATAATTTGCAAATGTACCTTAAGAAAAGTTTTTTAATGTTTTAAATTAATAGTTTGATTCCATAAAAATGCCTAATAACAATAACATAATTGAAAAGATTTCAAATAATCATCGTTCCTCTCTTATAAAAGAAAAATTATTTAATCTTATTTAAAAGAAAAAAAAATCAGAATAATCAAAACTGCTCACACTTGACACCTCATCATTAAGAAAACGTGAGGCAGGCGAATTTGATGAAAAATGACAAAATTGGGGAGACGTTAAAAAAGGGTAAATCATATTTTTTTTTAAACCTAGATTTTGTTTTAACTTTTTTTTAAAAGTAAGGAAATTATTTTAAAATGATAAAATTATTAAAATATTTATAAATAATAATCAAAATATCGCATCCTATCTACGATAGATCATGATAGATCGCGATAAACTATTATCTATACTAATGACACAGAATAGACATAATAGTAGTTTTTCAACAGTTTATAAAGATAATTGTGTGAAATTTTGTTAATATTGTAAATATTTTAATATTATTTTTTCTATAATGGAAACAATATTTTAAATCAACACTTTTAATTATGAAATTAAAAATTTAAGCTTTATATATTTGGAATAAATAAAGCTTTTTTGGGCAACGAACTTCAAGAGAAAACAAATGAAAAAAGTCATCAATTAATAAACATGGCTTCCCAACCACTCTTCAATAATTTAGAATTGGAAGAACAAAAAACCTAAAAGAGAATTAGAAAAAAAAAAAATCAACATGTACCAATCGGACAAGTTGTATAGCAAATTTTAATTTTTTATTTAATTTTTGAAAATTTAGTTTTTAACTCTCCTTTAAAATCTAAAATTAATTTCTAATTTTTTCCTTGACGCAATGTAATAAGAAAATTTTAAAAAATAGAAAAAATAAGAAAAATTAATTTACCAACAAAAAAATAGAAAATTTTATCTCTTGATTTTAAAGGCGATAGAAGTCTAATCGATGTTCATCTGATAGAAGTCTATCACTGATAGACGCTGATTAGAAGTCTATCAACTATTTTTTTTGCTAATTTCTGTAAATAGTTTACATTATTTTTCTATAAACGTGAAATTTCTCGCTATATATATATATATAATTTCAAATTTTTTTAAAACGTACATTTTTATTAAATATTGTTGAATGTTAATTACAACATCATCATTTTAGTAGGTCAATTAACATCACACTACTCGATGAATAATTTAAAAAAAAGAGTTTCAAAACTTTAGGATCTAACTAGAGATCAAATTCAAAGTTTATGAGTTTCACAATGCTAATTTTTGAAAACTCAAATACACATAAATGCTGAATTCCAATCCTCAGCTAATAATGTTTAAAAACATAAGAATTTCAAATAAGAACTAAAGTTCAAATATGAGAATATTTTTACTCGATGTAATTTAACAAAATATATATATATATATATATAATAAGTGTCGTATGTACGACTTGGGAAGGGAAGACTTTCATAATCTTTCCGAGATCCACTCTATGAGAAATCATTCGGATATGAAATCCAAATTTCCTAGAATATAGCACCCAACTTTTTCTTTACTACCCAGGCTTTCGATACATTTCGACCAAATCTGTCGAATCACTCATATTATGAATCTTCTACATCCTAGGTCTAAAATACCGTTTGATAAATTCCGCTAACTTCAGGTTCCTTCTTAAAATTGATTCAAAATGTGAAATAAAATAAATAATTTGTTGAACATAGTAAAATAAATTGAGAATTTCGTTGATCTAAATTGTTTTTGAATCAAATTGAGAACTTATAATAATTATTTGGAGAGAAAAAAGGATACTTTTAGAAACCTTTCGATTGGTTTCGTTCGAGAAATTATTATTACAAGCTTTTTAAATACTCAAAAATTCTTAATTTTTTTTTGCCCGAGGCCTACGTTTTTTTTTTAATTCCAAATTCAAAATACTGCAAAAATCTACATACAGAGGATAGACTAAGTTCACTTGAAGAGTTTAACGACTTAGATTATACAATGCAAATGCCATGTCTAATGCCTATAAACCTTGTTGTGATAGATTCTATGCGATGATGAATATTGTGATACTACTTTCGATATGCGTTATTAAGCAAAATGTTCATTGTAAGTATGTTGTGGCATTGTTCAACATAGTTCCTTGCGTTGAAAACCAAGTATAATTTCAAGCCCGCAAGTTTCCTCGTGTTGATCCCGAGGTCGAACATAGGGATTAGGTTATTGCGTTATGCTTGTGATATAATGCGACCAGGGGTTTTTTCCAATTTATAAAAGGGATTTGTGTACAACTAATTAAATATGCCGAATAAAGTAAAGTAAAGCGGTAAAAATGCAATAATACATAAATTGCATAGTAAATCTAAGCTAAGATGATACCAAAATACAAGATTCATGATACAAGATACTAAGGTCAAGGCTGGCTGTGAAGAATTTAATGCAAAGATCGTGTACATGACGGTGACAGATTCTTATGTACGAAAAGAAACAGAAAAAGAATAACTAATATAAACAACGCAAAGTTCCCTTAAATTGCGTTAAAGATATAGTACTGTTCCGCTATTTCACTTGCGTACACCTCTCAGTGTTGGCCATCGTTTTCCCACATCTTTTGTGGTGGAAACAGGGATGAACGGTAGTGAATGCAGGTCGGCTTTCATCTTCTGGAGTACTACTTGCTTAGTTAAACACATTACTTCTAACCTTCCATCAACAATCAAAATGACATCTCACTCTGCTCTCATGATGAAGATGTTTATAGCATGCCTTAGCTAAATGCATTATATCCCTTTAGCACAAATTAAGTTTACTGTTTAATCCATATATTAATTACCAAGGTATTAAGAAAAACTTCATGAGAAATCGATAATGGAGGAACGGAAATAGACAGGGAAAGTGGTAATGAAAGTGATCGAGACATTTAATAAACTATTAACGCGTCTGATACATGTTTTGTGAATGAAGAGATTAAGAAGATGGAATACACTTGATGAAATAGAGTAGAAACAAATAATAAACAAGGCCAACGTCTATGCCCGAAATCTGGATGGAGATTTGCTTCCGGTGTGGATAAAGTGAACGAATGGATGAGCTTCCATCTCAGGCTTGCTCAACCGTAGCAGGGAATCTAGCAAGAGCTTCACGCGGGAATGGCAGATTCGCACTGACTACTTACCTCTCGACGCCTAGTCTCTTCTCTCCCCAGATTTTTTCGCAGTTAGTACCAGCTCAGCCCTTTTTCCTCAATAATCTAGCAGCATAGCCCTCAGTATCAATTAAATACCCGTATCAAGTATATCTTTTCTGAAATCTATGGGGTATTTAATAGGTGAAAGCTTTGACTCTTGGCTTAGACCCCACTTCTTGTTATGGAAATTCCAAAGATGGAGAATAAATATTCCTTTTGTTATGTGCATCAGACCATCAAATATGAACAATGGTTATTGTAACACGTGTCAAAATCCCTCCGCTTTACGTTGCTCATTGCATCTTTCGATTGGTTGCTCGCATGCGGTGTTTGTTTTTATTACCGATGCGTTGAAATTCAGCTCTGAATCGACTGTCGCATTGCACCGTCATTGCAGTTATATCGTCTCTTCATGTTGATTGAACGGGCACAATGTAAAGAGATGCGTTGTTCAGTTTCTCGTTGAGCGCTTGATCGCAAGGATGACTTGGTTTCCTACAAAACAGAGTAAAAATATCTACTTCTAACCATCTTAATGATGCTAGTGGGTTAATTGCGATAATTCATAATTATTTTTATTTCAGAGCTAATTTTCATACAATCGACGCATATTCCTTCTCTTTTGGCGCAATATCTAGAAAAGCAGCATAAATAACTTGTATTTCTACAAGTTATCAAACACCCCCAAATTTATATATATGCCTTGTCCTCAAGCATATTCTTCTAACTAAGGTAATAAAAACTTAAAAATTCTCTCCTATATTTTTTGCGTCGAATTGGCTACTTCCGAATGTTACATTTGGGCACATTTCTTAACAAAACAAATTTCCTTCTATCCTTGCTAAATTCTTACAAAAGCCCTAATTTTAATTCTTCTATATAACAAAATTCTGCTCAAAGATGCTTTCTAGTTTTTTCAAAATAGAATGTTCATCTCTTCTTGTCAAAACAATTGATATTTCTAAATATGCCGTGTGGTCCAAACTTTACTGGTTTATTTATTAGAGACGATTGTCCATGGTTACACTCTTCCGTTTTAGTTTGTTCCCACGGGTGTTAATGTGAAACAATCCAACTACGATTTTGTGCCAATTTCAAACTTTAACTCATGATTATTCAGAGGAGGGTTGTTCCCTTGCCAATTCTTTTAGTTTTCTTTTTTTTCTTCTCTGGTATCTTTTTTTTTCTTTTCAATATTGTATTGTTCTTAGAAAATCCACCTTCGTTTTTTTGGATTGCTCCTAACGGGTGTCATAATCGAACATCCAACTACGAGAGGCTTCTCACAACGTAAACTCTTATCAGGTTTGGAAACATTTTTTAGGTTTTTTCCTTGCGTTGACATTGGAGTTTGGCAATTTTTTTGGTTATGAAACGCATTTTCTTATAGATCCATATTCTTGATCTTATCTGCTCAGACCTTCCTCACCCTCAAATTTTTTGCGTTGTTTAGATAGACTAGACAAACACTTAGATATAAAAAATTTCCAAAAAGAAGGTTTTGAGCAGAACTTTTGAAAGATAAAAGGTAAAGTACTACTAAACAAGAATTAACTAAAGTAGTTTGGTAAAGAAATTACAATATGAGAAATTTTCTATAAAAGTATAAACATATATTACATCATGACATCGATGAATTAATGCAAGTAAAAGATCAGAACATCGCAAAATATTAACAAAGGATGATAAAGAGAAAAGGCACAAGCAAAAAGAGTGAATATGTACTCATTTGTAATTGAATATTAACAACTATACAAATATTAAAAAAATAACGCAATACAAAAATTGTTGCCTATACAAAGAATCAAAGAATAGCCATTAACTTAGAATAATGAATTGAAATAAACTATAGAATGTCCGTAAAAAAAAATGTAAAGAATTATTGTTGAGGAGCAAGAAGGGTCTGGAGGAGGATTTTGAGGTGGTACTCAGGAGCCTTCTTCAAAATTCAGTTGCTGCCTGAGATACGAGGCAATCATGGGACCATGAAGAATAAGCTGTTGAGAAAATTAAAAGTATTCATGGTTGCGCTCCGCAATCTGTCTTTAGTTGCGATGGACTTTATAAAAAATATGTTGCAATATTGATGCAACGGCTTCCCTTGACCATAGCAGCACTGCGCTGTATTATCATCAAAATTTGCTTCCAATTAAAACCACATCAAAACCTCTGTTGAAGAAGGTTTGTTGTTGTACGAAAGAGTTTTGTTTGTTGGGATAAAGAGGGAACCAACATTTCAGCTAACTCTGCAACCAAGAAGGGGATGGAAGTTTGTTGCCTGCGATGTCTCCCAGCATCGTTTTAGGGTTGGGCAGAGGTACCTTCAACCCAAATCGTGTGGGTCATTAATATGCAGCCAATGGAATGGAAGGTTGGCAAGTGATGAAGTTGCAAGTGAGTAAATTGGCGGGTTATGCGGTTGGAGAATTTGGAGTGAGAGAATGTTGGTAAAAATGATCATGGAGCAGAGAAAGAAGGTTGTCAGGTGGGCTCAAAAGGGTTTGAAATGGCGGAATTACTAAGGTAAAGGGTCCAAAGTTCTGATCTTTAACGTTGTTTCTTCTTGGACTTTTCCCTTTTCCCTTATCATCTTGCGTTGTCTCTTTGGCCTGGGTTCTTGCGGCGCATTGAGACGATTGGCGGGTCTTTTAAAGGTAAACTCTGGATAATATGGGGAGTCTTTGAGGAGCAGCCTTCAAGGAATTTTTGATATTGAGAGGCCATGGATTCTTCCATGGGTTCACTTCCTCAAATGCTTTACGACCATTGACAGACACATACTTGAAAACAGTCTAATGGAAAGAAAGTATTGCCTCTAATGTGCCCCACAAAGCCTCGAATTTGAAACTTGCCGATCAACCGGCCCCATAATCGATTTGGAATGCCGCGCGCAATGCAAGTAATGGTGGCCATGACTTCGATTCGTTGAAATGGTCTTCTTCATGAGAAGTTGGGAATCAGTCGCTTTTTAAACCAAATAAACCCAAAGCCTTGCCTCCAGAAAGCAGAAGTTTTTGGACGCCAGGGTCTTGATGCCCTTTTAAAAGAAATTAACCACGTTCGTGCCCGTTGCGTTAATACTTCGTAAGAACATCTTCGCAACTATTGTTCCATGGGATGCATCAATGATTATTGTTACCCTGGTGCCATCCGGGTTATCCTTCCATTTGGTATAGTTCAATTGATGTCTTTTGCGCTGAAGGCACCACTTGCCACCTTTTAATGGTCACCACATCCTTGATGGCCATGTAGCCCGTCCATGGTAAAAGTTCACACACTAAAAACCTTGGAACAAAAACAATGGCTGGGCACTGGAAAATGTGTCCCAACCATGCTTCACCGATCAGCTCGTGATGAGGTCAGGTAGTGGCGTTGGCGCAAGGTAAAAGCCCCATCTCTATCAATAAGTCGTCGGGCAATTTTCTTTCTTTTGGAATGACGTGCCTTGGCCAACGCGGGTTTGCTGCTTTTCTGCGAACCGCTTTGCCCTTTTCTTTGGCCACAACAAGGCGTGATTGTTTGCCTTTTTTTTCTTTCCCGTTTCCTGCGTTGTTCCTTCAATTCTCCTCGCTCCACCACAGGTTCTTGCCCTCTTCTCTTGTACAGCGCCTCCTATTGGCTTCCGCGCTTTCTTCTTCTTCTTCTCTTCCAATCTCTTTTTCTCTTTCTTCCTTTCTTTCTTTTCTCTTCCCTCCTTCTTCTTCCGTTATTGTCTCTCCTCAAACCTCTTCTACCAAACTGCTCAAGAGGTCCAGTCAGCAGAACGTTATTTCCTCCTCGCACCTCCCTTATCCCTTCAAGGCCTTGAATCTCGTTAATTGATTCGCATTTTCCTTATCGTTGCATATGCCTTCTTGTGCGATTCCTCTATCATAGATGTGAGCTTGGTCTGCAGCTTCTCATTTCTCATGTTCTCTTCCTCCATCATTTCCTTTTCTTTATTGTTGATCAAAATTGAAGGTCAACGATAAGACCCTTGCCGGCGCATTCTTCCCGTCGAACGCGCGCATCAGAAAGGTATCTTCTCCTTCTTTCTACCTTCGTCGGTCAGCAACATATTTGCGGTGTTTCACGGTTGCGCCGATTCCATGTAATTGCATCTGTTTCCCCCCTTTCCCTCCACTTATAGAAAGTTGACTCTCACATCATTTTTTCTGACTCCGCAGCCTCTCTGCTATCTTTCTTCTTCTAATTTTTAGGCATTCTTTCTGTCACGTCGGCGCATATCTTCTTGCTTCTTCTCTTCTTCTTCCTTTCCTTCTTCTTTTCCTCATCTTCCTCATTCATCCTTCTTTTTCTTTGTTGCTTTTTATTTTCCTTGCGACATGAGATGAGAATCAAGCTCTCCAACCTTCCTCCCCTTTGCTTTTCTTAATTCTTTTTTCCTCTTTCAACTACTTCGGTTGCAATCTTCCACTGTAAACCTCATCCATCGCAACTTAGCCACGCAATCTCCGGTTCCCTTCTCACCATAAACTTTTTGGAGTTTTCTGTCAATAGGTTTCTACGTTGCAAGTTACCTCAGGAGCCCTCTAAGCTAGAAATGCCCTCGTTTCCACTCTTCTTCGTTCACCACTGCCTCCGCCACCACACATTTCTTCAGCCACCCGCCGCCTCTTCCAGTCACCAACGCCATCACACTCCTCCATGACAGTGGTTGATTTATACACCCATGCCTCGGGTATCCCTCATCTTGCTCTCAAATGACTCAAGAAATGTTGCCAAACACTTCCTTGTCATCAACGCTTCTTCTTTTGCTCTCGTTAGACAGTGGGGTTGGAAACAGGGTACTTTCAAGTGCTTTTCCCCCCCTCTTGAACAAAGGAGGCTGGACCGACAATGGGTTTTTCCAGTTCCCTCCGAGCTTATCATCATGCTGACCAAAATGATTCCAACGCAATCTACCTCACCATCAACCCCTTCAATCTGACCAAATCCGCCATGCGAGAGGCAACATTCCTTGCTGGCCAGTCGCAGGCTTGCTGCCCAACCCTATACCGTCATCGATGAATCGCCGTAGAACCCGGAGAAACCCATTGTCCGTACCAGCTCCTTTGTTCAAAGGGGGGGAAAAGCACTTGAAAGTACCCCTGTTCCAAAAACCCACTGTCTCATACCGAGAGCAAGAAAGAAGAAGCGTGAAATGACAAAGGAAGTGTTTGGCAACATTCCTGAGTCATTTGGAGCAAAAGGAAATGAGGATTACCCGAAGCAATGGGTTATAAATCAACCACTGTCCATGGAGGAGGTGATTGGCGGTGGTGGACTGAGAGGCGGCGG
>NC_052355.1:32113351-32154343 GCF_009727055.1 Benincasa hispida | reverse complement strand
TATACTGAGGCTTAAAGTCCATCCTTGATCGCATATCGCGGAACATGGATGACTGGATTGATGATGGCTTATTGGAGGCCGAAGCGCTGAAAGAAAAAAGAAGTAAACTACCATTGTCCCTACGGATGACAATGACAACGTTGGCCGCTCAGATGGTCATGGTGATCTCGATCCTTCAATCGATGGCAACAATCAAGGAGCCATCTCTCCCCCAACAATCAGCGCAACCTACTGCACAGCTTAATAGTGCCCGCAATAGTTGCGCTAATATGGGAGGGGCTCATGTAGCAAAATGTGCCCATCGATGATCTCAGCAAGTACTGCGCCATCGCAGAACAAATCCCTTCAGAACACTTTCAATCTGGCTGAGGAGTCACCTAACTTCGGTTGGGGAGACAATCCTAACCAAGAGGGGAACCAATCAACGATCAGAGTGGCAGTCGAGGAACCCTCTTTTTTCACATAACTCAAACCCATGGCAAATCCAAGGCAATTGCGCATATACAAAACCCTCATCAATAATCAACACCTCTGGAAGCTCATTGAAGCCTTCTGCTGAAATATGACAATGGGAATAAAAATGATTGCAGTAAATGCAGCCAGGCGTCTTCAATTTCAAATTGGACATCCAATGTGGCCAGTCATCTGCTAGCTAAGAAATAGAGCACCAAGAGTGTTGCCCTAAGCAACTCCAGAAGCCCTATTGGGATCCAATGGAAAGGAACAATGATTCCTAGGACATTGAGCAGGTCAAGCCAACCGCCTACAGTGATAGTGATTCGCCCCCTCCAATTCGAAAAAGCATTTCTTCGGTCCATATCTCACTATTATGTTTAATGCTTTCTAATCTGTGATGAATCCTGAATTTCCCCCGTCTAACTTCTGCATTATATCTTACTTTATGAATTTACTTCTCATCTATTCTCCTTGCATTTATTTTTTTATACCGCTCCTACCACTTCTCTTTGTAATCTTTTTTTATATTAAATTGTTAGTCTGTAAATGCGTGAATGATTGAGCAAATATAAGAGAAATTTATGCCCGCAGTCTTAGCAATCTTTGCGTTGATTGAAAAAAATAATAAAAAAACATATCAATATTATTCTCTCTCCATTTTGTCCATAAACCTCCTGCCGCGGAGGCGTCAGCAACAGCCTGCGTCGATCTATTCAGGTCGTTATAAAAGGTCTCCATCAACATGCAATTGGGTATCCCAATATGCAGGCAGTTTTTCACCAATCTTCTAAATTGCTCCCAGGCGGTGCTCAGGGTCTCATTTTCCATTTGCTCAAAGTTCAAAACATCCTTTCGTTGCCTTGCGTTAATGGCCGGTGGGAAGAACTTCTTCACGAATTGCTCCACCAGTTAATCCCATGATGTGATCTCGTTCGGCTCCAGTGAGTGAGCCCACCTCTTGGCTTCGTCCTTTAAGGTGTAAGGGAACAGATACAGCCTAATACTCTTTGAGGTTACGCCAGGTAATGAGAAGTTGCCGCACATTTCGACAAAGCTGGTCAAGTGGGCATGCAGGTCTTCACTTTGCAGACCCCCAAATTGCCCTGCATTTTGGATCATTTGTAGCATGACCGACTTTATTTCGAACCTTGCGTTCTCTTTAACAGTAGGCCTCGAAATCCCAGGCGAAAAATCATACAGGTTGGGTGCCATAATTCCTCATGGGGATGTTGCGATCAGCAGCCAGGAAAACAGGATCCTGCATTGGCCTAACAACCTTTTGATTTAGTACTTGAACCGCATTGTTGTTATTATCTGCCATACTCGCTGCTTTCTTTCACCTTATCCGATTCTGACGTGTTCGTGCACGAAAGGTACACTCGATCTCAGGGTCAGCTTCGAATTCTGGTTCAACACCAGTACTCATAAACCGTCAAGCTGCTCTCCACGTTGAACAGCCAGTACAATGAGATATGTCCTGCAAATACCACAAACACACTCAAATAATAAACCGTTTACCAATCCCCGACAACGGTGCCATAAACTTGTAACGACTTAGATTATACAATGCAATGCATGTCCATGCCATAAACACTTGTTGTGACATAGATTCTATGCGATGATGATATGTGATACTACTTTTAGATATGCTTTATTAACAAATGTTCTTGTAGTATGCTGTATGTTGTCATAAGTTTCCTTACGTTGAAACCAAGTATAATTTCACCGCAAGTTTCTCGGTGTGATCTGAGGTCGAACACAGGGATTGTTTTAGGTTATTGCGTTATGCTTGTGATATATGCGACCAGGGCTTTTTCAATTTATAAAGGATTTGTGTATAGGGATGAACGTAATGAACACAAGGTTGCTTCCATCTCTGGAAGTACTACTTGCTTTAGTTAATGCATTATTCTAACCTTCTCTCAACAGATCAAAATGACATCTTCACTTCTGCTCTCATAGGTGAAGATGTTGTATAGCATGCCTTAGCTAAATGCATTTATCCCTTTAGCACAGATTAAGTTACTCGTTTAATCCATATTAATTACCAAGGTATTAAGAAAACTTCATGGAGAAATCGATTAATGGAGGAACGGAAATAGACAGGAAAGTGGTAATGAAAGTGAGTGAGACATTTAATAAACTATTAAGCGTCTGATACATGATTTGTGAATGAAGAGATTAAGAAGATGGAATACACTTGATGAAATAGAGTTAGAAACAAATATAAACAAGTGCCAACGTCTTAGCGCCAAATCTGGATGGAGATTTGCTTACCGGTGTGGATAAAGTGAACGAATGGATGAGCTTCCATCTAGGCTTGCTCAACCGGTAGCAGGGATCTAAGCACAGAGCTTCACGACAGGGATATGGCAGATTCGCACTGATACTTACCTCTCGGCCTTGTCTCTTCTCTCCCCGGATTTCTTCCGTTCAGTACTCAGCTTAGCCTTTTCTCTCAATAATCTAGCAGCAATTAGCCCTCGTATCAATTATACCCGTATCAAGTATATCTTTTCTGAAATCTATGGGGGGTATTTATAGGTGAAAAGCTTTGACTCTTGGCTATAGACCCCACTTCTTGTTATGGAAATTCCGAAGATGGAGAAATAAATATTCCTTTTGTTATGCAATCAGACCATCAAATATGTACAATGGTTAATTGTACACGTGTCACAATCCTCCGCATTTACGTTGCTCAGTTGCATCTTTCGATTGGTTGCTCGCATGCGGTGTTGTTTTTATTACCGCATGCGGTTGAAATTCAGCTCTGAATCGACTGTCGCATTGCACCGTCATTGCGTTAATCGTCTCTTCATCGTTGATTGACGGGCACAATGTAACAGAGATGCGTTGTTCAGTTTCTCGTTGAGTCTTGATCGCAAGTGATGACTTGGTTTCCTACAAAACAGAGTAAAAATATCTACTTCTACCATCTTAATGATGCTAGTGGGTGTAATTGCGATAATTCATAATTATTGTATTTCAGAGCTAATTTTCATACAATCGACGCATATTCCTTCTCTTTTGGCTGCAATATCTAGACAAGGCAGCATAAATAACTTGTATTTCTACAAGTTATCAAAGAGAATCATTGAAAATAAGGAAGGCCAAATTCCAAGTTGTTCAAGAATAATGGTGTTGAGTTTGTCGATCAAACTCAACCGTAAATTGATACTTTGTTCGAAAAATCCAAAAATCTAGATTTGATTTTCGATCCCAGAGAGGGAAGAGATCTTCATAAAGTGGGCGAACATTTCCATTTTATTAGATTTCTAAATTAGGGGTTGTAGCAGCATGTATAAGAGTTGAAATGGGGTAGAACCCTCCATAGCATCAAGTAACCAGACATGAAGACACAATTCGAAAGAATTAAGGGAGGGTTGTTTCATTTTTGTATTGCAAAGCTACTTTTTTATCCATTTCGTAAGAACCGCAAACTTTTTGGTACATTAAAGGTGTTGTTCCCCACCCTAGAGCCACTCTATTTCGAATTCTAGGAATTTGTGGATAGTTAGAATATATTCGAAGACGGGGTCGACTGATCCATTTTAAATTTAAAATCATTTTTTATGGTCCTTTCCTACCCTGATACAGTGGTTCACAGCCACGTGCTCTAATCCTATGAGCTCGTTTTCTTTCTATCTAGAATATTGTGCCTTTCTACTAAGACGAGAGCAGTAAAGAAAATTGAAATAGATGTGCTTTTGATTAATTCAATATTGATCAGCCTAGAAAAGAGAATTGAAGGTTTCAGATTTAATACCGATATTTTAAACAAATCCAATAAATATAAGCATAGTGTTTGGTGAGATAGTTATAGTATTTGGATGAATTTAATTAGTAGATTGCATATCACGTATATACCTTTCTCCACTAAGAAATTATCCCTTTTATTTGATTTGACTGACGTGGATAACAAATAATTATTCTAATTAATCCAGAGAACATTTCGATTAGTAATGAGAAAGAAATACCATTCCAGCAATATTCCCAAAGGAGTTGAGTTTGCCTTGGTATCATGTTCATACGGTTGTATTGAATGATCTGGTCGGTTGCTTCCTACATTCATGGTGATATAGAATAACATATAAGTTATCATGCTTGCATATGTATCGAATTAAAGATTGAGAGTAATCACATATATCGTATAGAAACACCAAATAATTTTCAAGACGCAAGTTATTCCATGTTCAAAATGCGAATCATAGTATTCATTCTGATGTAAATGAGCTGCTCAATATCGTAGCGGATCCACCCTATTACATAGGAGAGACTCGTATACGGAACATCTCAAAAATAATATCAGAAGCGGGCGGGAAAAGTAACTAATTTCCTAAATCTATGGAGTTTTCCCAAAAATTGGGACAATAACTTAAGGAAAGGATTGATTTGAGGATGCAACATTAGCATATTGACTCACCTTCTTCCTTTCGAGCACAGGTTTGGGTTCACCCTCAATGGAAAAATAGAACGGGTGATATAACGCATGGTCTTCCAAAAGTAGAACAAATATTTGAAGTGCGTTTGATCCTTATGGATTAACTGGAATGATACAAGTTGTAAATCATGCATGGAGTGTCGTTGTCTTGTGTTTCTAATAAGTTGTTTAATAGTTGGCATGAAATTCATCTCTTCTTTTCTTGTGAAAGAGAGAACAAACATTAAGCAATTCCACTAACTTTTTTGATAAATAAAAAAAATTATTATTTAAATTATGAATAAGCTTACTTATCTTATAGTTTATGTGCTTTGTCTATTTTTGGTTTTAGAATCCCATTACAGTTTTTCATTTAAGTATCTTATATGAGATAATCGTCACATGACTATTGAGAACGGATCAAATCAGATGGTTCTATTTCTCAATCTTTATGCACGTGTGTGTTTGTTTTTTTGTGATTACATTTCCACGAACCAGTTTGAATTTCATATTTCCGTATGTGTGTTTGTTTTTTTGTGATTACATTTCCACGAACCATACTAATTAAGCAACAAAATTTCCCTTATATAATTATAATATAGATAGTAGATATGTTATCTTGTTTAAAAATTATAAAACGTTTATTTACTAATTTAAATTTATTTTTTTATTTTTTTGTTTTTATAATATTTTCCAAAATATTCATAAGAATAAAAATTTTATCGATATTTCCATAAATTTTTTTATAAAATTAATATTTCCACATTTTCGTTGACATCGATTTTAACCTTGATTTAGGGATCGGTAAATTCGAATATTTTGGAAATGTTTGAATGATCAAGGGTGGGGTAGGAGCCCACGGGAAGGTGATTTTAATGATAACCACGTGGAAGGCAGTAATTAAGCGTGGAGGTGGGACCCACTAGGTCTGAGGTTAAGACAGAACACAAGAGAGATAAAGAGAGAATGAGTTAAAAGCAAAATAAAAAGTTTTTATTTTCCTTTTTGTATTTATTATTATTTTCAAAAAAGTGGGGGAGTGGAAGAGTAGAATTATTGGGTTTGGTCTAAAACTTATTAGCTTATTTATTGCCAATTGCTCCTATCTTCTATTGTATAAAGCTTTCTGTCCATTTTTCCCCAGCCAATTCCACTTTCTCTCTTCTTTTTCATTTATCCTCTCTCTCTTTCTTCTAAATTTAAGCATAATACCTCCATTGGATTTTTGTAGTTTAAATGCTAAATAAATATAAGTAAAGAAAAAATATACACTTTATGGTCTCAGTTTTGACTACGATTTTCCTTTTTGTCATAAGTTTATGTAAGATTTGAGAAAGATTTCGTAAGAACAATAGTCGATCTAGATCTTTGCCTTGTTGGTATTCCATCGAGAAAGAAAAAAATCAATAGTTTCTTGGTCTCGATATCGATCTTTAGCCGAGATGTACCAGGATGGATGAACTATTAAAATAATTGACAAAAAATGGTGCTATTTGTGAATTAAAAACTTTGAGTGTTATTTTTGACAATTTTTTTTCGCTTCATTCAACCATTAGCATTGTGCATTATATATCGATATTTAATACACATTTGTTTTGTCGTTCATATTTGGTTTAATTAAAAATAAAACCTAAGTCTTTCAATTCTTCCAAGTTGTACCTTCATAAAAATTCTTGATAGATTAATGAACTTTAAGAATAGTTGTGCGCAAGCTAGTTAGACACTAGGCAAAAAGTATATATATATATATATATATATATATATTTTAAAGAAAACATGAAGGTCAGGGCAGTTAAATGATAAAACTACAATCCATGTTCCATCCATCTGTGAGATGGAAACCTACCCTGCATAAAACACAGCAGAAAAAATGGATTTAAACAGAAGGTGTACAGCTCTTAGCTCTAGGATCATCACTTTCAAGTGCAACTCCATTGGGGTCTTCTCTAAGTAAGAGGGCAAGAACATTGAGTGAAGTCCATGACTTAATCACATGGCTACTAGAATCACCCAATGTAATAGCAAGTACAGCATCAAACCCACCTGCCCCTGGCACTCAGCCAACAAAACTCCTTCTGTTTCCATGGTTGCATTCAAAAGCTCAGTTTGCGACTTTGGTTCAATCTGCATATACCCAACAATTGAATCTAGTATTCCTTTAATTTGTACTATTTGAACCGAAATGTTTTGATACGTTGAGAGTACGAAGTCCTATTTGTTGCTTTGAAGACTCTCCATCTATGAAGAGTAATGGAGATAAAATGTTTTTCTGGAAAAAGAAAGTGAAAGGGACTTACTGGAACACCTGCAGCTTTCCCCATTTGCTTCATACAATTTCGTATTTTGAGCATGGCATCTCTTGCTCCTAACAATGATTTAACAATTGGTTGTTGGCTTGGTTCAGTGGCTTGTTCTATCCACTACATATATCAAGTTTTAACATTTTAAGGCCAATCAACAGAATCATGGATAAAAGTAGTAAATTCGTATACACAGACAAAAACAATACAAAAACAAACAACCTTCTATCGTCCAGGAGGTAGGAGTTCTTATTTGTCCCATAGAGTTTGTGGACACCACAAATAAAAAAATATTAATTTTATATCTCGTTAACTTGTGGGTCGAGTAGTTTACAACTACTTAGACTGTTGGATTATTTACTTTGTGAAGGCCCAAGGCCCATTAGGGCTAAATCAAACTTTTTTTAAATAATCTTGCGGCCACCAGTTTTATGATGGTATTACGCAAACCGAGATATTAAAACATCAGAAGAAAATTAGAGTTTTTGACCTTCCGACCAGTAGCATTTTTCAGCCATTTGGGGATCGATCCGTGGTCCCATGGAGCTGAATTTTGAAAACGTGTACGTGAGTCTTCATTCTGGATGGTGGAGATTTGTTTGGAGCTACCTACAGTCAGATACCGTAGATAATAGGTTACCACTTCAAGTGAGACGTTTCTAATTTTATTCTTCTCAATTTGTTACCGTTTGTTGTCAAGATTGCTAATCTTGAGATATTTATTGTGTATGCCTCTAGTTGTGATTAGGGAGAACTCATTGTAACCCATTATTGATTATAGTGAAGATTTTGACTTCGTCGGTAGTTTTTTATTCCTCACATTGAGGGAGGTTTTCCACACGAAAATTGCTTGTGTTATTATTATTGTTGGTAGTTATTTTTATTCTATTAGATTTACACAAGAATGAGATAATTGATCCGAAAATATAGTGTTTATCCCAACAAAGTGATATCAGAGGCAGGTTGAGTTAATTGGGTTTGCCTTGTGTTGAATATGTATACTAGTTCGACTAAGATGGTTACCCTTAATAGGTCAAATTATTAAGTTTGGAAAAGAAAGATGGAAGATATTTTATATGTAAATGATTTGCATCTTCGAGTTTTTTCTGAGCCCAATGATAAACTGATAAAGAATGGGAATTATGTCATAGAAAAATGTGTGGGATTATGAGACTATGGGTAGAAGATAATTTTCTAAACCATATTGGTGAAGAAACTCATGCACGAACTATGTGGAACAAGCTTGAGTCGCTATGTGCCCCTAAAACCGATAATAATAAAATGTTTATGATCAAACAAATGATGGCGTTGAAGTATCAAGATGGAACACCCATGTTAGATCACGTGAATACATTCCAAGGGATCATTAATCAGTCATCTAGGATGAATATCAAGTTTGAGGATGAGATACATGGGTTATGGATCCTTGGTACATTGTTGGGCTCGTGGGAGACATTTAAAACTTCCTTATCGAACTCAGCCCCAATTAGTGTACTAAGTATGGACTTCGTAAAAAGTAGCATATTGAACGAGGAGATGAGAAGAAATTCACAAGGCTCTTCTTTACAATAAAATGTTCTTGTTACTGAAAGAAGGGGGAGGAGTAAGAGTAAAGGTCCGACGGAGAAAGACAGGAGCAAAAGTAAGAGTGGTCAGTTTGCAAATGTTGGGTGTCATTATTGTCATGTGAAAGGGCATATAAAGAAGCATTGTCGAAAATTTAAAAGGGATAATAAAAATGATAAAGGCAAAGAAAAGAAGAATGATGATGACAATAATGCAAACACAATTATTGTAGCCACTGAAGATTTTTACATCTTATTCGACGGTGATGCTATAAATCTTGCTATACAATAGAGCAGTTGGATGATTGACAGTGGTGCCTCAGTTCATGCTACATCAAAGAGAGATTTCTTTGTATCCTATACATCTGGTGATTTCGGCAGTGTTAGGATGGGAAATGATAAATCAACAAAAGTAGTTGGCATCGAAGATGTACACTTGGAAAACAAGAATGGTTCTAAGCTGATTTTGAAGAATATGAGGCACATTCCTAATATTCACATGAACTTGATTTCTATAGGTAAGCTTGATAATGAAGGTTACTGCAATACCTTTTATGATGGTAAATGGAAGCTCACTAAAGGCTCTATGGTGGTATCTTTATTTGACCATATTCTATTCGAAACTTCTGATCCCAAAGGAACACATGGTATGAGGTTCAAAATATGTACAACTGTATTCAATGCTTCATCCCAGAATGATTGTGATAACTGTGACTCTAATAGCAAGCATCTCATTCTCTCAACTAGTGTTCTGTTCATTCTACCTACGTGTCTTTGGCTGTAAAGCTTTTGTTCATGTTCCTAAAGATGAAAGATCGAAACTTGATGAAAAGACTAGACCATGTGTATTTCTTGGCTATGGACAAGATGAGTTTGGTTATAGATTGTATGATCCAGTACAGAAAAAGCTCATAAGAAGTCCAGATGTTGTGTTTGTTGAAGACCAAACGACACTAGATATTGAGAAGACAAATAAAACAGAGTCTGAGCACAGTGATGATCTGATTGATTTAGTTCAGTTTCTTTGACACCGCCTTTTATACAGATAGAAAATGAGGTCCATAATGATCAATTTATTGATACAGATGAGAGTTCTAAACAGGTTGAGGCAGATAACAGTGTTGAGGAATAGTTGTTAGAAACAGAAGTTCCTACAGATGTTTCACTCAGAAGATCTGTCAAAGATCAACGTCCATTAACAAGATATTCAGCTAATGAATATTTATTATCGACTGATGGGGAAGAGCTTGGGAGTTATGAAGAGGCCATAGAAGATGAGCATAAAAGAGAGTGGATTGATGCCATGAAAGATGAGATGAAGTCTTTACATAAAAAACCACACTTTTGAGCTTGTGAAATTGCCTAAAGGAAAATCTGCACTGAAAAATAAGTGGGTTTGTAGAGTGAAACAGGAAGAACATACCTCAAATCCGTGTTACAAAGCGAGATTGGTTGTCAAAGGGTTCAGTAAGAAGAAAGGTGTCGACTTTGATGAAATTTTTGCTCCAGTTGTTAAGATGTCTTATATACGTGTAGTTCTGGATCTGATAATTAGTCTTGACTTAGAGGTTGAGCAGATAAATGCTAAGACTGCATTTCTTCATGAGACTTAAATAAAGAAATCTACATGGAACAACCAGATGGTTTAGCAGAAAGACAAAGAGCATCTGGTGTGTAAATTGAAGAAAAGCCTTTATGGGTTGAAACAGACACCGAAGTAGTGGTACAAGAAGTTTGAGTCAATTATGGGGGAATAAGGCTACAAAAAGACTACTTATAATCATTGTGTTTTTGTCCAAAAATTTTCTGATGATGATTTTTTTGTATTATTGCTTTATATTGATGACATTTTGATTGTTGGCAGGAATGTATCAAAAATTGACAGGTTGAAAAAAAAATTGAGCAAATCCTTTGCCATGAAGGATTTGGGGTCAACAAAGAAAATTCTTGGAATTTGAATAATTCGAGATAAAGCTTCCAAGAAATTGTATATGTCACAGGAGCAATACTTGGAGAAGGTGCTTGAACGTTTCAACATGAGTAAAGCGAAATCGATAGTTTTCCTTTATCCAGTCACTTTAAACCGAGTAGCAAACAGAGTCCTTCTACAAATAAAGATAAGGAAGATATGAGCAAGATCCCTTATGCTTCAGTAGTTGGGAGCTTGATGTATGTCATGGTATGTACTAGACCTGATATTGTTCACGTTGTTGGTGTTGTTAACCGTTTTATGTCCAATCTAAGAAAACAACATTGGGAGGCAGTCAAGTGTATTATGAGATATTTGAGAGGCACTTCCAGTTTGAAGCTCACATTTGAAGGTGGAAAGCAAGTACTTGTTGGGTACACTGATTTAGATATGGTAGGAGATCTAAACAATAGAAAGTCTACTTCTTGTTACCTAATGACATTTGTAGGTGGTGCAGTGTCTTGGCAGTCAATGTTGCAGAAGTGTGTTGTACTTTTTAAAACTGAAGCAGAGTATATTGCAGCAGCAACAGAGGCTTGTAAAGTGATGTTGTGGATGAAGTGCTTTATTCAGGAGCTTGGCTTCAAGCAACAAAGATATGTGATATACAACGATAATCAGAGTGTTATTCATCTTGGTAAGAATGCTACATTTCATTCCAGAACAAAGCATATAGATGTGAGGTATCACTGGATGAGAGATGCTTTGAATGATGAATTGTTTGAGCTTGAGAAGATATATGTTGATCATAATGGATCCGATATGTTGACGAAGAATCTACCGAGAGAGAAGCTAGAGTTTTGTCATTCTGTCGCAGGAATGACAAGTTCCTTCACAAAGTGAAATAAGGGGAGTTTTGTTGGGTTATTTACTTTGTGAAGGCCCAAGGCCCATTAGGGCTAAATTATTATTATTATTATTTTTGGAAAAAAAAACCTTGCATCCCCTGGTTTTGTGATGGTATTACGCAAACCAAGAGATTAAAACCGCAAAAGAAAATTAGAGTTTTTGGCATTTCGACCAGCAGTGTTTTTCAGCCATTTGGGGATCGATCTGTGGTCCAATCGAGCTGAAATTTTGACAGTGTGTTCTTGACATGAGAGACTTCAATTTGGACGGTGGAGGTTTTGTTTAGAGCTACCTACGGTTAGATACCATGGGTAATTGATTGCTACTTCAAGTGAGACGTTTCTAATTTTATTCTTCTCAATTTGTTGCTGTTTGTTGCCAAGATTGTTAATCTTGAGATATTTGCTGTGTATGCCTCTAGTTGTGATTAAGGAAAACCCATTGTAACCCAGTATTGATTATAGTGGAGATGTTGACTTCGATCCGTAGTTTTTTACTCCTCACATTAATGAGGTTTTTCCACGTTAAAATTGCTTGTGTTATTATTATTGTTGCTAGTTAATTAGCAACACAGATTTCACAACTTCTTAGAGTTCACGACTCCACTCTTTGCCCCAAATGCCCCTTCAAATTTTATCTTACTTCATTGCATCAACGGAAGCTATTCTATAAGCATCCTTAAAATGATTTAGGGGAGATTGAGAAGTACTTTCTTTGATCGAAGTGTACTACATTTACTTATGATGCATTTATACACATTCCATTGTTCTACTGCAAGTTTTCTTAGTAAATTTAGTAGCTTTTTGAGAGCGAGATTTGCTTCCGACAACTTACTCCATGTTTCTTGAGATTTCAGAGGGTCAAGCGTTTGCCACTTTTTAACAGCACCTACCATAGATGGTGTGGATGATCCTCCTGCTCCTGGTTCCCCTAATAACTGATCCAAAGAAAAGAAAAAAAAGGAACATAGAAGAAAGATAGTCTCAGAGGATAGGTATCCATTAAATATCTTTAGAACAACCTGCATAATATAAAGAAAGTTTTGCTCACAAGATTCATTAATGGAGGCAAGGAAAACTCAGTCCTCTCATGGTCCCACTTTCCTTTTAAGATATCCACAACGACCTCTTCTAGTGGTCCTTGAACTGCTGCCTGCAATTATACAAAAGATAAAAGAGACAATACAAGTTCAGGAAGACATTCACGATGTTTGAAATTCTCATAAGCAGAAGATGTGTACTGCAATTTCAAAATAGGAGAAAACTCATAGTGAGATGCTCATGAGAAATTTAAGAATGAAAGAACAACAAAGCCCAATATAATATTTCCCTTCTAAATTTGATTTTATATTCGTTGAAAGAGTCTCCCTACATTCCCACTCTTTCATTTAACAATGTACACTGAGAAGTACTATACTCAATATTAAAAACCCAATAATTAAGATTAGCCCTTCGAGCACAAACGGTTGAAGTTGTCTCTGTATGGCAATCACTGAGAAAAGAGGGATGACTTCCAAAGAAATACCATAATTGTTTCAAAATGATCTAAGTTATTAACATATATCTAATACTCTAAAGCCATCGGAGTTGGTGAGTCGGGATGTGGAGTCGCGAACTCCACGACTAAAAAAGATCAATTTTATGCTTTATTAACTCTTTACACTATGAGCCTCAGAACTTGCCAACTCCTTAGACTTTACATCACAACTCCTCAGATTTCACCGCTCCACTTCTTGCCCCCAACACCTCCACAGAGTTAAATTTGAACAGCAAAAGAAACCACATTCCAAACTTGTCATCACCAAGACGTTAGCTACTTGGCCCAAATAAAAACGAGCAAAAAGCTCAGAGACTAAAAAGGCTCTAACTTCATTCCATAGAAAACATAAATTAGGGTCAGCCAATGCTGCCACTATCATAGCATTACTGGTGCTTTATGCGAAGCACCATTGTCTTATAAAGCATCCTGCAACCAAACATCAAGTGCTCAGAACATTGAAACAAAGGTTCATGGAGTTTCTTGAACTGGAAAATATATTGGTGCACAAATAATAGAATCCGTTGATTCAAGTCTTTCTCAGTTTGATGGTGCAGTTTGTGGGCAGGCTGACGAGCAATTAAGAATATAGAATAAAGAGAAAAGGAGGAAGGAAAGCTAAATAATGGGTTGTAGATCGGTGAATTACCTGAGCAGTGGCCAGAACATCAGGTGAGAAACGAACATAGCGTTGGCTGCCATAGACAGCAGAACTGACATCAAATCCACTTCCAACTTTTCCCTGTGCAATGCAGTGAGCAGTTTGGGCAATTGCATGCACCATATCAAGATCCCTAATATAATTTTCTTTCTCTTGACCTCTTGATGAGGAAAGATTTACAACTCCAAGATAATTAAGTAGGGTAGCAACAACGGCAGTTGTCATTGCAGCAGAAGATCCTAATCCTGTCTTTGCAACTTCAGGCTTGCAATTTTCACTATTTGATTGTTCAGCATTAAAGGTAATTGATGCAAATGGTGGAAAAGAAACCAGTGATTCTGGTGTCAAAGGAAGTCCACGTGCTTCAATCTATGAAATGGAAACAACTCATTAACATCCATACGATAAACAGTGATTCCATCATAAAAATGAAAGCTCAGTGTCCTAGAAACACATTTTGAAGAAAATAATAAATTGTTGTTCATGGGGAAAAACGGTATTCATTGACTTCATCAGTTAGTGTTAGTTTTACTTAAATGTTTACATATCTTAGAGAGCGGAGAGAATTACAAACAAAGAATAAAAGAATGCGAGATATCATTGTTTATTAATATATATGAAAAAGATACCATATAGGCTAACATCTAAGCTCTATCAAGCACCTGATTCCGATAAGAGTAGAAATCATTACATCCTAAGATTGTGATATCGAGATCTGAAAAGCTAACTCATTTTAAAAATTAGCGACTAAATTTGCAGTATTAATGGTTTTAAGTGACTGAAGAAAATCATACTGGTTTTACCTTGTAGTAGCAACCTGTGTGCAGTGAATCTTTCTTGTTCTTGTCAAATATTCCATGTGCAGCAGCTAAGGAATACTACACAACATGTTCTATAGAAGGGTTCCTTGACTCACTGAAATTATTGACAGTTACAATACCTTTATTAACCTTTATATCATTCATTTCTCTAATTGTCCTTTATTATAATTGTTGATTAAAAGAACAACTCACATTTACTTCTTGAATTAAGATTAAGTTGCATGCATCCTATAGCATATTGCTAACTAAATATTTGATTAAAGACTAGCAGGATAGATGGGACATGGAGCAGGTGGCTTGAAGGCAAGTGAAAAGAAACTGACCTCAAGGAGACGCGCGGAATCATAAAGTTCTCAGGCGATAGTTAATACAGATTTTCTCGAGAGAGCTGTGGTGAGGTCAACTTCACATCTACCAATGCCTGAGGAATAAAATAGACTGTTGTAACATAATGCGATGTGATGATACTCAAGCATGATGATAACCAAATAATTGGTTTAGGGTCAATGGTGCAAAAGTAGAGCCAGTAAAAGCAGTTTTAGATTTTTACTTCAAGAAATCGTGTACATGCTGCATCTCTGAATTTATACATTCAGTGAAGCAAGAACCTTCACAACCAACAACAAGATAGATGCTAAAATATAAAGAAATCGTATATCATAGCAAAGGCAATCAGAATAGCAAAAGATGAATTCAAACACCTTGCTATACTATCAACGAATACCAGGTACAATCATGAAGGAACGTATAACATACCCCATCCCCACTTTCTGGCTCAGTTTGCTGGTGAAATGGTTTCACAATTGCATAAGACCGAGCATTTGAACTGAGTACCAAACCAGCATTTGGCCTCTCCAAAATCAGGTGTCCTCCTGTCAATAATACTTTCCCAGGAGCTGAAGCAACTCTGCAGAAGCATCAAAATTAGAATTGACTTCGCTGTCATGTGTCTAGAGACATCTAAATTTGCTGTAAGTAGTGATGAACTTAATTCATAGTTTTACTGTCGTTATTTATGTTTCAGCTCAGTGTTTCTTTCCATTGTTTTTTTCGGAACTCAACGACACAATTGTACAACCTATAGAATAGAACCTGTTCAAGTAAGGTCGTAGTTTCTTCCCCATGGTTTAAAATGCTTCGATTTTAACATTTTTTTTCAACTGTGCCTGGTTAGCCACCAGATTCACCGTCGTCTGTGAACCCACACCTATACAAATAAAATTTATATACACCAAACTAACCCCTTATACTAATTAGTAGTACAAGTAGCAAGTCCGGGGTTGAACCATAGAAGCCGAATATGGATTTCTCAAAGACAGTAACTTGTAGGAAGTAACCAAAAGGGGGGAATTTTTGTGAGAAATTCTGAAATAAATTGCTAGAGAATAAAAAATGCGCAACGTAAATAAATGCAAAAAACGAATGCAAAAATTTATTAATCGAACAAATACTTAGCTTGAGTAATTACAGTTTAGTTCATTCCTCATCAATTCTATCACAGACTAATCAAAAGATGCATGAGAATATTCGAATTAAAACTTAGCCCACTCGATTAGAATCCTACTTGATAGTCCATAAAATCAAGTTAATTAACAGAAAAACGAGAATCCTTAACCAATCAATCAATCAACAGGCATTAAGATTCAAGGCAAAGCTAAGCCAATTAATTGATTTTCATCGTCTAACCAATTAATTGAGCGAGATTCATCTATGTTAGAAAGTAAATGCTTGCAAATTGGAATCCCAAATTAATACAACAAACTTACTTAACTCATGCTTCTAGGTGACGACTACCTAACGATTACAAATTAGGGCCAATCAAAGCATTCAATTAAACATGCATAGCTTATTTGTCAGGTTATCCCATATATGAAAATTAAAGAATATGCTCAAGATCAATTCTCATAAATTCATAATAAAACTCATAGAATTACAATATGAGTCTCAAGAATTGAATTGGAACCAAACTAAACTAACAAACCCAAGCTATATTCTTACACTTTAGCCTCAAATCATGCTCGAATTCAATAAGTACTGCGATCAAATCTTATAGCTTTGACCAAAATGTTGACGAACCTTGTGTCTACAAGAAAATCGTTAACAAAATTGTCACTTTTCTGGTTCTATATGTTGATGATATTCTACTCATAGGAAATGAAGTAGAATTTCTAGTTGAAGAGGCGGCTTGTTACACAATTCCAAATGAAAGATTTGGGTGAAACGCAGTACATTCTTGGGATCCAAATAGTTCAGAACCGAAAGAAAAGAACTTTATCATTATCTCAGGCATCTTATATAGACAAGATGTTGTCTAGATATCAAATACAAAATTCCAAGAAAGAAATGTTGCCTTTCAGACATGGAATTCATCTATCTAAGGAACAAAATCCTACAACACCTCAAGATGTTGAGATTATGAATCGAATTCCATATGCATTAGCAATAGGGAGCTTAATGTATGCCATGTTGTGTACTCGTCTCGACATATGCTGTGTAGTCGGAATAGTCAGCAGATTTCAATCCAATCCAGGATATGATTATTGGACTGGTGTTAAAAATATCCTTAAGTATCTTCAGAGAACGAGGAATTATATGCTCGTGTATGGTGCTAAGAATCTGATCCTTACTGGATACGCTGATTCTGATTTCCAGACCGATATTGATTCAAGGAAATTAACTTCAGGGTCAGTATTCACTCTGAATGGAGGAGCAGTAGTATGGAGGAGTATCAAACAAAGTTGTATTGCTAACTCCACAATAGAAGCTGAGTATGTAGCTACAAGTGAAGCAACAAAAGAAGCAGTATGGCTCAGAAAGTTCCTAACTGATTTGAAAATGGTTCCAAATATGCACATGTCAGTCACCCTATATTGTGATAACAGTGGAGCAGTTGCAAACTCAAAGGAACCATGAAGCCATAAACGTGGAAAGCACATCGAGCGAAAGTACCATCTTATCAAGGAGATTGTACACAGAGGGGACGTGATCGTCACACAGATCGCCTCACAAGACAACTTAGCTGATCCATTTACAAAGGCCATCTCTGCTAAAGTGTTCGAGCGTCACCTAGTAGGACTAGGTCTACGAGATACTCATAACTAGGGCAAGTGGGAGAATTTATGGGTATCTGATGCCCTAGTTTATTGTATTTATACTTTTGTTTTTCTCTCATTGTACTCAACATTGAATAAATTTATCCAATAGAGTTTTAGTCCAAGTGAGAGTATTGTTGGATTGTATGTCCTTAAACTCATAGTTTGTAAAGTTAAACATATTCTTGTTGGGGTTCATGCCTTAAATCTCGTAGGGTCCTATAGTTTGTAAACATTATATGAACAAACTCTTATGTGATTAATAATATATGATATTTTATTCACTTTGTCTATAAAATATGTGACATTTTAGTTACATTAACCACAAAACCAATAAACTAACATCCAAGGTTATCAGTGTAACTTAAACATGTATGTGGAGACATACAGGTGGATCATGTTTAAGTGATAACCTAAATGGTCTATAGTATATAGATAAGGCTGGGTACCTTATCCTGATGGCACTACGAGCATGGCCTGTTTTGTAAGTGTTACAATTGTTGTAAAGTGCTACAAATGATCTGATCCTAATCATTCATGTATTATACATGCGAGTGGGGATATTCTAAAGGAGTTTGTATAAGACCGGACCACGAAATGTTTAGTCTCATTATATAACACCGTTCATAATAGAGACTTATATTTCACCAGATGACCATAGATAACATGACATGAATCCTTAATGAGTTGTGAACTCCTTGCCTATGAGCATGGTCCTTTGATTTGTATAGGTGAGAGTGGCCAGATCGCCGACTCAACAAGCCTACCATTTTGGGGATTCGTCTGATTGGGGAGCTGAGAACACAACTATACAAGATGAAATTCACTCCTTCCCTAAAGTAGGGGTAAGTAGATAAATTGCTCGCTTAAGAACTAATGTCAGGTCTTAAACAATGTGACGCCACACTCTCTTTTGGCCCGAAAGGGGTTTAGTCATAGTAGGACTATGATCTATTGTTCATTAGAGGGATCAGTGGTACTTAAGAAGTTAGATGTAACTACAGGGGCAAAATAGTAATTTGGCCTAGCTGTACTTACGAGCAATTTGTGAAGGGTCATCATAATGTTGATTGGTTATATCTAATGGACACAGAAATATATCTGTAGTGCAAAGAGTGTAGTTTTTGGTCTTTAGTGGAGTGCCTGATAGTTAACGCATGGTGGATAATGTAATTAAAGAGTTTAATTAATTATTCACGTACTTAATTATTCACGTACCGTTAAAGCTTCAAGCTACAGGTCCATAAGGTTTTATTGGTAGCTCAAAAGGATTTAGTTGAGAATCAGTTCTTGGATTAATTTGAACTGTTCAAATTAATAAGAGGGATTTAATTATATATGATATAATTAAATTGTTTCAATTATATATGATATAATTGTTATAATGTATTTGATACACTATAGTTTAATTGGAGGAAATAAATATTTGAATGAGATTCAAATATATTTTCTATAAATGTGATTCATAGTTGTTAAGTTTAATATAAATATGATTTATATTAAATGCCATAAAAGTGAAAGGCCAGAAGCTATGTGGAACAGAGGAGTGAGCAAGCATGGCTAGACCAATTTCAACCATATGCCTATTCTTTTGTTCGACAGTGCCATTTTGTTGGGGTGGTAAGGACAAGAAACACGATGAATTATGCCAAGTTTGTCTAGTATAGGAGAGAGAGCTTTGAACTCCCCTCCTCCATCATTTTGGATCGATTTATTAGTGATGGAAAATTGATTCGAAATCATAGCTTGAAACTTAAGAATACAGGGTAGAACTTCATATTTAGTTTTCATTGTATAGATCCAAGTGAAATGAGAGAAAACATCGATAAATAGTAAGAAATATCTATCTCTATTTACTGAATTGATCAGGGAAGAACCCCATACATCGGCATATACTAAGTTAAAAGAAGAGAGTGGACGAGAATTAGACACTTGAAAAGGTAAACGATGGCTCTTGGCCATTTGACAATGCTCACAAACTGATACATTTGACTTATTTTTGTACTTCAGTTTGCATTTGGACAACACAGAGTGAACTACTGGAGGAGAGGGATTTCCTAAGCGATGATCCCACAAAGAGAAATCCGTGAGTGTTGAGATGAAGACAGTTGGATGAGATGAGGAATGAACAGATCGTGTAGCCGATGGATTGATAAAGAGCTTGTATAGGCCACGTCAAGTGTGCCCTGAAGGAGTGGACTCTTGGTTTGAAGGTCCTTCACAATAAAAGAGTCATGGAAAAATTCGACATAAGCATTATTATCATAACATAAACGACTATTGCTAATTGGATTTCAGGATATTAAAGATGTGTGAAGAACAGAGTGAAGATAAATTGGAGTGTGCGATGTAGATGGAAGGAAAGAAGAGGAACCATTATGAGAGATGGGAAGGGACTTACCATTTCCTACGACAACTTGTTCACCACCATAATAAGGGACAGGGTGTTAGATGTTGGGCAGGTCAGGGGTCATATGATGAGTGGATCCAGAATCCATATACCAGCCTTCATCGGGGTGATTTGTTGTTGGGACAAGGGGTAGTAATGTAGGATAGCGGCTGAGGTGGGGTTGGTGTGGCTTGAGCAAAATGGGCTTGAGGATGTTGGATGGTTCTTATTTTGGATTGCCGATGTTGTAGCAGGGGTTGTTACAAATTTGGCATTGTGGTCGATTGGAGGATTGGGATGGTTGATGGTTTATTGGTCATGGAGCTCGGGTGGGTGGTCGATGAGATATATAGTTTGTAGCAGGCATAGCAGAGAAAGGCGGATTAGGGAGAATACCTGGAAGAGCTTGAGAAGGTCAGAAAGATGACCTGGTAGTTTGCGGCCAGTGAGGACATCGAGATTGAAGTGAGAGCTGAGCGACATTGGCTTGTATCTGTTGGCGTTGGTCCATAGCAGACTGGGATTCGAGCCAACAGTCATATGTGATGAGGAGGCTGCGGACATCAGCGATAGATGGGCGATCAGTTCTGTTCTGAATGGAAGTCACGAATGGATTGTATTAAGTGCCAAGGCCTTCAAGGATGTATGCAAGGTGGTCACGGTAAGACAGTGGTTCTCCGATAGCAGCAATTCGGCAATGTCTTTTATCTTGGCAAGGTATTGAGAAATGTTGATGCCATCCTTTCGTATCTTCTGAAGTTGAGAATGCAAACCCCATTATTCGGGATGTGGAGGAAGATTCATAGATTATTCGGAGTGCTTCCCATATTTCCAGTGCAAATTCGTAACCAACGATTTCTCTCATCTTATCTTCATTGAGAGAGGAATAAAACCAGCTCATGATTGTTTGGTTGCACTTCTGCCAATAGGAGAAATGGGGATTGAGTTGAGTTTGCTGAGGGTCGAGGTACTTCGGCGACTGAGGATAGGTGCCATCAATGAATCTTTCAAGGCCATAGCCTATGATAAGGTTGAGAAGTTGATTCTTCCAAAGGAGGTAGTTTGAATCATTTAGCTTGACGGTGAGGGATTGGGAGATGTGAGAAAAGTTTGCGACTGGGGGTTGTGGGGAAAGGAGAGTGGGGAAGGGATTAATTGGTATCAGATTTTGAAAAAGGTGATGGTTAGGGACACTGGCATAGTGAGGGTGAAAGGGTCATGGTGGAGGGCCATGTTGCGGAGGGTAGAAAGAATTTCGAGCAAGGGGAGGGGCGCGCCGAGTAGCGGGCGGGGTGAATGACTGAGAAGATATAGATATGGTGGTTGGAGGTAGCACAGTTGGATGTATGCTTAGGTTTGATGTTACTGGTAGGGTAGAATTTTCTTCAGATGTGCCTGAGCTTGACGCCATGAGAAAAGGGCAGGATGCTTTAAATCTTTGATACCATGTAAGGAAGAAGAAGAAAGGGTAGCTAGATGATCGTTGTCAAAGACTATACGATCGTTGAGAGGTGAAGGCTAAATGATTGTTGGGAAAAAAAGATATACGATCGTTGGGAAAAAGGTGAACGATAGGATAAGCGTCTACACGATTAAGGAAAGCATGTAGACGATGGGTAGGAGACTGCACGATTTGGTTGATCGTGTAGGCGACAGAAAGTACACGATAGAAAGTAGACGATAGGGTTGAAGTGTACACGAAGGAGAGTACACGGTAGGATTTAGACGACAAAAGAGATTCATTACACGATTGGTAGAGAGCATAAACGATAGAAGAAATTGATTAAGACGATCGACCTTCACAACTAGTATCGCTCGTCATGTAACGTTATTTATTAGCATAAAAAAGCCACATGGTAGATTGTTAATGGTCTATAATAACAACCATGAAAGAGAAAATATACATTTAGCCACTGAATAGTGGAACCTGAAGCAGAGAAGGAAAAATGCAGAGAAAACGAATAAAAATCTGTTGTATTTCTTTAGTAACGTTGCACTCATTTTATCAAAAAGAGTGGATAAATTCACTCCAATTGGGCTGAGGAACAAGAGGCTGGCTGCTGGAAATAGGTTTCCTGAGGAAAGCTTGTGCATCATCTCAAAATCCATTTTCCCTTCACAAATTCACTCCAATCTGAGTTCCACCACTCAAATTCAAGGTTAAGAATAGTAAAGAATATCTTTTGGTGGTTCATTGTTGAATTGGAGCTGGAATCACGTGAAGAGCAATTTGGAATTGGGAGAATTGATCAAAGGTATGTAGTTTAGAAACCCTTTTATGAAGTTTCTGTTTAAGCATGCCTTTAGAACTCAAATTAAATGTAATTAGAATGCTTATTGATTCTGTTTACTTCCATTGCATGCTAGTAGATCCTAACAAGTCTATCACCTTCTTGTGGCTTCGTTCCTATAACATATACATTATTAGGCTCATAACATTATTCATATGCCCTTGTCTAATGCATGACTCTTCCTTTCCCAAAATCTTAAACTACTAATCCAAGGGGTCTGTAAGCCTCTCCTACTTGTGTCTGCCTTGTAATAAGAAGAGGTCCCTTGATTAGTTACCTTAGCTCCCTTTTGAGCTTAACATAATACTTAACTTAACATTATCACATATCTTCATCGCATCGTTATTGAGTTCATCACATCCCTTAAACTTAACCATGTTACCTCTTCCTGACTAGAGACTGCCTACCCTCTCTATGGGTGCTCTATGGTCGTAAAGACATACCCTTCTATTCCTATGCGTCAAACAACCCTCGCATGCCTTACTTCACACCTATGTGCATCGTCGCACACCTGGACAAGTTAGTTGCTTGCTTACTCTTTGTATGCATAACATTAGTTCAGATTTCAACTTTTAAAACTTCATAATTCTATTTTCAGTCATTCATTAACTAAATCTCCTTTTAATAAAACTTACTAAAAAATTCTTAACTATCTCACCTTAGAATCTGAGCATCAAAACCTTTTTATTCAGCTGAAACAACTTCTCAAGTCTCCTTAAACTTGCTCAGAATTTCTTCAGCACCTTCAATGCCTCAACAAACACTCACACTTCTCTTGGACGTAAGGAAATTTGGCAAAATAGTCTCCTTCTTTGTTAAGCCTATTTGTATTTAGGATTTTCATGGTAAGTTTGCTTAATTAAGTGTCACCTGTTCATTAATTCTTAGTTAACCCATTCTAAAGCTGACACTTAGCTCACTAATAAAGGGTAGAAATGCATGTTATTACAGTGCTAAGTTCTTAAACAATGTTGGATTGCGCTAATAAAATATGTTAGATTGCGTCCAAAAAGCATTAAATTCATAACATTGCGGTCGCATGCGTTCATCGCATAGAAACCATTGATTTTTGTATTTTTATGCAGAATATGCGTTGACGCAAGGCAGAAAGAGCGATCACAAGAAATCAACGGACAAGCGCAACATCACCACAAGGCTTTGCGGTGATTTGTGTTCGCAAAAATCTGCTCAAGAAGGGTTTCTGCATAGAGTCGACACAACTTGGTGGGCATATCTAGGTGAAAGGAATAATTAATCACGATGGGACAGAAAGCTGATGATGATCGAATCTGAATTAAGTTGACAGCTGCTAACGATAACAAGTACATTGAGCTTTTTTTGGTAACAAATATTCGGTGCATCAGTTAGGAAATTAAAACCATCTCATCTATGCAATCATAAGAGAGAAGCCACCTTTCACCTCGGAAGCTCTATAAATACCGAAGGCATCTTTCAGAAAAGGGGTTCAGCAGTTCGGAGAGTTAGAGAATTTTTCCTTAGATAGTTTAGCCTTGTTCTTAGATTTTATTTTGTTTTAAGGCAGAAGCGAGAGAAGGAGGTTGTGCCGACAGATCGTTCCGATAAGCTTGGGAGAGCACCAGAAGCTTCAAGATCAGAAAGAGGGCCAACTTCTAGGAAGTAGGAATATCTTTTGAACCGAATAGAGATTGACAGTGTAAAAGTCTCGGTCAGCAAAGGATTGCTACCAGACTCTCTACCTCTACCTTCCATTATTATTTTGTATTCAAACTCATTTATAGAAATGAAATTTACTTCTCTATATCTGTTCACTCTCTGTTATTTATGCATGAGTAGCTAAATCTGTTGAATGGGTTGAGAAGTACTTAGCTAGCACAACTGGGGATCTTCATTCTATGCGATTATCTTGTATTATGTATGCTTCATTTGCCCATTAGAGATACTTGGGAGGGTGATTAAGGACATGATCTAGGCTTGGAAAAGTCAGGTTAGAATCTAGGCTTGTGAGAGTCAGATTAGAATGCATAATCAAGAGATAGAAGCTTAAGAATAAGCACTGTTTGCTACTAACGCGTCGCATGCATCCTAGAGATAGGATATGATTGTGTGCGGTCACCTTGCTTTTGTGCATCTTGCATCATCGCATAGGAAAAGAGTAGAGACTTAGGAATAAGCTCTATGGACACTTCTGCATTCAACACATGCGTCCTAGACTTAGGAGCACCACATTTGTATTGGAAAATGACTTACTGTGCATGGTTGTAGCATGATCGCATAGTCTGATGCATTCCCAGGTAACACTAGCTAAAGACCTTTCCTCAAATCCGCCGCATTTGTTTATTTTTCATTACCCCAATCAACAAAACCAAACAATTATTTGAGTTACCGGTTACCGCAAAGTTTCTGAAAATTACCACCGTAACCTGTTTTCCCAAGTCCTTGAGTTCGACCCTGGACTTACCAGGAATTCAGTGGGGTTTACACTTGGATTCCACTGAGAAAAATTGAGTGCTCAACGCAATTTCATCATCGCATTTCATCCATAATTCCACATCATAAAATAACGCATCAAGTTTTTGGCGCCGTTGCCGGGGACTTGGCAGCTAATTGTTTGTTGAGTATTGTGTCTTTGCAGGCAACTTTCTATCTTGGGAGTATTGCAGCTTGTGCAATCAGGTTGCAAACAATATTGAAGTGTAGGCGATGCGCCGAAAGCCAGTGTTGACCCCAAGGTAGAAGGCCAATCAGTCGCAAGAGTTGAAGGTAATTCTAAGCACATGACGGCCGCATGCGCCCAACAATTGCTGGAAGTTCCAATGGTCAAGGCAACTTGACCCAAGCAATTGAGGTTCGTCTCCTGCATGGAAGACTCCTTGCGGTGACAACACTCCAATTTTTCTAGGGACGTCTTCTACTCTATCTTTAACTTGCTTTCTTAGTATAGTTTATTTTTATTTTCATTGTTATTTTGGATATATGGCTGCTTCCTTGGGTATGGTACGTTTGCTCTTGTAGATGCAACAATAAGTCTCCTCGGTGCGTAGTTCAACAAAAGAATTCCTTTCATCCTTCAACGCATGGCTTCGATCGCGTGGATTCCAATGCATGATCGCATGCGTTATTCCGCCTAAGGTTCTTTTCTTGTTATCTTATATGCCTTATCCTTTTGAAATTCTTCCTTTCCCGATTCGATTTTTTTGCGATGTTTCTATGATGATACATATAATTCATAGCATCTTCTAATTAATCATCGCAAGACACTCCTTACTTTTATTAGCTTCTTCAAAATTTGAAAAACTTAAGTTTTATTTTGTGCAAACCTTTATCCAAATGTTTATTACCGCATTCCTGTTAATTTTGTTTTTAGCTTTGTGGTGAGAATGCTGCCAACCTCTAAGTTTGGGGGTGGCAGCGGTCTCGGAGAATTGCGTTCATTGCTTTGCGATCATTTGAAAAAAAAATGGTGTTGAGAATTTTTTAGAATAATAACTCCACTGTCAACGCAATGGGGAGACCCATGTTGATAAGAGTTAAGTTGTGAAAGGTACTTACTCGTAGTTGGATGTCCGCATGACATATGTGGGGGCAAGCCAAAACGAAGGTAAGTCGCCAGGATCAACACATAAGTGCAACTCCTCTGTCCGGCGTAAGCCAAATCAAGCGAGACAAGAGTTAATTTGAATATGGAACGCAACTGAAGTTGGATGCCCGCATGACACATGTGAGGGTAAGCCAAAACGAAGGGTGTAACCAGGTTCAACGCCGCATTTGAATAAGTCATCACAAATTTTTGAACTATTTTGAACGAACGCATTCTCAAAAGCTAAACAAAAGTTGTAGTGAATGAGTAAAAATTTTTTGAGCGAAGGCTTGCCGGATATAAGCCTAGAAAAGATCTTTTTGAAGAAGCAGCCAAAGTGGAGGAGAGCATTGCAGTGATGGTCAGAGGTGTGTGTAAATTATATTCTGAGAAGCTGGTCATCGCAAAGAAAAGAAAGAAGGTGAATTAGAATTTCTTGAGTATAATGCATGCTTGAGGACAAGCATGATTTTAAGTTTGGGGGTGACGTGATGACATGCAGAAATGCATGTCATCTCAGGCTTTTTTACTTAGAATTATGAGGGCTGTTAAGCAAAATATGCGACAATTATGTCAGGAATTCACGAGAAATTGAGCTTGCGGCGTTCAACATTAAGAATCTCAGCTAACCCAATATTATGCGTTATTATGCGTTCAATATTCTATTTTTGTATCTAACGCAGGAAGTGGATGCAAACACGAAAACCGGACCACCGCATAGATGACCGAATGCAGAGAAACTCTCCATCGCAAAGGCGAACGTGTTCGATCAATGCATGGATGTTGTGGTAACCAACTGTATGCATCCATCGCATGGGAGTTATGCTCGTCAAGCGATTACGGTCATGTGTAGAGTTGCGGTATTAAGTAAATGCGGTCACTACATGATTACGGCTACACGATAACACATGGTAAAGGGATCAATGCAAGGTTGGTGGAATGAACGCATCAACGCATCTACCTCGAGAAAATCAAAAGATGATGTTAACATTTCACCTGCCACGCCGTTGGCAGCAGAAGTTCAAAAAGGACTAAATGCATCGAATGTCAGAATCAAAGCAGTCCATTAATGCTATCAGCGATCCAGGCTCTATATAAAGAAGCCGATGAGCAGAATTCCAACTTGTTTGGGATTACCCCTGCAACCCAGGGTTTTCTCTGCGACCTAGACAAATGCGTGAGAAGATGCTTGAGAGTTCTTCACTTCCTTCCTCCATTCCGAGTGATGACCGGAGCCTTCGACCGGAACTAGATCTCAGGAGAGTTAGCTCCACCGCCCATCCATGGCACCACCGGCAGCCTTGATGCACTATGTTTTCAATGCATTATGTTTTCCCTTCTTTTCCTATATTGTATTATATGAAATTTTGTGATTAAGGGATTAATACATTATGTTTTCAATGCATTTCCGTGTTCCTTCAATTCCATCTCCATCTTCTTTACTTAGCATCCTTACATTTATTGCATCACTTAGTGAGATTGCTTGAGTATCACATACTTAGTCATATGGATTAGGGATATGAAGCATGTAGCAAACCATCGAGAGGTGTACGTTGTGCGAGTATGTGAGAAAATCTTATTTGCTTAGTGTGAAACGCATTACTTGTCTATGAGTAAAGTCAGCAACAGCCAACTGCTCGGGAGGGTAAGTGGTTGGTCGCATTAAGCAATGTAAGTCATTGTTCACTAGAGATAGAAATAATCTTGCGTCAACTAAGTTTATACAGTTACCTTGTCTTATGAGCGCATCATTCATCACTTAGGCATACTTAGAAGAGTAGTCTAACATCCAAATCTAAGACTCGGGAGAGCGGATTGGAATGCATAAGCAAGAATGGGGAACTTAGAGATAGGCTCCGTTTGCTTTCACACAACGTATGCGCCCTACGGATAGGATATTGCATGTGTCCAGGAAGTAGGATATGGTGGTTGTGTGCGGTTATCTCAACATTTATGCGTACCTACCGCATACGTCCTAGATTTAGGCTTTTAGTGTGTGTAGCATGATCGCATGGCTTGCATTGACTAAGGTTGCCCTTTCAGTCACTCTTAAGAGTTACAATGAAAATATCTCCGCATTTTATCTATTTTCCCATTCATTTGTTTCATGTCAAGAGTTGTCGTGTCTCTACCTCTCATGCATATTCTCATTGCGTTGTTTGTTAGCTAGAAGTAGGAGTAGTATTAACTCAGAAACATCCCCATCCATTCTTTTATTCAATCGGCGCATGCACATTACCACATTCATTTTGCTACAAGTCCCTGAGTTCGACCTCGGATCACCCGAGAAACTTGCGTTCACGTTATACTTGGCGTGAGCGCAAGAAAACTTGTGACAGGACGCATGGTCATCGCATACATTTGTTAATGCATAGTCATTCCAACGCATGTCTATCGACGCATGATTATCAATGCATACTCTAAGAACATGCATCGCATATTGCGTCCAAGGGATTTTAGTTGTCGAGTAAATTGACATCTAATTTCCCGTCATCACTCACTAACAAGTTATTAAGGCTAAAATTCTCAACTTATCTCCATCGTATGGGGCTTGCGATCACTTAGGCTCCTTCATTGCTCAATTGTGTAACCGGGCCATTTTCGTACTGTCACACCTTGGACATCCTTAGTAAGTCTTCCATGAATAACTGACCCTTATCCATTTCTATAACCTACTTCATACTTGACTATTATTTTAGCCGCATGGTAATAAGAAATTGATCGTATATCACTTTGTCTCGCTTCAGCCAAAGTCTTACTCAACCCTTAACTTAACTTCCTTCATAACTTTCTCAAAACCCCACGACCACTCTTAGACATAATTCCTTTTCTTTCTTAAACACTTGGTCGCATGTCATTTGGAAGGTTTGGTCACATGAACTGGCATGATTTCATCGCATGGCATCTCTGTTTTCCCTCTAAGTGTTAATTCTTCCTTACTCACTGAGAGCTTAATCCTTCCATACTTAGAATATTTTACTGCCTTCTGAAGTACCCGAGAGTCATACTTTTAACACTTAGAAATTTTCTTCCCTCTTAAAAACACCTACATATTCATCATATTTTCACAACCTTATAAACAGTGTTATCATCATGAATACTTAGAATATTTCCTCATTTAAACCTTACATACATACATGTAGGTTGTTCTACATTAAGACTAATACAAATGCCTTAGATATTGAAGGATCGAATCCCAAGCGGAAGCATGAGATCGCCTTGCAATTTTGTTTTCGATTTTACATAAACAACATATGGTATAAAAATAATAACATAATGGATAAACAACCAGGATTAACATGCATTTAAGAGAAGAAAAGAAGGAAGAGCTAAAACTTACATTTGTAGATTCCCAAATTCTTCATGATTCCCTTCGCGTCTTCTTCGAAACATCCCTTTAATGATCAAGGGACACTACCATAAGTGAAACCTTGTTATTCTCTAGGATGCCGAGAATTGGATGTGTGGTTTCCAAGACTTAGAAGATGAAGAAGAAGTAGTAGAGAAAAGAAGAGAGATTTTGAGAGAAGTAGTAGGAGACTAGGATTTAGAATTCCCAATTCAACTATGTCACAAACATGGGCCATGAAGACCTATTTATAGAGATGAGGGGTTGTTGGGATTGTTGTCCTAATTCTCCCAGAGTCTCGTAGTTTGTAAACTGTACACATTGTTATGAATAAAATAAGAGTTATTTTATTTGGCATTTACTCATATCCAATAAACAAACCTTCATGGTTATTGTATGTAAACTTAAGCATGTATATGAGATATACAAGTGGATCATGCCTTAAGTGATAACCTAAATAGGTCTGTAGTATAAGGATTAAGGAGAGATACCTGATCCTGGTGACACTATGGATACGGCCTGCTTTGTAGAGGTTTGCAAGTGTTGTGAACTACTACAATTGGTAGATCCTGACCATTCATGTGGAGACATGCGAGTGGGGGTGACCTATACAAAGAGTTTGTATAAGACTGGACCACGAGATGACTAGTCTCTTTATATAACACCGTTGATACTTGAGACTTACATCTCACCTAAATGACCATAGGTGACATGACCTTAATCTTAAGTGTTTTGGGAACTCCTTCCTTTGAGGGTAGTCCTTTGATTAGTATGGGTGAGAGTGGTCAGATTGCCAACTCAACATGCCTACCTTTTTGGGAACTTGTCTGATCTGGAAGCTAGGAACTTAGTTACACAAGATAGAATTTACTCCTTCCCCAAAGTAGGGGTAAGTAGATAGATTGCTCCCTTAAGGGCTGATTCCAAATCTTGAACATAGTGGCCACAACTTCTCTTTAGAAGAGAGGACTCAGTCATAGTAGAACTATGACTTATGTTCATTAGATGGATTAGTGGTACTTAAAGAGTTAGATGTAACTAAAGGAGCATAATGGTTATTGGCCCAGCTATACTTACGAGCGATCTATGAAGGGTTATCGCATTGTTGATTGGTTGATATGGACACAAAATATATCTGTAGTAAGGAGAGTGCAGCTGTCGATCTTTAGTGGAGTACCTGGCAGTTAACGGATGGTGGATCCTGTGACTAAAAAGTTTACTTAGTTATTCACGTACCGTTGAAGCTTCAAGCTGAAGGAACTCTTAACGAAGAGCATCCATGAACGTGTTTGGATCTTTATGATTTCATTGTGATCGAAATACAACACATACATTCTAATAGGTAGTTATGTAATTTAACACTAATTAACGGCACGCTTTGATAAATAAAATACAAAGGATTGAGTTCACATACCAGTTGAAGACTTTCTTCAATTTCGAACTCAATGCAGTAGAAACTACCCTCACGAACTTTATCATCCACCAAAGAGTCGACTATGGCAACACGATCGTCTACACGAATGGCAGCAACACGAATAAGCAGAAGCGGGGATGACACCACCACTTAGAGCCCTTGGTATTCTCGGAGTGAGAATCCAAAGTGTGGTCTTTGTTGAATTTGGTAGAGGTCGGAGGAACGGGCTGATCGTGTAGACGATAAGCAAGTGGGAGAGAAAGCTATCATATAGGGGGGATGCTTATCGTTTAGAGAAAGCTACACGATCGTGTAGGTTTTACTAAGCGATCATCTAGTAATAGGTAAACGATCGTTTAGAAAACACGGCATGTTAGGCGATCGTTTAGAAAAGCTAAGCAATCGTTTTGAGAAAAGCGTGCGATCGTTTAGACGCAGGTGTGCAATCGTTTAAGTGATGAAGCTCTATCGTAAAGGCTCTTAGCTAAGTGATCAAGATGTTTTTACACTGATTCTGATTTTTTTCGAACTATTGCAAAATGAAACAAATTTTCATTTTATTCTTCGATTACAATAACCAAATACTGAATTCTCCCACTAACGCACGATTGAGGAGAATATTTCCGCCAATTATCTCATAATTAACCAAGTTATTAATAAATGAATACAATCATATTATATTCTTACCCTATAGTTTGTGTTGGGGTTTGTGCCCTAAAGTCTCGTGTCCAGTAATTTGTAAACAACTTTGTACGAACACTTGTGATGTATAATATAAATGATATTTACTTCACTACTTGACTTTGCACATTTAGATGTTTTTCATTTTACTACAAACCAATAAACTTAAGATCCCTGGTTATCTATATGTAACTTAAGCATGTATGTGGTGACATATAAGTAGATCATGTCTTGAGTGAGAACCAAAATGGTCTGTAGTATATGAACATAGAGGGAAACATTATCCTTGTAACTCTACGGATGCGGCTCGTTTTGTGGAATGGTCACAAGTGTTGTGACTTATCACAGATGATCTGTTCCTGATTATTCATGTAGGGGACATGCGAGCGGGGGCATCCTATACAAAGAGTTTGTATAAGACCTGACCACGAAGTGTTAACGTCTCGTTATATAACACCGTTCATAACTAAAACTTCACTTCACTAGGATGACCATAGGTAACATGACCTCAATCCTGAGTGAGTTGGAAACTCCTGCCATTGAAGGCGATCCTTTGATTTGCATGGGTGCGAGTGGTCAGAACGCCGACTTAAACCTACCATTTTGAGGATTCGTCTGATTTGGGAGCTGGGAACTCAACTACACAAGATGGAATTCACTACTTCCTTGAGGCAAGGGCAAGTAAATAGATAGATCCTTAAGAGCTGATTCCAAGGCTTGAACGATGTGGTGCCACACACCTTCTCATAGCCTGAGAGGTATTCACACATAGTAGGACTATGTTGTATTGTTCATTAGAGGGATCAGTGGTACTTAAGGAGAAAGATGTAACTACAGGGGCAAAACAGTAAATTGGCCTACTATAATTACGAACATCTGTGAAGGATCATCGTACTGATGATTGGTTATATCCAATGGACATAGAAGTACATCTACGACAAGAAAAGTTCAACTGTCGGTCTTTAGTGGAATGCCTGGCAGTTAACAGATAGTAGATATTGTGACTAAAGAGTTTAGTCAGCTATTAACGTACCATTGTAGCTTCGAGCCATAGGTCCATAATGTCAACTTGGTAGCTTGGATACAAGTTGAGAGTAAGTTTTTGGATCAATTTGAAATGTTCAAATTGATAAGAGGGAATTCGATTATATATGATATAATTGAAGGAGTTAATTAAATATGATATAATTAACTTTATGTATGAGATACATTAATTTGGAGGAAATTGGATATAAATATGATTTATATCTAGTAGAGGAAAAAAAATATTATAATTAATATTTGATATTAATTTATAAGTTATGAATGTGATAAGATCACATTCATTGGATGGTTATAAAGGAAATGGGAAGGCGCCTCTTCATTTAAAATAACGGATGAGGGCATTATAAATAGCAGACGGTGTGTTGATCTCGAAAGTGCATGAGTATTGTGAAAAAGATAGTGTCATCGTTTAGAAAATCAGTGCCTATACAATTGGGACTTCACGATCGCTTACATATACGATATCCCTAAGCGATTGCATACCGATTACACCATCGCATGCTATTACCTAAATGATCATTTACCTTTTACCTAAGCAGTCGTTTAGCTCCTGGTATTTACTAAACGATCGTATAGACGATCGCTTAGTTTTTCCTACGTGATCGTTTTAGACGATCGCTCTCCCCTTTTCCTACACGATCGTATAGATGACCGTTTACTTTTTCCTACATGATCGTTTAGACGATCGCTTACTTTTACTACACGATCGTACATTTTACTTGAAGGAAATTGGAACTCGAGATATCCATGAGCAGCGGAACAAGACTAATCCAAATTACAATCATGAATCAACAATACATTTATAGTTGACTTCGAACAAACAATTATGCAAATCATACAGAAATTACAGCATGTACAAACAACAGCAATCACGAGCGCTCGATCTACACGACAGCAACACCGCACGAACACAACACAAACACTTCACGCTCGTTCTCAATGATCTCCTCGACCACGAACTCCTCCGCAACACGAACGGCCTCCACAGCACCATGAACGGCCTCCAGAAAACCTCGACAGTGTCAAGTTGAGTCTGACACCAACAATAAGGCGACCTTGGTATTCTCGGTGGGAGAATCCAGAGGGTGGGCTCTGTTCGAACTTGGTATGAGGTAGACGAACGGAGAAAATAACGATTGCGTACACGACCTGTCTCTTATACACATCTAGATGTGTATAAGAGACAGAGTGTCAAGTTGAGTCTGACACCACCAACAAGGCGACCTTGGTATTCTCGGTGTGAGAATCCAGAGGGTGGGCTCTGTTCGGACTTGGTATGAGGTAGACGAACGGAGAAAATAACGATTGCGTACACGACTGGGCAAGTGAGAGAAGTCGGAGACCTATCGTATAGGTCGATGCCCAACCATTTAGATAAAACTATGCGATCGTCTAGCAAAATCTATGCAATCATTTAGCTCTATCGTCTAGCTCAGTCTGTCGCCTACAAACTCTAGCGATCATTTAGTAAACACTGCACGATCGTTTAGCTCGCATCTGCACGATCGTTTAGCTCGCCCAGCTGTCGTTTAGTAAATCTGTATTTACTTAACGACTTCCGTGAGTTTCTATACGTCGAGAGAAAACTCACAAATACTTTTCAATCTTTTGTAAGAACTCCTTTTCAAAATAGGAAACCACTTTCCTTTTAAACTCACGGTTACCATGATCCAATAACCACCCACTACTTTGGTTATTTAAAAAAAAGTATTAATTATCAAATAATTAATATTATTATAAACATAAATGATAACCAACTTATCATACTATATTTATAACGTATAGTTTTAATGTTTCATCTCATGAAACATATAAACCATAGTTCTTTTTCTATTCCATGGTACTTAATGTAAATCTCATGTACATCAATCTTCCACTAGATGTATCTTATACATCATATCGATTATATCATATATAATCAAAATACCTCTTGTCAATTTGAACAATTGAAATCAACACTAAGAACTGATCCTCAACAGAATCCAAGCTACCAAGGGGACCTCATGGACCTGTAGATCTGAAGCTCCAATGGTACGTGAATAACTAACTAAACTCTTTAGTCACGGGATCTACCACCTGTTACTGCCAGGCACTCCACTAAAGACCAACAGCTGAACTCTCCTCACTACAGATATATTATGTGTCCATCTTAATCAATCAGCAGTGCGACATCTCTTTACAGATCGCTCGTAAGTATAACTGGGCCAATAACCGTTATGCCCCTGTAGTTACATCTGTCTCCTTAAGTATCACTGATCCCTCTATTGAACATAAGTCATAGTCCTACTATGACTAAGTCTTCTCTTCCAAAAAGAAGTTGTGGCTACTATGTTCAAGCCTCAGAATCAGCCCTTAAGGGAGCAATCTCTCTATTTATCCTTCCTTTGGGAAAGAAGTGAATTCCATATTGTGAATTGAGTTCCCAGCTCCCAGATCAGACAAGTCCCCAAAAAGGAGGCATGTTGAGTTGGCAATTTGGCCACTCTCACCCATACTAATCAAAGAACCGCCCTTTAAGGCAGGAGTTCACAAAATACTCAGAATTGAGTTCGTGTCAACCTTTGGTCGTTTAGGTGAGATGCAAGTCTCTAGTATCAACGGCGTTATATACAGAGTCTAGTCATCTCGTGGTCTAGGTCTTATATAAACTCTTTGTATAGGACATCCCACTCACGTCTCCACACGAATGGTCAGGATCTACCAATTGTAGTAGTTCACAACACTTGCAAACTTCTACAAAGTGGGTCGTATCCGTAGTGTCACCAGGATCAGGTATCCCACCTTAATCCTTATACTACAGACCGATTTAGGTTATCATTAAGGCATGATCCACTTGTATATCACATATACATGCTTAAGTTCACATAAGATAACCAAGGAGATTTGTTTATTGGATATGAGTAAATGCCAGAATAATAATTATTTTATTCATTGAACAATGTGTATCTTTACAAACAACGAGACTCCGGAGAATTACGACACCAATCCCAACAATCTTCCCACTTGTTCTAATGACTCGGGAGATTAATGTACAATACATATAAAAATGTACAATATACAATAAAATAGGGCTACCCAGTATCATCTCCACTTGCCCTAGACAAGATGCCGCATGTCCCGCAGACCTAGACTTCTCCAGGTGACCCTAAAAACACTTTAGCCATGAGGGCCTTTGTTAAAGGGATCAGCAATATTGTGCTACATGCGATCTGCTGGACTATCACATCACTACGACACACAATCTCCCTGATCAGGTTATATTTCTGTTTTATGTGCTACCTCGACGATGACTCTTGAGGCTCCTTCGAATTTGCCACAGCCCCGCTTGTTATCACAATAAAGAGTGATAGGTAAATCCATAATTTGGAACAACTTCCAAATCTGTTAAGAACTTCCGCAGCCAAACAGCTTCTTTAAACTGCTTTATAAGCCGCTAGGTATTCGGCTTCCATAGTGGAGTCCGCGATACATCCTTGTTTGATGCTTCACCAAACTGGCCCTCCATTTAGAGTAAACACTGCATCCTCGATGTCGATTTTGGAGAATCTCGATCGGTCTGAAAAGTTAGAGTCCGTGTATTCTATAAGGATTCAGATCCTTATCTCCATTACACAAGCATGTAGTCCCATCAGTTCTCCGAAGTACTTGAGGATCGTCTTGACCGCCATCCACTAATCAAATCCTGGATTGGACTGATATCGACTGACAATCCTACTTGCATAGCAAATGTCAGGTCGAGTACACAATATTGCATACATAAGCTTGTTATACAGCAGAAGCATTAGGGAATCCGTCTTCATCTCCTCAACTTCTTGAGGTGTCTTAGGACATTTGATCCTTAGACAGAACGATTCCATGCCTGAAAAGGTAACAAACCCCTTCTTGGAATCCTGCATCTTGTACCTGATCACATTGTTGATCAAATGAACGATGCCTGATGACAGGGCTAACCGTTTGTTATTGCGATCCCAAATGATTTGGATCCCGAGAAACATACTAGTGCCTCATCCCCAAAATCTTTCATTTGGAACTGGGCAGCTAGCCAACTCTTAATGTCAGTCAGATATTCTACATTCTTTCAATGAATAGTGGATGAAAAAATAGGCATGCACAGTGAATATGAGAATCAATTTTACTCCTAATTGCCTCCAAATTTAAACATGCAACCCTAAATGAATTTAATAGGGATTATTTTTGAAATAATACATTTGAAGTTCCCAAAACCTCACTCTATGATGTCTAGGTTGATAAACAAATTTTTAGTAACCTCACATCTCTCATGCCATGCTCATTAAAACTAGGGTTATTGCCGTTAGACGCCAAGTTTGATCTCCAGGTAGGAGGTGTTCCGCTTAAACCCTCATCTTAAGAACCCCCAACCTTAGACAAGATCTTCTCTGGGTAAGTAAATAACTCTTTGTTTAACAAGATAATTCGACTATATCTAAACTCTTTAGAAAAGCCGATTGAAATTTCACCAAATTTTAATCCTAGGTGAGCATAGCAAACTTTTACCTTTGTTATAGATTTTAAAGTCTAGGTGATTTTTATACAAATTATAAAATAAAATTATTAAACCATTTATAACCCTTAGAATCATACATCTATAACATACATTCATACTTAATGATGCTTTAAATATAACTCTTTAATACTTAAAATTAAAACTTAACTACATACTATAATACATTATAACAATTATACATATATCAAAATGCATGTACATGTTTACTTATGCAAGTGGGATTTAAATCTAATAGCATAAACTTATTTATGCAACAAAAAGATTCAAAGAATTTAATAAACATCACATCAACATGTATAATTAATTAAACGACCCTAAACAATTTTGGATTGGTTTTGGCTTCTTTAAATTAAGACTAACACTCAAATATTACAATAACCAATTTTGTGTAGTACCACAAAACCCGCTCCTGAACCAGGCTTCAAACACTCGAACCGCCCAAAAAACTCCAAAAAACCAGGTTTGAACCGGTCAAATCGGCTCAACTAGGACCGCGTCCAGAACACGCTGCGTCAATGTTTGCTAGCGTAGTCAACGAAAGCGGGCGGGTCGACAGAAATAGGCCAGAATGCTTCGTAACAGCTGGCGCGCGCGTGCGACAAACAGGGTCGGATTTGGGCGGGAAAAATGGGCGCGCGGGCGCGAGCAAGCAGGCGGCGAACTGGGTCGATGCGCGGGTCGCGGAGCGGCTTTGTCGACAACTGGTGCGCACGGGTTGGGAAGAAACCAAATCGGGTCTGGGAGTAACCTTCTCGGGTCTGTGAGTTTTTTTTTCCTTCATTTTGAAGCTGTCCTCTTTCCCGGAATCGAGGAATTACATCCTAATTTCAATTCTAATGACTCTAGAAAATTTACAGACCTTTTTTCACACATTAATACTCATAAATATGTGATTAATTACAAATTAATACTACAAAAAAAAAACTTAATTTAATTGCCAAAACCTAAAAACTATTTTAGTTTCCAATCTCAATTTTATCTAATAAATTGATACTCACCACATGCAATTCATAAAATAAAAACATTCTCTGATATCACATGATGGAAAAATAGGCATGCACAACAAAAATGAGAATCGATTTTGCTCTAATTGTCCAAATTAAACATGCAACCCTAAATGAATTAATTAGGGTTATTTTGAAATAATACCTTTGAAGCTCCCAAAACTCCTCTATCGCTGCTCGAACATGAACCGGACAACCACTAGAGCTGACCTACTATCCTCTAGACTCAGAACCGGGTTGTGGGATCTGATGGATGAAGAACCCGAGAAAGAGAAAGAGATGAAAATAGAAGAAGGGATTTTGTGTTGGGTTTAAGTTTTTTTTTTTAGCCCAATTTTAGAAAACTATTTTGGCAAAAAGTCCAAAAGTTTTTAATCCAAAATGACAAGCCCATATTTATAGAAAAGGGCCATGCAAAATTGCATGAAATAACTTCATAAAAACCCAACACCTAGAATCCACTCACTTAGTGGGCTTAATGTCTCCACTATAAGCCAACACCTAGCCCACTATTTTGTTAGTCGAATTATCCAACAAAAGTTTGGATTTTCCCACTAACTTTAGTCAAAGGGCAAAATAGTCATTTGGTCAAAGTCAAATTTGACCGAAAAGTCAACATTTTGACTTTTTATGATTTTTCCCGTGTTGACTAATTTTGACCTCCCAAGCATGAATCCGCATTCATTTTCTCGAAATTCAAATCACATTTGAATATAAAGTCAGTCAAAGTTTGACTTTTCAAAGTCAAAAGTCAACTCTTTGACTTTTTACATCTTTAACCATTTCCATTATTTCCGAGCTTCCGAATATGAATATATTCATATTCTTGATATTTAAATCACATTTAAATATTGAAGCTGTATCTCTAAACTGAAAAACTGACCACTATATCACATATACTTGTCGATTTCTCTCTCTTCACCTAATTCAAACAATTTGAATTATTCTATCATATTGTTATAAGTTTATTCCATATGAGCTAGTAGGGGAACCTAATGAACCTATAGATCATGGGCTTTAACGATCCGAGATTAGCTGGCTAAACTCTTTAGATGGAGCTAATCAACATTCGTTAACTCAAGGGTCATTCCACTATAGTCCCGTAGTTGCACTCTCCTCACTATAGATATATTTGTGTCCATATGATACATGATTAGTAAGCTAATCCTTCACAGGTTGTTCGTAATCTCGGCTGGGTCATAAAAATCGTTTTACTCCCGAGACTACATTTTATTCCTTAAGTTCCACTGATTCTCTAATGAACAATTGGTTTAAGGTCCAACCTTTAAACCGAACCCCTCTTGGGCCAATGAGAGGGTGGGGCCCCTTGTTCAAGACCTGGATTCAGTACTAAAGGGAACAACCTATCTACTACCCCTATAACGGGTAGGAGTGAATTTCGTCTTGCACCCTATGTTCCCAGCTATCCACCTGATCTTACCCCTGAAATGGAAGGCTTATTGGGCCAACAATAATGAGTTGCCCTCACCTATGAAGATCTAAGGATAATTCTGAGTGAACAAGAGTTCAAAATTAGCTCAGGATTAAGATTAAGTTACCTAGGTCATCAAATAACGAAATAGTCAGTTTTATACATACAATGACATTTAGAACGTAAAAAGTGACTATTTCATGGTTCAGTCTCATGTAAACTCTTTACATAGGATGCCTCCACTTTCATGTCTCCACATGAACGATTTAGGATCACATGAACGATTTAAAAGAAAAAATATTAATTATCTAATAATTAATATTATTATAAACATAAATGATAACCAACTTATCATACTATATTTATAAACTATAGTTTTAATATTTCATCTCATGAAACATATAAACCATAGTTCTTTTTATATTCATGATACTTAATGTAAATCTCATTTACATCAGTCCTCTACTAGATGTATCTTATACATCATACCGATTATATCATATAAAATCAAAATACCTCTTATCAATTTGAACATTTCAAATCAACACCAAGAACTGATCCTCAACAGAATCAAAGCTACCAAGGAGACCTCATGGACTTATAGATCCGAAGCTCCAACGGTACGTGAATAACTGACTAAACTCTTTAGTCACGGGATCAACAATCCGTTAACTACAAGGCACTCCACTAAAGACCGATAGTTGAACTCTCCTCACTAAAGATATATTATGTGTCCATTTTAATCAATCAGTAGTGCGAAAACCCTTCATAGATTGCTCGTAAGTACAGTTGGGCCAATAACCGTTATACCCCTATAATTACATCTGTCTCCTTAAGTACCACTGATTCCTCTAATGAACATAAGTCATAGTCCTACTATGATTAAGTCTTCTCTTCCAAAGAGAAGATGTAAGTCTCTAGTATCAATGGCGTTATATACAGAGTCTAGTCATCTCGTGGTCCAAGTCTTATACAAACTCTTTATATAGGACACCCACGCTCCAGTCTCCACACGAATGGTCAGGATCTACCATCGGTAGTAGTTTACAACACATGCAAACCTCTATAAAATGGACCGTATCCGTAGTGTCACCAGGATCAAGTATCCCACCTTAATCCTTATACTACAGACCCATTTAGGTTATCACTTAAGGCATGATCTACTTGTATATCACATATACATGTTTAAGTTCACATAAGATAACCAAGGAGTTTTTTTATTTGATATGTGTAAATGCCATAATTAAATAACACTTATTTTATTCATTGAACGATGTGTATCTTTACAAAACAACGAGACTCCAGGAGAATTAGGACACTATCCCAACAGAAATAAGTACAGAAGGTTCCTTAATGATAAAGCCAAAACTCATCATTGATGAATTCTACAAGTGAAGAAGAGGATCAAAGCCACGATGAAAGTAAAAAATTCTGAAATATAAATGTAATAACTTCTTATTGCAAGAGCCTAAATTGCATGTTGCTCCTGGCTCATATGAGCTTAAAAGGTGAATGAAAAAAAAAAAAAAAGAATTTGAACTACGTTATGACTTGATCCCTTACTTCGAGGGTAGTAAGCAACTTAAAGAAATTTAAGTTCAGTCCATTAAATATTATCACAAAAAAAAAAAAAAA
>NC_052355.1:32092806-32110491 GCF_009727055.1 Benincasa hispida | reverse complement strand
AACCGTTATACCCCTATAATTACATCTGTCTCCTTAAGTACCACTGATTCCTCTAATGAACATAAGTCATAGTCCTACTATGACTAAGTCTTCTCTCCCAAAGAGAAGTTGTAGCCATTATGTTCAAGCCCCGGAATCAGCCCTTAAGGGAGCAATCTCTCTACTTATCCCTGCTTCGGGAAAGGAGTGAATTCCATATTGTGAATTGAGTTCCCAACTCCCAGATCAGATAAGTCCTCAAAAAGGTAGACATGTTGAGTTGGCAATCTAGCCACTCTCACCCATACTAATCAAAGGATCGCCTTCAAAGGCAGGAGTTCACAAAACATTCAGGATTAAGGTCGTGTCACCTATGGTCGTTTAGGTGAAATGCAAGTCTTTAGTATCAACAGCGTTATATGCAAAGTCTAGTCATCTCGTGGTCCAGGTCTTATACAAACTCTTTGTATAGGATGCCTCCGTTCCACGTCTCTACACGAATGGTCAAGATCTACCATCTATAGTAGTTTACAACACTTGCAAACCTCTACAAAGTGGGTCGTATCCGTAGTGTCACCAGGATCAGGTATCCCACCTTAATCCTTATACTACAGACCGATTTAGATTATCGCTTAAGGAATGATCCACTTGTATATCACATATACATGCTTAAGTTCACATAAGATAACCAAGGAGCTTTGTTTATTGGATATGCGTAAATGCCAGAATTAAATAACATTTATTTTATTTATTGAAGAATATGTATCTTTACAAAACAACGAGACTTCGGGAGAATTAGGACACCAATCCCAACATTACCTAAATGATCAAGCATATTGTCTATGTGATAGACGATTGCATCTCCCACTTGCTTGATCGTCGTGTACGGTCGCTCTTCCTCCTTCCCTCTACCAAATCTGAACAAAGCCCACACTTTGGATTCTCACTCCAAGAATATTGAGAGCTCTAAATGGTGTTGTCTTCTCCGATTCCTTCTGTTCGAGTGGTGACTGTTCGAGGTAGAAGGTTAGGCTTCAGACTCGAGAAATCTTTATCTGGTATGATTTCTTGATCCTTTAGCATTATGAAAGTATGTTTGAATGTATATGCGGTAATTCTATCACAATGAATTGGAAAGATCTGCTTCTGCTCGTAGGTACTCTTAAGTAAGAGTTCCTTCAATTGGTATCAGAGCACCCAGTTTTCTGATATTCCAATTCATTGCTGCAAACGAATTACAAATACGTTTTTGGTGGGTGTATTTCTACACTGTTTAATCGTTAAATTGTTGTGGATGTTCGGATTTATGGATGTTTTAATGGATGTTAGCCTCTGTTTGTTTTAATTCTTTTACATTTGCGGTTATTTGTAAAGGCCTCTGCATTTTTTGCCATTAATAATCGTTATCGAGTTTGTATTCAGAGTCTATTTGAGTTTTGAGTCGTTCGTGAAGAAAATCAGATCAAGCGTTGCGATTTTTCAAGGAAGGAGACGATGAAGTGTTGATCGCACCGTGCAGTCGATGGAGAACGCGATCAAGGGTTAATCGCATCGTGCAGTCGATGGAGGATGCGATCAAGGGTTGATCGCACTGTGCAGTCGATGAAGTATGTGATCACTGTTGATCGCATCGGTTAGATGATGGAATACGCGACTGCTGTTGATAACATCGGTTAAACGATGGGGTATGCGATCAAGTGTTGATCACATCGTTCAGTCATTGGAATACGCAATCGCATTGATCGCATCGGTTAAACGATGGGGTATACGATCAAGTGTTGATCGCATCGGTTAAACGATGAGGTATGCGATCAAGTGTTGATCTCATCATGCAGTCGATGGGGTACGCGATCGTTGATGATCACATTGTGTAGACGATCGGGTATGCGATTAAGGGTTGATCGCATCGTGTCGAAGATCGGTTACGCGATCACTGAGTATCCAGTTGTATAGACGATGTGATGCTCGCATATCGCTTAACGCACGTGCGCACTGGACGATCGTTTTGGTTTAGCAAGCGTTCAATTCAGCTTAAGTAACTGACTAAACGATTGCTTAGTAATGCAAGGTAAATCGTTTACCTGACGCCGCGTTAAGTGATCACATAGACGATCGTTTTGGTTAGCAAGTTTCATCGCTTAGTAACTAACTAAACGATTGCTTAGTAATGCATGGTAAATCGTTTACCTGACGCCGCATTAAGTGATCACATAGACAATCGTCATCGCTTAGTAACTGACTAAACAATCGCTTAGTAATGCAAGATAAATCGTTTAACTGAAAACGCGTTAAGTGATCGCATAGACGATCGTTTTGGTTAGCAAGCTTCATCGCTTAGTAACTGACTAAACGATTGCTTAGTAATGCAAGGTAAATCGTTTACCTGTTGTCGTGCTACACGATCGCATAGACGATCAGGCTTCGCAGCCTCGTCATCTTCTACGCGATCGTTTAAATATGCTCCTATTGTCTAGTGTGCACTGAATGATCGTCTACCTACGACATTTACTACACGATGGAGTCTTTTTGGCGGTTCAAGACACGGTTTGCCTGTGAACCGATTTGCTCGATGAAAAATGTAATAGATAGGATTATTTCGTTCTGGTTTTGTAAAGGCTCATTCCGATCCATAAATCCTTCATTTTTTACATGTGATGTAGGTGTTTAATATGTCATATGATATGCACATATTGATAAACCCCACCTCAGGTCATGCATATTTTCTTTATTTTAAGTGTTATAATTTAGAGAAGCATGTTTTAATTTACATAAATGCATGCTCATGCATCATATAATATAAGGGTTATATTTATGTATGCTTTATTTTTTTTTTCTTTCGTTATATTTATAAGCGTTATAAATACTTCGTTGGGATGAGTGTTTTAGTTATTTATTTTATAAATGGTTATAAAATGGAATTAGAACTAAAATAATTAATAAAAGATCAATTTGTAGCAAGTCTATCTATATTAGACCTTTTGTCAAAGGCGGGTTCTGTCTAGGCTGGGGTATTTAAGATGACGGCAATGGAACACCTCTACCTGGGAACCTACCTGGAAAGGTAATTTAGATAGATTTGAATCATGCAAACTAAGGCCAGTCCATTAAAGAGTTTAATGTGACTACTTGGATTTTTTTATTTCAAAGACAAAAGTTGTTTTTTTAGCAAACTTTATAAATGACTTAGATCATAATCCGTAGTCGGATTGTCTAGGTTAATAAACCCCTAGGTAAAACATTCAGTGGGAGGTTCTTGGGGCATTTGATGCTTTAATTTCACCTCTCGCGTTTCTCCCTCATAGTCCAGACTGTGAGATCTACCATCGGCCTCAAGGCACCTTTGGCGTGTCCCCAAAACGGATGGTGTTTGGATAGGTCAATATCAAGGTGGATGGAGAGAGTGTTCATAGTAAGTGGGAGCGGGAAGTGCGACAACATATCTCTCGGTCTTCCTCGTTGGATTGAATAAAGTTTCTGCGCATCGCCTCGTGGCACCCTGGGAGTGTCCCCCTATAGGATGGCTATTTTGCACGTTTCTTTATTTGATCTCCTGAAAGAGGATAAGGTTACTTAGTCTCTTGTCCTAATCTGTCTTTTCCCTACGATAAGAGCATTAGGGCGGGACTCTGGGGCTGAAAACAAAGGGTTACACTTACACAGGATTGTTAAGGGTTAACTATTCTGGACCGAATAAATGGTGGCTATTAGGTTTAATTCCAAGAGTTGGTTGTTCTGCCTAATGGTTGAGAATGTCTCATCCCAGTGAAAGGCCATCCGATCGCCCCACCGGTGATGTTTGTCCTGCCTCATTTGGGCATCATTGCAAAATAGAAGTCTTTTCACTTAGGGTACTTGGAATCTGTTTTGCTAAAAAATTAATTGGCTAATTAAAATGTGGTTTTTGCAAAGTCTTATAAAAGGTTATTCGTTTTTTTTCCAGCAATGTTTTTAATGGCTTCAGCCATTATCAATTTACTAAGCACTGAAAAACTGAATGGCCTCGACTATTCAAGTTGGAATCATATGCTCACGACGATACTCATCATCGAGGACCTTAAGTTTGTCCTTACAGAGGAATGTCCTCCTATTCTACCACAGAATGCTACTTGAAATGTTTGGGCGACATACGAGCATTGGACACGGGCAAACGAGAAAGCCCGAGCCTATATTCTGGCCAATCTTAGTGATGTGTTAGCCAAGAAACATGAGCCCATGTTCTCAGCACGTGAGATTATGGAGTCCCTGCGGGGAATGTTCGGACAGCCGTCTGGACAGCTCAAGCATGAGGCTCTGAAACGCATCTTCAACTTCAAAATGGAGGAAGGCACCTCTGTTTATGAACACATGCTGAAAATGATGGTCCACTTTAACGTCGCAAAGATGAATGGGTCTAAAATTGATGAGGGTAGTCAAGTTAGCATTATCCTGCATTCATTGCCGAAAAGCTTACTCCCCTTTATTAGCAATACGATTCTTAACAAAGTGGACTACTCCCTTACCACTCTCTTCAAAAAGTTACAAACATACCAATCCTTGCTAAAAAGTAAGGAGAAAAAGGGAGGTGAGGCAAATTTTGTCTCGTCTTCTAAAAAATTCTATCGAGGTTCGACCTCAGGAACAAATTCTGCACCTTCAACTTCTAACTCTGAAAAGGGGAAGAAGAAGAAGGGTGGTAAAGGGAAAGGGAATGTGCTTGCTAACCCACCACCTGTCGCCCAGAAGAAGCATCCACCACCGGTTGGAAAAGGAAAATATTTCCACTGTAACCAAGACGGACACTGGAAGAAGAATTGTCCTCGTTATCTGGAGGAAAAGAAGGTTGCCAAGGCTAAGGCCAAGGCAGAAAAAAGGGGATTAGATCCTGGCGACAGTTGGAGGCTGGTGAGATGACGTTGTAAGTAGGTACCGGGCATGTCATCTCAGCTATGGCAGTGGGAGACATCCAGTTTACTTTACAAAATAGGTTTCTTATATTAAAAGATGTCTTTGTAGTTCCTGAACTTAAAAGGAACCTTATTTCTGTAAAGTATCTATTACAATACAATTACACTATTTCTTTTAAATTGAATAAAGCGTTTATTCGTAAGGATGGTGTTGAAATTTGTACAACTAAACTGGAAAATAACTTGTATGTGCTAAGACCTTTAGACTTAAGTTCCCTCCATAACATAGAGATGTTTAAATCTACCGTAACTCAATCTAAACATCAACGAGTTTCTCCAAAAGAAAATGCCTAACTTTGGCACCTTAGATTAGGGCATATCAATCTCAATAGGAATGAGAGATTGGTGAAGAATGGCCTTCTAAGCGAGTTAGAGGAAAATTCTTTACCTGTGTGCGAATCTTGTCATGAAGGTAAGATGACTAAATGACCTTTTACTGGAAAAGGTTATCGATCCAAAGAGCCTCTTGAATTAGTACATTCTGACCTTTGTGATCCTATGAATGTGCGAGCTTGAGGAGGCTATGAGTACTTTATCAGTTTTACTGATGATTACTCGAGATATGGGTATGTATATTGATAACTTGTAGAAATACAAGTTATTTTTGCTCTTAAGTTGGAACAACTAAGGTTTTTAATGATAAATTCTCCTTATTTTTAGTAGAAACGCATGGAATTACTCAAACAATAGAAACTCATGCAAAAGAAGTTTTATTACCAAATATTGCGGCGCTAATGCATTATATTGCAGGATTTCAACACGAGGATTAATGCTAACGCATTAGAGAAGTGCCACAGGGAAAGCTCTAATGCATGGGCCATGCATCGGAGGGAGTTCAACGTAGAGAAGATTCATTGATCCAGGCTGATTGTGCCATATCACCACTTGCAAGTATGGGCACCTACAGCAGGCGGCGTCTGAAAAGCTCTCGAGAGTCAGGCGGCTAACCAGGGCATGGACTTTAATGCTGACCAGGGTATGGACTTTAATGCTGCCCATTCACTAAGTGGACATGACCAACGCCTATAAATAGATGAAGTCCCTCCAAAGTTCGTAGTTAGAAAATTATTCAGTTAAAAAATTATCAAGATGCTTACTCTTTGTAATTAGTGTAGTCGTAGTTTAAGCTGTGCTGTGGTGCCAAGACGATTAGAAGGGTTGAAAACCACCACCACCACCGGTCAGGGAGTGGAGGAAGCCAAGCTTGAGAAAGACATTTCGTCCTCTTCCTATACAAGTGATTGTACACAATAGAATTGAGCCAAAGAGATACAAGAGATTGTACTCTGCAGCTTGACTCAGTTCCTTTCATCTCATTTATCACTTTCGTTTCATTTGATTGAATATTGCTTTTGTAAAGACAATTTGCTTCTTTATAAAATTCATATATTTGATCCATCATATTTTTGCCATTGTTTATTTCTTGTTCATGTTGAATGCATTTATACTTTATGCAAAAATCTCATTTCAAATGCTTAAGTCGACTTGATCAATTGGTAAAAGCATCTTTAACTTAGATTATTCGAGAGAATAACTAAGCTGCATCAAGTAGGATGCCTAGTACAGCTAGAGCTAGACTTACTGGTGTTTATTACATTCTATGTTAGACGCATGAAACCTAGAGATAGGTTTTGTATGTTATTCGCATTGAGAAGTGTTGAATAAAGTCTAACGCATAAACAAAAGATAAACAAATCATCCCATCTCATCCACATCACATTCTGTTTTGTGTACATTCATCTTAGACCAATGCATCCACTCACAATAAACCCCATTTTCGCATGATCCATCACTCACCACTCAACTCTTTTGTATCATCTTGCACAGGCACAGCACTTTAGTGTAAATAACACATTTCTCTTCATATATTTAGGAAAACCCCTACAATAGATACAACCCAAGGTCTGCATTTGTTTAACTGAATCCCTGAGTTTGACCCTGGACTTGCTAGGAGCCTAAATTAGATTTATACTTGGGTCTGGTTTAGGAAAACTTGAACGTCATTAGAAGGAGTGTTGTGCGTTTTGTTGCATCCCTCTAATGCACTAACGCGTTACAAATACTTAAACGCATCAAAGCATCAACGCATCACTTATACTTAGAACTTATTCTTCCAAGTTATTTTGTACAATACACTCCTAGAGCGAATCACGATAGCAACGAACAAGTTTTTGGTGTCGTTGCCAGGGATTTAGAAACAAGACTAACCATAAATTTTGTTTGTATCTGTTGTAGGAATACTTCGGTCGAAGAAGTATTACAAGCTACACCTAAGCTTGTGAAGGTTTATAAGCAGGGAGAGCACTCCTGAACTCATATACGACCCCGAGATTGAAAAGACCTTCCGGCATAGGAACCGATCTAACCGTCGTCGAAAGTTGAGGCAACAATTTCTCAGACAACAGAACAGACAACGAGCAATGGTAGAAGAATAAGAAAATCAGCAACTAGCTCAGCAGCTAGCTCATGTTGCACAAATCCAATCCTAATGGCGAATAGCAGCACGCGTCCTATGAGAGAGTACGCGTCCCCTGTACTGTATGATTTCTCTCCAGGAATCATCTACCTAACACTAGACGGGACCAGATTTGAGATGAAATCTGTAATGCTCCAAATGCTTCAGACTGCTGGACAATTTGGGGGTGGTCGTGGTGAAGATCCTCACGCCCACATGAAGCATTTCCTGGAAACGTGTAATTCATTTGTGACTCCTGGAATCACCCCAGAGGCGATCAGGCTGTCTTTGTTCCCCTATTCTTTGCGTGATGATGCAAAACATGGGTGAGCTCACTGGAGCCTGGTGAAATCACCACCTGGGAGAAGTTGGTGGAAAAATTTATGCAAAAATACTTCTCACCTACCACCAACGCGAGGAGGCGTTGAGAGATTATGAATTTTGAACAAGAAGAAGCTGAAACCTTAAACGTCGCATGGGAGCGTTTTAAGGGATTGGTTAAGAATTTCCCAAACCATGGACTACCTCTAACTATCCAAATGGAGACGTTTTATGGAGGACTGAATAGAGCATCGCAGATGGCAGCGGATGCAGCAACGGCTGGTGGACTTATGGACAAATCTTACACTGAGGCTAAAAAGATATTAGACCGCATTGCTAAGCACAACATGGAATGGGTGGAGATACGTATGATGGAAGAGAAGAGATCTCAGAACGTTAATTCTATCGATTCCAATGCAATAGCCACACTTTCAAATCAAGTGGCTACGATGACCAGCCTTTTGCAGAACACAACGCTAGGAAACGCATCAAATCAATAGAAGGTGAATGGGTAGAGGCGTTTGGGCAGCCTATGGTTAACTGTGTGGGTTGTGGAGATCCTCACTCCTATGCGGATTGCCCACAAAATCCTCAGTCAGTATGTTTCATTAAAAACAAGCCACTTTCCAATATATATAATCCTGGATGAAGAAACCATCCAAATTTTTCTTGGACAGGAGGAAATCATCAAGAGCACCACCCAGAGGCGAACCAAAAACAAAGGAATGGACCGCCGCCTGCATTTCAACAAATGCATCAGCCACATCAACAACCCTTTAATAGAGGAGAACAGACGTCGAGCTCAGGATCTCCGCTTGAGAACCTATTGAAGGAATACATAGCCTAGAATGACGCATTGCTGAAAAGTCAGGCGTCGTCTATCAGAAACCTAGAAATCCAGGTAGGGCAGATAGCGAGCGAGCTGAAAAGCAGGCAGCCTAGAGTTCTACCTAGCAATACTGAAACACCTGGGAACAACAATGGGAAGAAGCAATGTCACACAGTGACGTTGCGAAGTGGAAAAGCTTTTGAAGAAAGAAGAATGAATCCAAGAAACAGCAGTCCTTCGAAAGAACGCATCACACGTTCAATGGATCAAAAAGAAAGAACGCCTGAGACTACAAGCCATTTAGAACCCAGTATGTCTAATGCAGGAAAGCCTGAGGTGCCGCTGAACGCACCATTCCCTAGGCGTCTGATGAAGAAGAATGATGAACAAAAATTCAAGCGCTTTCTTGAGCTCCTAAGGCAGTTGCATATCAACATTCCACTTATAGAGGCCTTGGAGCAGTGCCAATATATGTCAAATTTTTAAAGGACATTTTGACGAAGAAAAGAAGAGTCGGTGAGAAGGAAGTAATCACGCTAATGCAGAGTGCAACGCGTTAGTAAGCAACAGTCTACCAAAGAAGCAGAAGGACCCTGGGAGCTTCACAGTTCCTTGCTTGATAGGATGATTGGATGTGGGTCATGCGTTGTGCGATTTGGGAGCTAGCATTAATCTCATGCCACTCTCAATTTTTAAGAAACTGGAAATTGGCAAAGCACAACCCACTTCTGTTACTCTTCAGCTTGCTAACAAAACAATTAGTACCCGAAAGGAAAGATTGAAGACGTTCTAGTAAACGTTGACAACTTCATCTTCCCAGCAGACTTTACTATCTTGGATTATGAAGCAGATAGGGAGGTACCAATTATCCTTGGACACCCCTTCTTAGCTACTGGGAAAGTTTTAATTGACGTGCATAAAAGAGAATTAAATATGCGCATAGATAATCAAGAGGTGAAGTTCAATGTGCTCAACGCATTGAAATTCCCAGATAGTGAAGATTGTCAACTAAACAGTATTGAGTTGCCGGAAGAAGAGACCCATGTATGTGAGGTCCTCACGTTGGAGGAAAACCTGAAAGAATCTGAGCCGCTAAGTCTGAGTGAGCGGCGGATAATACCAACACGTCCATCACTTGAGAAACCACCAGAACTCGAGTTAAAACAATTACCTAGTCACCTGAAATACGCATTCCTTAGAACCAATAACACTTTACCTGTGATCATTTCCGCAAATCTTACAGAGCCTAACGAGCAATCTCTTTTGCAGATGCTGAAAAAGCACAAGCGTGCAATAGGCTGGACGCTTGCGGATATCCGTGGCATTAGTCCATCTTCTTGCAAGCATAAGATTAGGCTGGAAGAAAGGAAGTCGGGGTCAATCGAGCCTCAAAAAAGGCTGAACCCATAATGAAAGAAGTGGTCAAGAAAGAAATTTTAAAATGGTTGGACGCGGGAGTTATTTATCCTATATCCGATAGTAGTTGGGTAAGTCCAGTCCAATGCATTCCCAAGAAAGGGGGAACGATTGTGATAGTCAACAGCAATAATGAGCTCATACCTTCGAGGACTATCACGGGCTGGTGCATCTGTATGGATTACAGGAAGCTCAACGCAACAACTAAGAAAGACCACTTCCCCCTTTCTTTCATCGATCAAATGCTTGAAAGACTTGCAGGCAAAGAATTTGACTGCTTTCTTAATGGATACTCTGGTTATAACCAGATTTTGATTGATCCAGAAAATCAGGAGAAGACAACGTTTACCTGTCCCTTTGGAACATTTGCATTCAGACGCATGCCCATTGGGTTGTGTAATGCACCGGGGTCATTTCAAAGGTGTATGATGGCTATCTTCTCCGACTTCTTAGAAAAGACCATTGAAGTCTTCATGGACGATTTCTCAATCTTTGGAGACTCATTCCACTCATGCCTAGATAATTTGGAGGTCGTCCTCGCTCGATGCGAGGAAACAAACCTTGTACTGAATTGGGAAAAATGTCACTTCATGGTGACTGAAGGAATTGTCTTAGGCCACAAAGTATCCAAGGCTGGGTTGGAAGTAGATGAAGCCAAAATAGATGTCATGGCAAAACTTCCACCACCATCGAATGTTAAAGCTAGGGCATGCTGGCTTCCATAGAAGATTCATTAGAGGATTTTCTCAAATTGTGTGACCACTGAGCACATTACTAGAGGCGAACCGGCCCTATGATTTTAATGAAGACTACACTAACGTGTTTAAAACCTTGAAATATGCATTGACGACAGCCCCAGTATTAATAGCACTGGATTGGACGCAACATTTTATTCTTATGTGCGACACGAGTGATGTGGCAGTTAGAACAATGTTAGGGCAGAAGAATGGAAATTTGATACATCCCATCTTTTACGCGTCCAAAACTCTGAATGACTCTCAGGAACACTACACCACCACTGAAAAAGAAATGTTGGTTGTAGTGTTTGGTATTGAAAAGTTTAGATCTTACCTAGTTGGTGCGTCAGCCACCATATATACCAATCACTCAGCCATAAAATTCCTGATGAGTAAAAAGGACACGAAGCCAAGATTGATAAGATGGGTGCTACTGCTACAGGAATTTGATATAGATATTTAGAATAGAAAGGTAACCGAGAACCAGGTGGCTGACCACCTGTCCAGGCTAGAACATCAAGAAATGCAAGATTAAGAAAGTGAAATCAAGGACGCATTCCCTGATGAAAGCCTGTTCAGAGTTAAAGTCAGGGAACCTTGGTATGCGGACATCGTCAATTACTTAACTACCAAGCAATTCCCTGGGAACTTCAACTCTTAGCAAAAGAAACAGTTAATACATGACAACAAGTTTTATTTTGGGATGAACCGTTTCTATATAAGCAAGGCCCTGACTCCATAATGCGTCGATGCGTTCCGGAGGAGGATACACAACGTATCTTATCTGAGTGTCATGACTTTCCTTACGGAGGGCATTTCGGTGGGCAGAGAACCGCTGCGAAGATCTTTCAGAGCAGATACTTCTGGCTCACCCTCTTCAAAGACGCGAGGGAGTTTGTTCATAATTGTGACCCCTGCCAACGCACCGAGAATATTTCTTCAAGGGACGCAATGCCCTTGAACAATATTCTCGAAGTTGAGTTGTTTGATGTTTGGGGTATTGATTTTATGGGACCTTTTCCCTTGTCTTGTGGCCAACAGTATATCCTGCTTGCAGTAGACTATGTGTCAAAATGGGTAGAAGCAGTAGCCTGTTCTAGGAATGATGCATCCACTGTTTCCTAGTTTCTTACCAGGAACATTTTCACGCGATTTGGAACGCTAAGAGCCCTGATAAGGGACGAAGGTACGCACTTCATTAATCGCATCATTTCTAAATTACTTGCAAATAATGTTAGGCACAAGAACGCTACTGCCTACCACCCACAAACAAATGGTCAAGCGGAAGTATCCAATCAAGAAATCAAATCTATCATGGAGAAGGTTGTCAATGCTACATGGAAGGACTGGGCACAGAGGCTGAATGAAGCACTCTGGGCCTACAGGACTGCTTATAAAAACCCTATAGGTATGTCTCCATACTCTCATGTATTTGGAAAAGCTTGTCACTTACCTTTAGAGCTGGAGCACAAGGCATTTTGGGTAGTTAAGAAACTGAACATGAACTTGGACGTTGCGGGAGCTCAACGCAAACTACAGCTCAATGAGCTTGAGGAGTGGCGATTGAACGCGTACAAGAACAACAAGCTATACAAAGAGAAGAAAAAGCGTTGGCACGACCAATGCATCAGTAAAAAAGATCTTGTTGTTGGCCAAAAAGTTCTTTTGTTCAATTCACGTCTACATTTGTTTCCAGGGAAGTTAAAATTCAGGTGGTCAGGACCCTTTATCATTAAGACAATCTTTCCATATGGAGCAGTGGAATTAACACGAGAGGATGGCACCAACATATTCAAAGTAAATGGCCAAAGAGTAAAGCCATACTTTGAAGATGGACTGGAATGTCAAAAGTCCTCTCTCGCACTACGCAAAGTCAGCTGAGGCCCGCGTCGAAGCATCCCTGCGTTTGCATCGTCATATATTCCAGTTGAAAGGACGCGTCTTGAGAATACAAAAGTACTCGAGTGCTTAGAAACCTTGATGGAACACGAGACATACGCAGCGGAATTAGGACCCAATTACAAAAACTCTAATACTCTTAAATTAAAGGAATAAGCATGCATCATGAAGGGAAAAACAGTGAATTAAAAATGTAGAAGATGCTACCTTTGAAGCTCCCGAAAGTCGCTTCTCCTCGTTGAATCTCGACCCGAACTCTTTTGAACCACCACTAAGTTCACCTACTATCCTCTGGACTCAGAACCGAGTTGTGGGACCCGGTGGATGAAGAGAACTGAGAGAGAAGAAAAGAGGATGAAAAATGAGGAATGGAATTTTGAGTAGGTTTGGGTGTTCTTTTTTTTTTCTTCACAATGTAATTTTTCCAGCCCAAATATCAGAAACTAATTTTCAAAATGGCAAAAAGTCTTTTAACTAAATTGAAGAATCCCCAATTTATAGAAAAAAAGGCATGCAAAAATTGCATTGAAAAAAAACTTCACAAAAACCCAACACCTAGAATCCACTCACTTAGTGGGCTTAATGTCTCCACTATAAGCCAACATCTAGCCCACTATTTTGTTAATGGAATTATCCAACAAAAGTTTGGATTTTCCCACTAACTATAGTCAAAGGGCAAAACAGTCATTTTTGGTCAAAGTCACAACTTTGACCAAAAAGTCAACATTTTGATTTTATGATTTTTTCCGTGTTGACTATTTTGACCTCCCGAGTATGAATCCGCATTCATTTTTTTGAAATTCAAATCACATTTGAATATAAGGTCGGTTAAAGTTTTGAATTTTCAAAGTCAAAAGTCAACTCTTTGACTTTTTACAACTTTGACAATTGCCATCATTTTCGAGCTTCCGAATATGAACGTTATTCATATTTCTTGATATTTAAATCACATTTAAATATTAAAGTTGTATCTCTAAAGCTAAAAAAGACTCGACCACTATATCACATATACTTGTTCGGTTCTCTCCTCTCTACCTAATTCGATAATTCAAATTATTCTTCATACTGTTCTAAGTTTATTCCATATGAGCTAGTAGGGAACCTAATGGACCTATAGATTCATGAGCTCCAACGATCCAAGATTAGTAGCTAAACTCTTTTAGACGGAGCTAATCAACATTCGTTAACTAACAGGTCATTCTACTAAAGTCCTGTAGTTGCACTCCCCTCACTATAGATATATTTGTGTCCATTTTGATATAACCATGATGAGTAAGTTAATCCTTCACAGGTTGTTCGTAATCTCGGCTGGGTCATAAAAATCATTTTACCCCCAAGACTACATCTTGTTCCTTAAGTTTCCACTAATCCCTCTAATGAACAATTGGTTTAAGGTCCAACCTATAAACCGAATCCCTCTCGGGCCAAGGAGAGGGTGGGGCCCCTTGTTCAGCCTGGGATTCACAGTACTAAGAGAACAACCCTATCTACTATCCCTATAACGGGTAGGAGTGAATTCCGTCTTTGCACCCTATGTTTCCCCAAGCTATCCACAGCCGATCTTACCCCTGAATATGGGAGGGCTTTATGGGCCAGCAATATTGAGCTTGCCCTCACCTATGCAGATCTAAGAATTAATTTTCGAAGTGAACAAAGTTTCATAGTTGCTCAGGTAGATTAAGTTACCTATTGTCATCAAAATTAACGAAATAGTCAGTTTTATACATAAAGACGCATTTAGAAACATAAAAGTGACTATTTCATGGTTCAGTGTCTTAATGTAAACTTTACATAAGGAATAACCCCCACTCACATATCTCTATATGAACGATTCAGGATCACATCGTTTTGTACTATCTACAAAGGTAGACCGCATCCATAGTTGTCCACCATTAAAATAAGGCGGCCCAACCTTATTCATATACTATAGACCATTTTGGCTTAAAATTTGAACTTGGTCCACATTTATGGTCACTGACATTAAAGTTCAAAATTACATTAAATAGCCTCGGAACCTTAGTTTGATTGGATTCAACGATACATTTCAATTAACAACTTTATCGAAAAACAAAAACAGAAATATATTTATTATTTACAAACTTACGAGTTTTAGGACCATTAAATCCAACAAAACCTCCCAATTGGACTAAAAAAACTCCGTATGAGAGTATCCACAATGTTGAATTTAAGTGAGAAACATATGAGTACATAGAACATATGAAATACAATAAACTAGGTCATATAACCAAAAATTTCTTCCCACTGTTGTCCTATGTTTACAAACTGTCGTAGAACCTATGACTCTGTAGGTGACCTTCAAAACACTTTAGGCCGTTGAGGGCCTTTTGTAAAAGGATCAGCAATGATTTTTGCCTCAGAAGATAGTACTGGGTCAACTACAACGTCTTCCCACGATGTACAATCTCCCCGGATTGTAGATGCATTTGTGTTCAAATATGCTTGCCGCGCTTGTGGCTTCTTGGTTCTCTTGAGTTTGCAACTGCACCACTATTATCACAATATAGGGTGATAGGCAGATGCATATTTGGAACTACTTCCAAATCTATCAAGAATTTCCTCAACTATACTGCTTCCTTTGTTGCTTCACAAGCAGCTATGTATTCAGCTTCCATTGTGGAGTCCGCAATACAATTTTGCTTTACACTTCTCCACACTACTGCTTCTCCATTAAGAGTGAACACTGATCCAGATGTAGACTTTCTAGCATCTTTATCAGTTTGAAAATCAGAGTCAGTGTATCCAGTAAGGATCAAATCCTTAGTACCATACATGAGCATATAGTTCCTCGTTCTCTTAAGATACTAGAGGATATTTTTAACGGCAGTCCAATGATCATATCCAGGATTGGACCGATACCTACTGACTATCCCTACTGCGTAGCATATGACAGGTCTAGTACATAACATTGCATACATTAGGCTTCCTACTACGGAAGCATAAGGAATGCATCTCATATCCTCAACCTCTTGAGGTGTCTTAGGACACTGATCCTTTGACAAATGAATTCCATATCTATAAGGTAACAGACCTTTTTTGGAATTCTGCATCTTATACCTAGACAACATTTTGTCTATATAAGTTGCTTGAGACATGGCTAGTGTTCTATTCTTGCAGTTTCGAATAATCTGAATCCCGAGAACATACTGTGCATTTCATAAATCTTTCATTTGGAACTGCGTTGCTAGCCATTTCTTGATGTCAATTAGGTAACCTACTTCATTCCCAATGAGTAGAATATCGTTAACATATAAAATTAAGAACGCTATAGTAGAATTGACGATCTTCTTGTAAACACAAGGCTCGTCAACATTTTGTTCAAAGCCATAAGATTTGATCGTAGTATCAAATATTATATTCCAAGATCTAGAAGCTTGTTTCAACTCATAAATGGATTTTTGAAGCTTATAAACCTTTTGTTCTTGACCTTGTGCAATAAACCCCTCTGGTTGAGCCATATAGATACTCTCCTCAAGATCGCCATTTAGAAAGGTTGTCTTGACATCCAACTGCCAAATTTCATAGTCATAAAAGATGGCAATGGATAAGAGTATTCTAATCGACTTAAGCATGGCAACGGGAGAGAAAGTTTCTTCATAGTCCACTCCCCCTCTCTGGGTATAACCCTTTGCCACAAGTCGAGCCTTAAAAGTCTGTACTTTACCAGCTTGGTCTCGTTTTCTCTTGTAGATCCACTTGCAACCAATTTGGTTGATCTATAAGTTTTCAGACAGAATTGAAGTACATAGACTCCATTTCGAGGTCCATGGCTTTGATCCATTGATCACAGTCCACATCTTTTATCACCTGTTTATGGGTCGATGGATCCTCTATGCCGTCATCAGATATGACGACTTGTGTTTCTGTAAAACCCAAGTAACGATCAGGTTGATGAACAACCCTCCCACTACGTCGAGGCATTCTCAACTCTTGAGAAGGATGTGACTGACCAGATGTACTAGTTTTATCTATTACTTTAGTAGATGAACTAGCTCTATCTATAGCGTCTTTGGAAATTTCATTCAATACTAGTCTACTGTGAGGTTGATGACTTCTTATGTGGGCTTCCCCTAAGAATGTGGCATTTTTCGATACAAATACCTTATTCTCTTGAGGATCATAAAATAGACCACCTTTTGTTTCTTTTGGATAACCTACAAACAGGCATAGTTTTGAACGACGTTCCAATTTTTTATGATTTTGCACCAACATGTGTGCCGAACATCCTCAAATCCTAAAGTGACGTAAACTGCCTTTACGCCCTTTCCATAGCTCATAAGGTGTTTCTGAAATACTTTTAGAGGGAACTTATTCAAAATATAGACAGCAATCTCCAATGCATGTCCCCAAAAGGAATCAGGTAACTCAGCAAAGCTCATCATTGAGAGAACCATGTCCAACAAGGTTCTGTTTCTTCTTTCAGATACACCGTTCTGCTGAGGCATATTAGGTGCAGAAAGTTGTGACTTGATTTTGTGTTCTATCATATAGTCCTGGAATCTTAAGTCCATGTACTCCCCACCTCGATCTAATCGTAGTGTCTTAATTGTTTTACCTAACTGGTTCTCAATCTCAGCCTTATATTCTTTAAACTTTTCAAAAGAATCAGACTTGTGATGCATTAGGTAAATATGACCATACCTTGAATAATCATCAATAAAACTGATGAAATATTCATACCCACCTCGAGCTTTGACATTCATCGGTCCACAGAGGTCCAAATGTACGAGCTCTAAAGGTATTGTGGCTCTGAGACCTTTTCCAATAAAAGATCTCCTAATCATTTTTCCCTCAAGACAAGACTCACATGGAGGTAAAGAATTTTCTTCTAACTGATTTAGTAGTCCATTCTTAACCAATCTCTCAATCTTATTAAGATTTATTTGACCCAAGTCTTAAGTGCCGTAGATAGGCATTAGAAGAAACTTTTTGTCTTTTATTCTGAGTTTCGGCTGTTCTAAACATCTCAGTATTTAAGACAAATTTTGCTTTAGTTGGTCTTAACTTATATAAGTTGTTTTCAAGTATAGCAGAACAAATTTGAATACCTTTTCTGAAAATGAACACTTCATTAACTTCAAAAGATAT
>NC_052355.1:32089886-32092321 GCF_009727055.1 Benincasa hispida | reverse complement strand
CTTGTGCTTCTTTCAAGGCAGGGGCCTGAGGACATTCCTCAGTTAAGACAAATCACAAGTCATCTATTACTAGTGTTGAATTCATATTTTTTTTCCATGTTGAGTAATTATTGCCGTTTAGTTTCTCGAAAGCTAAGATTTGATCTAAAGAGCTAATCATGCTGAAAAGAAAAACATATCTTTTTTTAGTAAAACATTAATCTGTTAAATCCAATCAAGTTTAGCAAAAATACTAATAATATACCCTTAATCATTATATTTTGCAACGATATTTCAATGGTTTAGAATAACCTCCACCGATGGGTGATCAACGATATTTTGAACCAAGACTATCTTGACTAGATACTATCACCAGAATAACTCTTATTCCTACAGCAGCTCAGTTATCACTACTTTGGTCAAGAATTTACTAACACTTAGTAATTCTCATAAGTGTGACCCTCCATTTTCATACCTCAAAGATCAGAATCATTATGCTCCTGAAGTTGGAAAGACAAGAATAAAAATGGACCTGAGAGACCCTATCTATTTCTAGAGTTCGCGGAGTTCCGAATCCTATAATACAACCCTTCGATTGGTAAGTTCGCTCTAGGGAAGACATGCAGGCGCATTATAGGAATTTCACGGTGCGACCTAATGGAAGAGACCGTAGGATGTGTTGACATACTTCCTTCTCCCACTTATTATGAACAACTTACCCTATTCACCTTGGTATTGACTCATGCAAACACTCTCCGAATGGAGTCTGCTCCCAGGGTGGCCCAAAGCCAAGCATGAATCTCACGGTGTGAACTTTTAGGAACGCTAGATCTAAAAGTACATTACTTCTCTCCAGCAGAAGTGTTCTAGACGGTTAGGGTATAAAATACTTAGCGATACATTTCAGCTAACTAGGTGATTCATCCGAGTATAACTTTTATACTGGATTTTTAACCTACGATGTCTAAGTGATAAACAAATTTTATTACCTTACACTGCTCACACATGCTCATAAAACCGGTTTAACCTAACTCAGACACCAGCTTGATCTCCAGGTAGTAGGTGTTCCATGAACCGTCAACTTAAAAACCTTCAACCTTTGTCATCTTATCTGACTTTTTGCCAAGATCTTGCCGGGTGAGTTTTCTTGTAACTTTGGTTTTACAAGATATCGACCTATTTTCTATGAAAATTAGGATTGTTCAATGGTTAACCCTAAATGAGCATGCATCTTAACTTTGTTATAGATTTTAGAAGTCTAGGTTATTTTATAACAATTATAACCCTAGAGCATTCATCTATAACATGTTTCCTTCAATCAAACATGCTTTAATATACCACTTATATTAAAACTAAGCATGCATAGTATATATTTTATAACACTTATCAGATATAACAAATGCATGTCACATGTTTTTCCTATGGTGGGATTTTAAAACTATATGGTATACTATATGCACACATAATCAAAGAACATTATACATCGCATGCATAATAGGTAAACAACACTAAAGTGGACCGATTTTAGCATTAAATACAAACAAATAACTAATTTATTACAAAATTCAGCAACCAGCTTCCCTGAATCGGCTTCAAACACTTTGAACCATCAGTCTGGGACTTGCTTCGGGTCGAACAGCTAATTCGGGTCTGTAAGCCAGTTTTTCCTCCAATTTTGCTGTTGTTCTCTCTCCACGGAATCAAGAAATTACAGTCTAATTTCAACTTCTAATAATCCAACAAACCCAAGACTTCCCTTCAACTTCACAAATTTATTACAGACATCAGGCGCCGCCTTGACGTCAGCCCATAACCCTCTCTCAGCCTAATAAAACGATCGAACAGTTCATTTTTCTTTCTTCCGTCTTTTCCCTCTCAAGCTCTTCTTGAAACTAAAAAGAAATACCCTAGTCCTCTGTTCCCTCACCTTCCGATCTGCTCAAAGCATCTCCGGCCACAATTCGCTGGCTCAGATAGTCAGAACAGACCATCGAGCTTGGGAATTGACTCGCCGGTAAGTTTCCTACTCTTCCTCGTCTGTTCTCGACGCCTCCCCCGAGCCAAAAAACCTCCAAAAACCTCTGTCCATCCAAACCTACGCACGGGCGGAGAAAAACTCCTCCTTCCTCCCAAAGGCCATCGAAGCCCACCAAACACCCACAAAAATCCCTTCCAAAACCTCCAACCTATCGCTACTCTTTTGACCAAACCCCTCAACCAAACCAAAAACTACCCATAAAGAAAGCCCAAAACACCTGTCGAAACCGAAGGGCAGTGTCCGTCTATCCACGGCTGCCACTAATCCTTTACACCAGCCTGCCCCACACTATTCATTCGCAACATAACACCCATGTGGTGCAATGCATGACCCACTTCCAGCCTACTCTTTACGACGCCCCATTCCTCAGCGTGCATCCACCACCTCTAACTTTCAAATCCAACCCTCTAGCAACCAT
>NC_052355.1:32019809-32089642 GCF_009727055.1 Benincasa hispida | reverse complement strand
CTACCCTATCGACTCAGACGCGTCTAGCCAACCACCATATTCGCCTATCGTCATATCCTCCCCTGGGATGCCTCATACCCCAGTGGGCACCCCTCCATTTACTCCACCCATAACCCACTCTAACAGTCCTGCGTCAGAACGTAACCCTGAAGAGTTGGCAGAATTGGCTCGACTGAACGAGCAGGAAGAATGGAGCCATTTTGGCGAGCCTCAATCAAGGCCAAGAGGAAAATCAAGTGATGCATTCCGAGCCACCTAACGCATCACTTGAGTTGGATGAAGCAGAGCAATACGCTATGATGCTAGAGGCAGAATTAGAAGAAGATGGAGAATTGGCCCAGACGCGTCTCAATCACACCAAACCGATGCGAATGAAGGGCCTTTAAAATCAAAGAGAGTGACAAGGAAAAGGAAATTAATATTGGAGGAAAAAGATGAGCAATCAACATCTAGTCCTGAGGAAGCAACGCATGGGAGTTGCTCAAGGCACGACGCACTAGATAAGGACTTGAAAGACTACCAGCCCACAAGGCAAGGGCGAAGGAAGACAGCTCTCCAAAGGGAATTGAAGAATGAATTGAGAGAACTGGCAAGGGAAGCCAAAGAGCACGCGACAGGAAAAAGCAAGGTAACCGACATGTTACCTAAGAAGACCTCGGGAAGAAAGCGTCCATTCAGTGATTTACTTGTAGAAAAGGGCTTCTTTCCTGAGCGCCACCCATTGCCTATATACATAACAGAAATAATAAATGCATTGGGGTGGAGTCAGTTCTGCGTTGAGCACATACGTATTTGACCCAACCTTGTCCGCATGTTCTACAAAAGCGAGTTTGACATGGAGAAGAACACAGCCTTTGTTGATGGGGTATTAGTGCGCTTCTCAGCTAAAAAGATCAACGAAATGTTCAACATCGATAGTAATCCGGACGCGGAAGGTAATCGCATCTTGGAGCAGCCAACACCAAGTCAATTGGAAGATGCGTTAAGGACGGTAGCCAAACCTGGAAGCAAGTGTCAAACATCTAGAAACGGAGCAAAGATGCTAGCCTCCAGGAACTTAACTCCAGACGCGAACCTATGGTACTACCTGATCAAAAGGAGCATCATGCCTACAACGCATGATGAAACACTTTCAAAGAAATGCGTCCCGGCTACCTATTGCATCATGCAATGCATCCCTTTAGACGTTGGAAGAATAATAAGGGATCAAATCAAGGCCATCAAGACCAAACCGTGAGGACAACTATACTTCCATGGCTGATCTGTGCATTGTGTGAACGTAGGGGCATCCCTCTGGGTGATGATCATGAAGAGATTGATGGTTTGATAGATATCAAGTTAGTAAGGCATCTACTTCACAGTTCACCGCATCAACCTGCCTTACCCACAAAAGAAGTGGCAACCAAACCTCGATCATCCAAACGCGCCCCCAAAAGAAGATGCGTCCAGATTGTTGAACACAACGATGAAGCTTCAGAGCATGAAGAGTATGAAGCAGAGCTTGAACTTATGGAAGAAGAAGTGCGCCCAAGCCTCAACCTTACTATCCATGACGTGTCATTGGCCCCGCCAGAAGGGAGTCCTGATCAAACGCACCAAGAACCAACTCATATGGATCAAGACATCCCTTATTCTTTTCCTTTGCCCCCACCAAGTCCAATTCCCAATTTCGTACCTCCTCCAATAATCTTTGAACCAACTGGTTTAGGATCGAGAAACGCAGCAAAATTTGAAGACCCAGTTGGAAGAAATGAAGAACCAACACCACCTCAAGGCAACGCTGATTTAGAAGAGTTGAAAACTTTTATCAGTGATCAGCTCAGATCACTGGCCGCATCCATCGAAGGTCTTCAGCAACAGAATTAGGTTCTAAGGGATTATCTAAGGCAGCAAACAAGACAGGTGCAAGACCAATTCGTTTATACAACGCAGTACATCAATCAGGTCTTGGTTGGGATGTTTGCTCTGCCTCCACTGCCTGACCATCTTAGAAACCCTCTATGCTTTATGGATGAAGACCCTGGAGAAGAACGCAAAGACGATGCGCCAGCACAATAGAGTTTTGGGTGTTAGGTTATTTCTATATTTTGATTTAATTGATGTTCTTTTGTATTTGCTTGACTTGTTTGTTTGCTTCATATGAATCTATGAAAATGAATGAGAAATTCCTATCATTTTGTTCCTTGCGTTTAACCTTAGCATACTTTATTTTTGTTCTTTAGATATTTTCTAAGTCTTATGCATTGCCTGACCTCAATGACATCAACTATATGAAATCTATAAGTATAGAGTTGGCGTTAGGAAAATCAACAAGGCCTGAACTTCTCTAAAAAGACTAAGTTTACTTTCTAACGCGTGCAAGCTTCAAGTCTTAAACTCCTTTCGGATCTCAAAGCCTTTTTTAAATTTTGTTTCTCTTTTAGCAATGAGGATTTAGCTCGTCTCCAAATTTGGGATCAGTATAGCTCATCTCCAAATTTGAGGATGAGGAAAATCCGAGTTAAGATGCATCAACCAAGTACATCATAAAGAAAAGGGAACAAAATAAGAAAAATGTTAAACGCAACTCCTCTGTCATTACTTCAAAAGAAAAACCTTAAAATGGCATGAGTTAAGTTGGAAAAGGAACTTAGCCGTAGTTGGATGTTCGCATGACACCCGTGGGGGCAAGCCAAAACGAAGTTAAGTCTCCTAGACCAACGTGTCCCATAGAACTCTATCTAGTTTGAAGAAAATATATCTTGAAATGCATGAATATTAGATATGAGTTTAGTTGTGAAAGGTTCTCACCCGTAGTTGGATGCTCGCATGACACCCGTGGGGGCAAGCCAAAACGAAAGTGGGATACCTGGAACAACGCATGGGTAAGTAAATTCATAATTTTTTTTCTTTTTATCCGGAATTTATCTTAAAAAGAACATCTAACGCATTGCTGGTTTAGATAAAACAAGAATGTTTTGAGACACGAAAGGAGTTGTTAATAAAATACCTGCTACATCTGAAACTGAATATTAGTCCTTTTAGAAAAGAGTCAATCTGAGTTGCATTCTCCAAACTCTTGTCTCAAACTTATGACTGAATATGATGAGAGGCGAACTCTGCACACCTAAGAAAAAGGAGATAACAAAGAATTATTTTGGAATACTTGAGGACAAGCATTGTTCATCTATCTGATGCAACGAAAGTCTGAATCTTTTGAAAAGTTCAAATTGTTTAAGGCCGAAGTTGAAAATGCTTTGGATAAATGAATAAAAACACTTTGATCAGATCGAGGCGGAGAATTTTTGGATTCTGAATTCCAGGACTATTTATTAGGACATGGAATCGTTTCCCAACTCTCAGCACCGGGTACACCTCAACAAAATGGTGTAGCAGAGAGGAGAAACATAACCTTGTTGGACATTGTTCGTTCGATGATGAGTTATGTTTCCTTACCGAACTCATTTTGTGGTTTCGTAGTGGGGACTGCAGTATACATTCTCAACTGTGTTCCTTCTAAGAGTGTAGCAAGAATACCTCTGGAGTTGTGGAACGGGCGTGAAGCTAGTTTACATCACTTCCACATATAGGGTTCTCAGCACATGTGCTTAAGGCAAATCCCAAGAAGTTGGAATCACCATTAAGGTTGTGCCTCTTTGTAGGCTACCCCAAAGGTACACGAGGAGGTTACTTTTACGATCCGTCCGAAATCAAGGTGTTTGTTTACACGAACGCTACTTTCCTGGAGGAGGATCATATCAGGGAGCACAGTCCACGTAGTAAAGTCGTGTTAAGTGAGCTTTCCAATGAAACTACTGAAGCTTCAACAAAAGTTGCTGAAGGATCTGATTCATCAACCATAATTGTCGATGATAGTTCATCTAATAAGTCGGTTCCACCTCAAGAGTTGAGGGAGCCTCGATGCAGTAGGAGGGTTATGAACCCGCCTAATCTCTATCTGGGTTTCACGAAAATCCTAGCTATGGTGACAAATGGCGATGTTGAGGATTCGTTGTTCTATAAAAAGGAAATGGAGGATGTTGACCGGGATGAATGGGTCAAAGCCATGAATCTCGAGATGAAGTCGATGTACTTTAATTCGGTATGGGATCTTGTAGATCAGCCTGATGGGGTAAGACCTATAGGTTGTAAATAAAAATTCGGGTTTCACACCTCCACTTGCATGTCTCCACATGAACGACTCAAGATCACATCGTTTATATTAAATACAAAGTGGACCGCATCCGATAGTATTTCCAGAAGCCTTATCCGTATACTATAGACCATTTGATTCACTCTTATGTCTCTACATAAAGTTCGAGTACTTATGTAATAGCCATGGATCTTAGTTTATTAGATTTAATTTTCACAAGAGTAATTTACATATTCAATAATAATTCTATTGAATAAATCTTGCTATCTTCTTTATTGCATATAGAATATGTTTAACTTTACAAACTACAAGTTTTAGGCATGCAACACAACATTAGTTTCTTTCGGATGCTCGTTTGAGCTTTCCCTAAGTGTGCACAACAAGTAAAAGCAGGAGGGAAATAGTCATCAAGGTGGATTTTTGTAACCAACTCAATTATACCTACATTATTTGATTTACATATTATATAGTTAAGGAAAGACGAATAATTATTAAACAACACAAATTAAAAAAAATGAAAAAAATAAACTATTTTAAAAAGAGTAATTAGGCCTAGTCCATACCCGACCAAGATCGAGGCCAGGTAAAAAATCAATGGCCTTTAAAAAAGAAAACTTGGTGACCTCCCCGGTCCTAGGCCACATTCCTTGAAGTCGGGTCCCTATCTGGTGAGGGTGAGACTGGGTCAAAAACCAGTGGCCTTTAAAAATGAAAACCCAATCCTCCCCAACCCCAAACCTCATTCCTTACTTGGCCAGGACCAGACCGGACCAAAATTTAGTAGCTTAAAAATGTTGTACCCGATCCCTACCCGGCCAAAGAGTGACCTGGGTCACCCCTACCTCGCCTGCCACCGGGCCACTATACTTAGCCTCGGTCCCTACCCGGCCAAAACGAGACTAGGCTACAGTTAAACCACACAACCTCCCTCTTTCTACCTGGTCCCTACTATTAGCTTTCAAAAAGAGCTATTATTTCTACCTTAATTCTGGCTCGTTATCGGATTTTACATGTTTATTTCTCTATTTTGTAGGTACTAAGCAATCATGAAGTGGAATTGGCGATTTGAGGCTAAACGAGATTAATCTGAAGCAATTAGGGGTTGATTTAAGCATCCAGGCCTCAAAAGAGTTGAGATTGCAAAATTGTCACGAGTAAAGTCAACTATCGAGTACCATTGAGCCAAATTCCACCAAGAAAACACGCATTGAGCACCGAGGAAGCGAGCTACGTGATAGGATACACAAGCATGCAATGGAAACAAACAGAATCAATAAGCACTCTAGTTACATTTAATTTGAGTTTTAAAACATGCATTTTTAGAAAATCATAAGTGGGTTTCATATTACATACCTTTTGATGAATTCTTCAAATTCCAAGTTGTTATTCACTCCAATTCAGCTCCAAATCAATCGTGAACTGCCAAGAGATATTCTCTACTATTCTCAGCCTTGAATTTGAGTGGTGGAACTCATATCTGAGTGAATTTGGTAAGTAAGTTTTGTGGGTTTTTGTTTAAGGAAGAAGGTGAATGAAGCAAAAACTTTTTTTCCAGCTGATTCACCTCTTTCTTTTTCAATTTCAGAGTGTTTTATCACTCTCAAGCATGCAAACCATCTCAGGACACTCCAAAGCCAACAACTGCTCAACAATTGAAGGTGGGATTTATTTGATTATATGGAGTTTACACCTCTTTCTTACTAAATGTGGGAAAAACTCACTAGTTTTTAAAAACTCAATTCTAATTTTGTATTTCAATTAATTCCAAATTAATTAAAATCTTGATTTAATTAGTTCATAATTTAATCAAATCAAAATCAATTTCTTAAATTGAATCTAAATTGGAATTAATTTGGATTTTATAATTAATTAAGCATATTTAATTAATTGATTTAATTTAATATCAAATATTAAATTAATCACACACTTAATTTTAAACATGAATCCTATTCATGTAATTGATATTTGAATCAACATTTAAATATTATTAACTCTCCAATTTCATTTAATTTCAACAAATTAAATGAACGCTATATCGAATATAATTAAGCAAACCCTAATTTAATTTTGAACTAATTTAAACTCAAAGTCCTAATTTCAATTTGAACATTTTTAAATTGAGATTCAATTTGAACAATTCAAATTGATATCATTCCAAATTTACTCAATTTAATAATTTAAGGTGTTCATGTTTTACGAGCTAGTAGAAAGACCTTATGAACCTACAAATCATGAGCTCCAACGATTAAGATTAATTGGCTAAACTCTTTAGACCGAATTAATCAGTATTCGTTAACTATCGAGTCAACACCACTATAGTTTGATAGTTGCACTCTCCTCACTGTAGGTATATTTATGTCCACATGATTTAACCATAACCAGTAAGTCGACCTTTCACAGGTTGTTCGTAATATCGACTGGGTCAATATGTTGTTTTACCCTCGATATTATGTCTAGTTTCCTAAGTTCCAACTAATCCTCTAATAAACAATTGGTTTATGATCCAATCACTAAACAGGGTCCCTCTCGAGCCAGTGAGAGGGTGGGACCCCTTGTTCAAGACCTAAATTCAATACTTAAGATAACAACATTTCTCCTATCCCTAAATTGGGTAGGCGTGAATTCCATTTTGCACCCTATGTTCCCAGCTATCTACTTGGTCTTACCCCTGAAATCGGAAGCTTATTAAGTCATCGCTGTTGAGCCCATCCTCACCTATGCAAATCTAAGGATAATACCAAATAAACAAGAGTTCATAGTTAGCTCAAGATTAAGATCGAGTTATCTAGGTCATCTAAGTGAAATAGTCAGTCTTAAACAGTAAACAACGTTAAAAAGTAAGAGTGACTTATTTCTTGGTCTGATCTTATGCAAACTCGTTGCATAGGACGCCTCCACTCCTCATGTCAATACTTGAACAAATCTGGATCACTTCGTTTGTAGTATCTTTTCAACAACTTGTAACAGCTACAGAGTAGGTCACATCCAATAGTGTTACCAGAATAAGGTGCCCAAGGTACTCAACCTTAATCATGTACTATAGACCGTTTTGGCTATTTACTCGAACTTGATCTATCTTTATGTCTCTACATAAAGTTCAAGTATTCATGTAATAGCCATAGATCTTAGTTTATTGCATTTAGACTCCATAAATGCAATTAATAGATTCAATACCTTTATTGAAGAAATGTTGAATAACATCTTTTATTGATAATAGAATATGTTTAATTTTACAAACTGCGAGTTTTAAGACATAAAACCCAACACAACGAGTATCGAGTAAGCAGCGAGTAACAAGTTTCTAGTAGAACACTCAGCGTTGCAATGCTCTTCACAAGCCTTGGTCCAACGCTCATTCGATGGAAGGCAGTAGCATCAAGTGCAGGGCAGCATTACAACACTGCCTCAAGCATCGTGACACTCCGAAATTGAATCATCATGAGCATTGCAACGCATCTCGATGCTCGAACCTCAACGCTATAAGGCAGTACACTCGGCGTCGCAACGCCTCTTCCAAGCGTTGCAACGCTATGAAGATTGATGAAAAATTGTTGAATGTGCAACGCAAGCAAGCATTGCAATGCTATTTCCTAGTGTCGCAATGTTGCGTGCAACTTATAAATATTGCATTGGTGTTCAACATTAGACATATAGAGAAAAAAAAGAGTTCAAGCAATCGCCTGACGCATTCTCTTTTGAATAGAGTTAATTCTGAGAGTTTAATTCAGTTTTGAGAGCCATTGAAGCCAAATTTCCGATCAATCATCGTCATAGTCAGTGTAACGACCCGACCCCCTAGGACTCAAGTTAGGCCGTTACTAAACACATGCATGCATGGAACTTAAAACAAAACCCTTTTATAGTGAAATAAATGCTAAATAAATAAGTTGTACTCAAAAGACGTTCATTAAATTCAGGTATTAAAAACAGACGATAGGGTACCCATAAATCATAAATGATAATATATAGGCCTGAAAACAAATCTTAATAGTAAGTTTCAAACATCAAATTGAAAGTTGAAAAACATTGAAAGAAATCTAAACATCATGAGCGAAAGCATAAAACTGGTCTCAGTGGCTCGACCACGAATTCTGTTTGTCAATCGCCGGTGCATCTCTACCTTTCCCTGAAATAACAACATGAGAAAGAAGTAAATAAAATACTCAGTAAGTAGCCCCACTTCTAGGGTAGGACTAGGCATCTATGTCCTCTAGATGCCTACCTCTAATGAAACATATAAACTTCTCTAATCCTCATGGGACACATATATACATGAAGAACTGATTTTTATCCTACTCTAGTAAGTCCTGTAGGACCCACAACCTCTGGTAGATCCCGAAGGAAACCACCACCTCTGATGAATCCTGAAGGAAACCACAACCTTTGGTGAATCCCGAAGGAAACCACAACCTCTGGTGAATCTCGAAGGAAACCACAACCTCTGGTTTATCTCGAAGGAAACACAACCTCTGGTGAATCTCGAAGGAAAACTAACCTCTGGTGAATCTCGAAGGAAACACAACCTCTGGTGAATCCCGAAGGAAACACAACATCTAGTAGGCATCTAACTAATCAGTGAAGACACTATCACAGTCTTAACATCACAAGTATCACAACATGGTTCTATAACATAGATACACATCTCAACCTCATAGTTCTACGGCATATATATACATCTCAACCTCATAGTTCTACGGCATACATATACATCTCAACATCATAGTTCTACAACATACATATACGTCTTAACATCCTCAGATCAAATACAACCTCATGGAATCAAATATCATCTCATGTTAGCATTCAAGTGCCTATGTGCACAATTAATCTTTCTGATCCTCATACAAATACATACACCGATTATACTATACTATCAGTCTATCATGCATTGTTTCGTCATAATATTCATCTATCATGCTAGTATACACCTAGTGTCTGGCTCAAGTAGTAAAATCAACCCAAGCAAATGGTCTCCACAAAACAAATCTTGAATTAAATTCCCTAACACAAAATTCAATACTAAATCTCAATCTTTGAAGCCAAAACTAAAACATACAAAATTTAATCTAACAATCTCCAAACCAATTGGTGTTCAAGAGTAACCACAAGAAACGCAAACCTTACCCAAAACACCTATCGAACAACCTTGAATCCGATGGAGGGCCGCTTCAACAATTCCCAACTCCAATCTAATGTCAAATAATACAACAAAGTTAACTTTCATTCCAAATTTAATGGGCATCCAAAAATCCTTCCAGAAATCCAACGAAAATATCCTACCCAAATCCAAGATTCCGGCGAAAACCCAAGGTTGAGCGTCGATTAGAATGACGATGTGGGTAGAAAAATGGCGGGTCGACAGATTGGCTGCAGGGAAAAGTGATCCGACGTATCTAGCAGCGGCGGTCGTTGGTGGGTTCACTCGCGGCCCGGCTAGAAGCGTAGGTCGACGGCTGAAGGGTTTCGCGTTGCTCGCGGACGGAACCGTTAGGTGAGATGTGCGGAGAAGATCGACTGAAGGGGGTGGGGTCAACGCGACGGCGAGCGGCATGGTCATGAAGCTGCATCGACGGCGACTGGAGGTCGGGTTTCGGTGAGGGTGCTAGAGAAAACGAAAACAGAGGGGGACTGGGGTCTCAGGCGGCGTGAGGAAGAAGAAGAAAAGGGTTTTGTTTTATATAAAAAGAATAATAATAATAAAATGAAATAAAATAAACCTTTTATTTTATTCTTTTTCTACTTTATTTTATTAAATTTCTTTCCCAATTAAAATTAGTTCTTGGCATTGATTTTCAAATTGAATAATTTCAACGTCAATAATTAAATTCCCGCAATTACACTTAAGTCCAAAAATTTCAAAAATGCCCTCAATTAATAAAACTTACTGAAATTACATAAATAATAAAAAGGATGTTACAGTCAGTCGACTCTTCTTTGATCATTGTAATTCCAATATGCCTTTTAGAGGCTAGGTAATTTCCTTGGAATTGTTTGTATGTCTTAATTCTTAAAGTTTACTATTTAATTTATTCAATTATTGTAAACCCTTTGGGTGGATTTGATTTATTAATAATAGAATTTCGGTGAATTTTTTTTTTACAAACTAATTTTATTCAATTTCTTGTATGCAAAATCATTCTAGCCTATGCATAATTGATTGATTAAGTTGCACGTATTAGGATCGCATGTTTAGGTTCTTGACTTTTTCTGGCTAAATTCATATATGCCCTAGTATAATCCTTCCTAAATAAATCATGCTATAAGATGTGCTTGTCCGGCTTGTAGTGTGTCTCGACAATTGAACCCTTGACTTAATGCTTTTCAGTTTAGACTTGTGTGTTGCTGAAAATGAAAAGTTTTAAACTGAATTAGGGCTGATTTAGATTGTTATCAAAATTGGCTAATTAGATTATTAGAATTTCTAATAGGTTGAGGGGTTCACATAATTGAAGAAATTAACTAGTATCTAATGATTGAAAATAAAAAACATACAAACTAATCCCAAGATTTTTCATCAATTTGATTCAATCCCCTTTTCTGTGCTAACTCTTATTTATTCTTCTCTGTTTGGTTTTTAATTTATTATAAAAAAAATAAAGAATAATCAAAACCCCTTTTTTTATTTGGAATTCATAAATTGGTCTAAGTTAATTCGACAGTCTCCCTGTGGATTCGACCTCGATCTTACCACTTTGCTATGTTTGTAGTATAAGTCTTGGATTGGTGAAAATAAATTATCTTCGCTCGGGCCGGGAGCCATCGCGACACGCTAGTCTCGAAGTCCGAACACCTACCCGATTAGGTCAAGCACTGGGCACACAACTTCCTCCCCAATCAATACTCGACCAGGGGATAGACTGGGGGGAATTCTGTAACATCCTGATTTATTTTGTAAATAAGTTTTTTTTTTATGTTGGCTACTTGGATAAATTATATGAGATTTATGTTTTCGGCTAAGCTAAAATATAATTTAATTATTTGGAATTAATTGAGTTTTATTCTTACTTGCATTTGGAGATTTGATTATCTATGGAGATAATTAAATTTGTTTATTGGAGTTTTTAAAAGAAAAATATATATATAAGTATATATTTTTTGGAAAATGATTAGGGAATTTATTTTTAAAGGGAAAAGGAAAAGGTTTAGTATTTTATATATAGACTCGTGGAAAGATTATAAAGAAAAAGAAAAAAGAAAAAAATAATAATAATAAGTTTTTTCTCTCTCTCCTCAAAGCCCATGTGCCTTCTCCTTTCTTTTCTTCTTCTTCTTTCGTTCCTTTCTAAACCCTAGCCACCGCCACTGCTGACTGTTGCTTCGTCGCGCCACATCGCCACCTCTCCATCGCCAGCATCAGCACCGCAGCGCCGTCCCCGTCGCAGCAACAGAGTCGTCATTCGTCTGCTGCTGTCTTGCTGGTAACTGGACAGTCGGGTTGACCGTGAGCCACCGCGCCCAGCTGTCCAGCTTCGCTTCTGCCACCGCGCCCAGCCACAAGGTCGATGCATTCGACCACCACTGCCTATTCTTGCAATCTTGAGTTGGGTAAGAGTTGGTTTATTTTAGACAAGGATTGAGTTTTTGAGATTTTGGAGTGTCACTTTGTGTTGGAGACAATTTTGGTTATTACCCATTGTGTCAACTTTCAGGACTAGGATTTTGGAAGATTTTGGGGTGTTGCTATCAAAGAAGAGACCATTCTTTTCAACGGAAAATTTTTGGAGTTGGTAAGTTTTGTGTAAATTGGTTGGTTTTCCTTTGGACTTGGACCCCAAGGATTTATTTAATCTTTGACTCACTTCCTAGGCCATAGTTACTAAACTAAACTTGTGGTTAATGTCTTAGGGTTGATTTGAGTTTTATCCAAGGGCTATTAAGGAGTTATTCATGCAGACTTTTGAGACCAAGTTGAGGTAAGTGGTATGATGCTCGATTTTTATGAAGTGGAAATGTGGATGATATATGATGGTGAAATTGCGTTGTGCACTCAAGTTTCCTCAGCAGAATCCAAGTGTATATTCCACTGAGTTTTCTGGTAAGTCTAGAGTCGAACACAGGGACTTATAAAAACAGGTTGCGTTGGTAATTTTTATAAAAACTTTGCGGTAGCCAAATAAATAAATTGTTGGTTTGTTGTTGATTGCGTTAATGAAAAAGAACAAATGCGGCGGATTTGAGAAAAGTCAGTTGTGTGATAGATGCACTGAGTATGTGATGAACGGGTTGAGAAAATCTTTAGCTAGCATTACTTAGGAATGCGTTAGACTATGCGATCATGCTACAACCATGCACAGCAAGTCATTTTCCAATGCAAATGCGATGCTCCTAAGTCTAGGACGCATGTGTTGAATGCAAAAGTGTCTATAGAACTTATCCCTAAGTCTCTACTCTTGTCCTATGTGATGATGCAAAATGCATAAAAGCAAGATGACTGCATACAATCATATCATATCTCTAGGATGCATGCGATTCGTTGATAACAAATAGTATTTATTCCTAAGCTCCAATTTCTTGTTTATGTGTTCTAATCTGGCTCTTCCGAGCCTAGATTCTAACCTGACCTTCCCAAGCCTAGATCCTATCCTTAGACTACCCTCGCGAGTATCTTTAATGGACAAATGAAGCATACATAATACAAGATAATCGCATAGAATGAAGATTCCCTAGTTGTTCTAGCTAAATGCTTCTCAACTCATTCAACTGATTTAGCTACTCATGCATGAATAACAGAGAGTGAACAGATATAGAGAAATAGATTTCATTTCGATAAATGAGTGGAGTACAAAATAACAATGAAAGTTAAAGGTAGAGAGCTTGGTAGCAATTCCTTGCTGACCAAGGCTTTTACACTGTAATCTCTATTCGGTTCTAAAGATGTTCTCGCTTCCGCAGGCATTGGCCCTCTCTCTATCCTTGAAGCTTCTGGCGCTCTCCCAAGCTTACCGGAACGATCTGTCAGTACAACCTCCTCTCTCGCGTCCGCCTTAAAACGAAAGAAAACTACGAACAAAGACGTATGAAACTTCGAACGAAAGAATGGTGAATCGGTGAACCCCTTTTCTAAAGGATGCCTCTAGTATTTATAGAACATCTAAGGTGAATGGTGGATTCTGTCTCATGATTGTACAGATGGAACGACTTTAATTCCTAACTGATGTGCCGAATATTTGTCACCGAAATCCTGAATGTACTTGTGATCATTATCGGCTGTCAACTTAATTCGGATTCAACTGTCATCGGCTTTCTATCCCATCGCGATTGATTAGCCTTTCACCTAGATGCGCCCACCATGTTGCACTGATTAAGTTGCAGCAATCCTTCTCGGGCAAATGTTTGCGAATACAATCATCGCAAAGCTTTGCGGTAAAGTTGTGCTCGGCCTAAGATTTCCTATGATCTCAATTCTTGCATTGCGTCAACGCATATTCTGCATAAAAACACAAAAATTAACTGTTCCTATGCGATGAACGCATGTGGCCGCAATATTATGAAATTGATGCTTGATGGACGCAATTTAACATGTTTTATCAATGTAATCCAACATTGTTTAAGAATTTAGCACTATGATAACGTGCATTTCTGCCCGTTATCACACCCCAAAATTTAAACAATGCTTGTCCTCAAGCATAAGCTAAAGACTTCCTTTAACAAGTCAACCGCAATGTTCTTTTCCTAGATTTCTCAAGGATACTTCGTTCAAATCCTATATACCAAAGTTTCCTTAAGCCTTATTCAAGTCTCTTCTTAAAATATTTCTAAGATCTAGGGACTGCTGGTGCGTAATTTTATTAATGTGGAAAATGGATGATATGCGTTGATGGTATTACGTTGTGCACTCAAGTTTTCCCAGCGGAATCCAAGTGTAAATTCCTCTGAGTTTTTTGGTAAGTCCAGGGTCGATCACAGGGACTTGTGAAAATAGTTTACGTTGATAATTTTCTTATGAAAACCTTGCGGTAACCGGTAAAATAAATAAGGAGGTTGGTTTGTTGTTGCGTTAATGAAAATAATAATAAATGCGGCAGAGTTCGAAAATAGTTGGCAATGGGAAATACGATGAACGGGTTGAGAAGGGTTTCGGCTAACACTCCCTAGGTTGCGTTCATGCCTTGCGATCATGCAACATGCATACAATAGTAAACCACCTCTCGGCGTGAATGCCACAACTTCTAAGGCTAGAACGCATGCGATAAATATGCGATAAGTCTACAGGGTTTAAACATAAACCACTATTTCTATTTATGCAATGACAACATAACATTCACACAAATATGCGACCGCATAATATCATTCCCATTCTTAGGATGCATGCAATGCACATTGACAAACAGAGCTTATCTCTAAGTCCCTATTTCTTGTTTATGCAAGTCTAATCTTGCTCTTTCAAGTCAGATTCTAACCTAGCTCTCTCGAAACACTAGGTTCTTGCTTTAGATTCTCTCTCGAGCAACTCTAAAGATATGTTTCGCACAGCATAAAACAAGACAATTGCAAGCAATGAACTTCCTAGATCATGTTAGCTTAGTTCCTCTCAACCCATTCAACTAGTTTAGCTACTCATGCATACTAAGAGAGTGAGCAGATGTAGAAATATAACTTCCATTGAATAGATAAAAGATGAAGTACAGAATAACAATGTAAGTATAGTAAGAGCCTAGAGCAATTTCTTGCCACCAAGTGTTACATAGTTCTACTCGTGCTCTAAAGATATTCTCGCTTTCGCGAGAGTCAACCTGCTCTCTGCTCTTACACCCCAATGTTCTCTCTCGAGCCACCTTGGACGATCTCTGGCGTCACCACTCTTATCTAGCTCCACCCTAAAATGGAAAAAAAAACTATGAACAAAGGTGTGAACTTGTAAAGTGATGAAGTAATCGATTGCTTAACCCCTTCTCTGAAGAATGCACTTGGTATTTATAGGGCATCAAAGGTGGAAGGCAGCTTCTCTCTCCTGGCTGTACAGATGGGACAACTTTAATTCCTGACTGATGCACCAGATAATTGTCACCGATAAAGCTAGATGTACTTTGTGACCGTTATCGGCTGTCAACTTAATTTGGATCTGACTGCTGTCAACTTTCTATCCCATCAATCTTAATTGTCCTTTTGTCCGGATGCGTCCACCATGTTACGGTGATTCTTCTTGGGTGAATGTTTGCGAGCACGATCAATGCAAAGTCTTGCGGTGAAATTGCGCTCGACCGATGTATTTCTATGATCACATTCTTTGCATTTCGTTAACGCATTATTATGCAGAAAATAATAGAGATCAACTGCCCTAATGCGTTGGACGCATGTGACCGCAATATTGTAGAATTTATGCTTAATGGACTCAATTTAACATATTCTATCAATGCAATCCAACATTGTTTCAGAACTTAGTACTATGATAACGTGCATTTCTGCTCGTTATCAACTGCAAGCTTAACCTTCAAAAGGATTTTACTAATTTTTGAAACATTGCATGATTTATTTCAAAAAGAAAATTTTCCACTGGGGTGTCAAATGATTTTATCCTTGCATATCTCTTGTCATTGTTATTTTTTTTCTGACCTTGCACTGATCCAAGTGCCTTGCCTTCATTTTGGCTTTGCCCCCACGAGTGTCATGCGGACATCCAACTACGAACAATGCACTCTTTCTCAGACTAAACTCATACCTATTTGGTAGTGGAGTTGCGGTCATTTATTTATGCGTTGATCCTAGTGACTTACTTTCGTTTTGGCTTACCCCCACGTGTGTCATGCGGACATCCAACTACGAGTAAGTGCCTTTCACAACTTAACTCTTATTAACATGGGTTTCCCATTACATTAACAGTGGAGTTGTTATTCTCTTTTTTTTTTTAAATAGAAAGGTCGAAAATAAATACTTCACCCCCAAATTTAAAATGCGGCAATGTCCTCATTGCCAAAAGATTGAAATGAGTCATGCGATGTTCTTAGAATGCGTTGTAAAGAGAGTTTGAAAGAAAGCTAGCAAACCCCTAACTTCTAGAAATATTTCATGAAGTGACTATCTTAAAGTTAAGATGACTCTAGTATATATGAAAGAAATAGAAGCATGTTTTTCATCATTGAAATTATACTTGGCAAAGAAACATCATGCAGTAACTTACTAAATTTATCTATGTCAAATGATTGCAGTAATCAAAGAGGATGCAGTGGTAAAACTTTTAAAACTAACATGCGATACGATAGCGCAAAATTTGAAATAAAGATAAGGAAGAATACACCCCCAAATTTGCGTTGTCGCCTGCATTCTGTATTGACACATCTAGCTTTACGGTGATCTCTCATCTTTGGATTGCAGTGATGGAGTGAGATAATTTGCTGCTTCAAGTAACATCTCTGCAATCTTGTGCCTTAATCGTTGTAAACAAACAAAGAGAGGGTCAAATGATTTTAAACAAAACAATAAGTTTTTTTTTTTTAACGATGTTGGTAATAAAAAGGTAGTTTCGATAATAAATAACGAGATGATAAAAGTTCATGAAGTAATTGATGTAGGAAAAGGATATTCAAAAAGACTGCATCCCTGATGAGGTTGAATCATATAATACTCAAGGACCATTTATTCCAGGCTGGTTTGTTCACGTCCATGGTGGCTTTTCTCTCTTTTCTTTGTCCTTTGGGATCTCACTGCCTTAATCCAGAGTTTTTCCCCATGAACGCTCATTAGAATTTTCCCCTTTCGCACATCAATTTGAGCGCGAATGGTTGAAAGGAAGGGTCTTCCCAATATGATGGGCGCATCTTCGTCCGCTTTATAATCCAAAATGAGGAAGTCTATCGGTAGGATGAATTTATCGATTGAAATTGCGACATTTTTCAACTCTCCTTCAAGGTGTATTCAGGATCTGTTAACGAGTAGGAGAGTTTCCTTTGTAGGCGTAAGTATGTTGGCATTCAATTGTTTGAAGATTGATAGCGGCATTATGTTTATACTTGCCCCAAGATCGCATAATGCTTGGCTACTGTAGGTCCCTCCGATAGAGCATGGTATCGTGAAGATTCCTGGTCGCCCATTTTAGGTGGGATCATAGCATTTTGTGCTGCAGCCACTATTGCGATCTTTTCTTCCTCATTTTGTTCCTCTTTCAATCTTTGCGGAGTTGTTGGTGGTTAGACTTTTTCTGTTTCAAGATCTAGAGGCTTAAGGGTGGATGTAACTTCAGGGTCTATTTTCTCGGGCTTCTCCAAACTATAGGTCAATGGGTCTTCGATTGTCACCGCATTCAAGTTGGTTGCAATGGGCTTCTCCCCTACTTCCGCAGTCATGTTGTCGCTTAGCAAGGAGACTGCTAAGCATTGTTCCTTCCCGTTACCCCCAGCATTGCGAGGGAGCTCAGTTGAGCTCAGCAACGCTCCTTGTGGTCTGTTTTTTAGCTCGTCTGCAATTTGTTCCATTTGGATTTCGAGATTTCTAATGGATGTAGCTTGATTTTGAAGCAATGATTTGTTTTTCTCAATGTATTGCTTCAACAAGCTCTCTAAGGACGAAGATTGTGGTGTTTGTGAGCTGCTAGCTTGGCTATGCGCTGGACCGTTGTTTTATGGGAATCCAAGTGGCCCTCCTTTTTGTGCCACAGGTTGAAAGCTTTGTTGTTAATTTTTCCATACAAAATTTGGGTGGTTTCGCCACCCGGGGTTATATGTATTGGAATAGGGATTATCTCTCATAAAGCATACCGACTGCGGGTTTGTTGGGCATTCTTCCATCGGGTGAGCATCTCCGCAAATGACACAACTTGCGGTCGTTTGAGTAATTACGCTGACTTGCCCTTTTTTTGCTCCCATATTATTAATTGTGATGCCTTGTATTAGACTCATCATCGCAGTCATTTGATTTTGCAGGGATGCGATGGCCCTATTGTTTGTGTCATTATCTTTTATTCTTAATCTCTGATCACTTTTCCGTCAATCCTCGTGATTTTTGGAAATGCGATCAAGTAGACTCCTTGCCTTTTCATATGTTTTGTCGAGCAGACCACTAGTGGCTGCCGCATTAGCAGCGGTTTGCAAAGAGGGATTCATCTTGGTAGAAAATCTCTATTTGCAGGCAGTCTGGTAAGCCATTATGTGGACAGTCTCTTACCAGCCGCTTGAACCTCGCTCAAGCATCACTAAGCGATTCGTCATCTTCTTGTTCAAAATTTGTTATTAATTTCCTTCTCCTGGCATTTTCAATTAGTGGGAAATACTTCTTCATAAACTTCTCCACGACATGTTCCCATGAAGTGATCTCTCCCGGCTCGAGAGAATATACCCATTTCCTAGCCTGATCACAGAGAGAAAATGGGAACAGAGTTAGTCGAACTTCTTCGGCAGGGATGTTCGGGAACACAAAAGTATTGAAGATTTTAATAAAGCTTCGGAGGTGGGCATGCGGGTCCTCGTTACTCCATCCTCCGAATTGTCCTGCAGTCTGGATCATCTACAGCATCACCGGCTTCATTTCGAATCTGCCTTTATTGAAGGCAAGCCTCATGATTCCTGGAGAGAAATCATAGAGGTTTTGCGATGCATAGTCTCCGATGGGTCTATTGTGATCGTTTACCAGCAGGATTGGATTCGCCATGACATTATTATCATTTGGTGCTCTGTTTCCAGGCTGCTCCGCTATCTCTTCTTTATCTGATTGTGGTTGCTGTTGACGGTCTCTCAGTCTCCGTCTAAACGTTCTCTCAATCTTCATGTCGTAATTCGCCAGAGAGTGAGAGTCTGCAAAGAATCAAAAAATTACCGTCAGCACACTATTTTACCAAAGTCCCCGGCAACGGCGCCAAAAACTTGATGCTCGATTTTTATGAAGTGGAAGTGTGGATGATATGAGATGGTGAAATTATGTTGTGCACTCAAGTTTCCTCAGCGGAATCCAAGTGTAAATTCCACTGAGTTTCCTGGTAAGTCCAGGATCGAACACAGGGACTTGTGAAAACAGGTTGCGTTGGTAATTTTTATGAAAACTTTGCAGTAACCAAATAAATAAATTGTTGGTTTGTTGTTGATTGCGTTAATGAAAAAGATCAAATGCAGCGGATTTGAGAAAAGTCAGTTGTGTGATAGATGCACTGAGTATGCAATGAACGGGTTGAGAAGATTTTTAGCTAGCGTTACTTGGGAATGCATTAGACTATGCGATCATGCTACCACCATGCACAATAAGTCATTTTCCAATGCAAATGTGATGCTTCTAAGTCTAGGACGCATGTGTTGAATGCAAAAGTGTTCATAGAGCTTATCTCTAGGTCTCTACTCTTGTCCTATGCGATGATGCAAAATGCATAAAAGCAAGGTGACCGCATACAATCATATCTGATCTCTAGGATGCATGCGATTCGTTGATAACAAATAGTGCTTATTCCTAAGCTCCTATCTCTTGTTTATGCGTTCTAATCTGGCTCTCCTGAGCCTAGATTCTAACCTGACCTTCCCAAGCCTAGATCCTATCCTTAGACTACCCTTCCGAGTATCTCTAATGGACGAATGAAGCATACATAATACAAGATAATCGCATAGAATGAAGATTCCCTAGTTGTGCTAGCTAAATGCTTCTCAACCCATTCAACTGATTTAGCTACTCATACATGAATAACAAAGAGTGAACAGATATAGAGAAATAGATTCTATTTCGATAAATGAGTGGAGTACAAAATAACAATGGAAGTTAAAGGTAGAGAGTCTGGTAGCAATTCCTTGCTGACCGAGGCTTTTACACTGTAATCTCTATTCGGTTCTAAAGATGTTCCCGCTTCCGCAGGCGTTGACCCTCTCTCTGTCCTTGAAGCTTCTTGCACTCTCCCAAGCTTACCGGAATGATCTGTCGGCACAATCTCTTCTCTCGTGTCTGCCTTAAAACAAAAGAAAACTATGTACAATGACGTATGAAACTTCGAACGAAAGAATGGTGAACCGGTGAACCCCTTTTCTGAAGGATGCCTCTGGTATTTATAGAACATCCAAGATGAACGGCGGCTTCTCTCTCATGATTGTACAAATGAGATGGCTTTAATTCTTGATTGATGCGCCAAATATTTGTCACCGAAAAGCTGAATGTACTTGTGATTGTTATCGGTTGTCAACTTAATTTGGATTCGACTGTCATCAGCTTTCTATCCCATCACGATTGATTAGCCTTTCACCCAGATGCGCCTATCATGTTGCACTGACCAAGTTGCGGCAATTCTTCTCGGGCGAATGTTTGCGAATACAATCATCGTAAAGTCTTACGGTGAAGTTGCGCTCGACCGATGATTTCCTATGATCGCAATTCTTGCATTGCGTTAACACATATTCTGCATAAAAACACAAAAATCAACTGTTCCTATGCGATGAACGCATGCGACTGCAATATTATGAAATTGATGTTTGATGGACGCAATTTAACATGTTTTATCAACGCAATCCAACATTGTTTAAGAACTTAGCACTATGATAACGTGCATTTCTGCCCATTATCATGGTACTATTACCGGTGCCTTCGTGTCAGGCAGCCTAGACTAGACCTATAAAGTTACTTAGTGGACTCTTGAGCATGATTTTTTTTGTCATTATGTTTTGCTTGTTGCATGGAAGTTATGTATGTGATGCATGAATAGACCAGTAGAGCGGTTTACTGTCTTGCCTTGACGCATGTTTTATTTCAGATGACCTACGGGTCTAGTTTCATGTTTGACGATGTGCCTACGGGTCGCTAGATATGCGTGAGCCAACAGGTTCACATTCATGTTATTTTTCCATGTTTGACTGTGCGCCTACGGGCCACTAGACATGCGTGAGCTGATAGGTTTACGTTCATGTTACTTTTTTTCATGTTTCATGTTTGACGACGTGTCTACGGGCCGCTAGACATGCGTGAGCCGACAGGTTTACGTTCATGTTATTTTCATGTTTGACGGCGAGCCTATGAGCCGCTAGACATGCGTGAGCCTACAGGTTTATGTTCACGTTATTTCCATGTTTGACGGTGTGCCTATGGGCCGCTAGACATGCGTGAGTCGACGGATTCACGTTCATGTTATTTTCATGTTTGACGGTGTGCCTACGGGCCGCTAGATATACGTTTCAAGGCAAGATAGTATGTCTTTTGGTTTTCCTTTCATCATCAAAAACCGATGTAACTGTATGAGCCATGGGCTATCTTTCTTTGCTCGTGGATGCATAGTTTGATCCCGGTAATACTGAGTATTTTATACTCAACCTTTATCTTTATTTTTTTCAGGTAAGGGCAAGGACACTCGGGCGACTGACAAGAGGAATCTGTGACAGTGCCAAAGGAACCAGATTTCGCTTCCGCATTTGACCCTTTATATTTTCTCATTTTTTGTTTTTATTACATTTATGGTTTCATTATAATTTTTTTATATAATTTATTTCATGTTAAAAAGGGTGCCGGAGTTGAACAATTTAAGATCTTGAGATAATGGCAGAACATTGTCTTATATACCTAAAGCAGTTCAAAATCATGATTATTCTATTTTATTTTACTTTATTTGCCTCAATGCGAATATTTATGCCTGCATGCAGTAACGATCCCCTTTTTAGTAGTCCTAAGAGGTGGGGTTGTTACAAATTCATCTTCTCATTTGCCTCATCCCGATCAATACCCAGTTAGGCACGTATGAAGACCGACCGAGTAGGGACCACTTTCTAGAAAATGAAGGTCGGATTTTTATGCAAAAAATGAACTTTTTGGTTCCAAATCGTTCAGAGAACATCGAAAATGATGTTCTAATGCCAAAAAAAAAAATCTAAAAAAGAAGAAATATCACTCGAATGTATTATACCCACAACATCTCACTTACATTCAAAACCCTAAAAATACACTTACATTCAAAGGATCTGAACATACTAAACATAAAAGAGTGAAGAAGTAGAAAATGGCAACATCTTAGAACATTGATTTAAAACAATGATTTTCCAGTAACTCAGATAAACCAACATAATGAGCGGGGAAAAATGGCTAAATTCGAACCTAATTAGATGACAAATTCGAAATTATCTTCAAATGGAAAGGAAAATGGTCAGGAATCCAGTCGAACTCGAAGTAGAAAATGAGAGATAATGGAAGGTGCAAGTGGGAGGAGAAGGGTTTAGAAGAATGAGTGGGTTTTGTGACTTTTGAAATCTTAAGGATAATATTGTAATTTAACATTGTTTGAAAAGTTGTAGAGTAAACAAACAAATTTTTTTCTAAAGGGTCCATTTTTCTTATTTCCTTAATTTAAGTTAATTNCCCTTGTAGGGTCAAAAATATCTATTTCCCAAGAAACCTCACTCCCATACATTCTCCCCCGGCGAATACCGAGTGGCACGAACTCCGGTCGACGGCATTCGAACGGCGGCGACCCACACGATTATAGGTACAAATTCAATTTTTCCTTTCTCCTCTCTTCATTTCCATTTACAATCGTTTCTACTGTTTGATCTCAATATCGATATACGCCAATTGAAGATTGTGATTACACCGCGGTTTAGGGGAACTTTGAAACTTCATCGTTTCCGCCACTCAGGTGAATCGAGATTCTGTGAAAGAATTGGAAGTCATTTTTTGAATTTTCGATTCTCAGTTTATTGGTTTGTATTTAACCCTGAAATCAAGCGGTCAACCATTCCGAACATGGCTGGATATGTTTACTAAACTTTTCAACTTCGAAAATTTCAGTTACTAAATCTCGTTTTGTTTGCGCGTCGCTGGTTCTGTATCTTCATTGTTTCTTTTCAATCGTTAGATCGCAGATGATGATTATCTTACAGATGAAAGGATGAGTTTGGGATGACTTTAGAATCATAAGTGTGTTTTTAGCCTCTAAAATTTAGTCTTTGAAAATTTCATAGTGTTTTTAGAGGATTTAAAGTGATCATGAACATTCTTAAAACATTCAAGCATTTTTAGGAGTAGTTGATCAGTTCCTTCCAAAAATGTTCTTTACAACTCTTCTTTTTCCGAAATTCCAAACTCTCCTGAAGTGCTGTTCCATATTGCTTCGGTTTATTTCACAAGCCATTTTCCTGTAGGCAATTTTGAAGTTGTTCAGTGTTTCTTCAACATTTTTGCTTGTTCAAGTAGTTCTTAGGTCCTACGATAACAATTTCAATCTTGTTTTTTTTTTTTTAAATAAATATATTTTTATTTATTTTTTTGTTTTTTTATTTTTGAAAATTAAGCATATAAACACTACTTTCATTTATGCATTTCTTTGTTTTGTTATATACCTTTTACAAACATTTTCGAACCCCAAGTTAATTCAAAAACTGAGTCGAAATACCATATAAAGAAATAAAACTAAATCGAACTACCATATAAAGAAATTGGGACTGGGAGAAAACAAACACAATTTTCAAAAATGGTTATCAATTGTGGTCTTTTACACATTTACAACAGAAACGCCCAAGAGGTGCTCAGTCATGAATATCTTGTCATCCAAGGTATTTCCAACGAAGTCTTCTGACTTGATACTATGGTCTCTTTCAGTCTTGTATTCTGTTGTTGTGAAGTTTTCATGCCATATGGTGTTCTATAGCTGCTATCGTTTCATCATATCAAGTTTATTTGTTCATGTGGGCTTGGATTTTTGTATGTCCATGTATTCTTTCATTTTTTCAAAAGTGGTTGTTCTCGTCCAAAAAAAAATCAAGTTTATTTGAAGTTCTCACTTCTCACCGTGGATCTGATTCATAAACACACAAAGATTTTATTCTAATTTGACATGCTCATCTGCTTGCTATTATAATCATCCACAGGATGAAATTAGAAGTGGGAAACAACTTGTAGTTCATAACAATTTATATAATTTTATAATGACAAGCTCGTATTAGTTTGCAAGTCTATATTCTCGTTGAATCATTTATGAATCTTTGCGTTCTTTTGTCTCTTCATTTTATCGATGCTAAGTTTCTTCCTTCCCATCTGAAATGTCTCAGCTCTAGAGATAAGATGCTTCCATAAGACTCAACTCACTTCCAGAGGACGGAATAGAGAAAATGCAGAAATTAGGAGATTTCAAGCTACCACATTTCTTCAACTATCCTCCATATTTCACGTAATTTTTTTTTCATCTGTTTCTGTTTCATTTTTTTACATCATTATTAGCCACACGAGTAACTTGGAAGTTGTGTGAGTCAATTTCTGATGATGTTGATATCTTGGTTTTGACAACAATTTCCTGAGCGAAGAAAACTGACACTTCATTGCTCAACTAGTAGTTACGCAACTAACAGGATACTGCATATATTGAATCACCTATACTTTCCCCACCAGCCTCGTATATATGAATGTGATAGTTGTACCTTACTGCAATCCTACAGTTCTTATTGGATAGCGTTGATTGTTTCACTTTTCTCAAGCTTTTCTTCTGTATTGAGTTGCATATATAACCTTTTTGTTGCATGTCTTCTCAGTTTGCAACCAGTGAGGGACACCCGTGAGAAGCAAATTCAACTTTGGAAGGAACTTATTCTAGACTACTGTCGAACCCAAAAGATATTTGTCATTGGACTCGAAGAGGACTTTCCCCTATTTTCAAATTCTGAGATTGAAAGTAAATTACATGGCCTTGTTTGGTCCTAATTGGCTGTTAAAAGTCTGTTGGTGTCTTAGACTTGGTTAAGAAGCTGTGTATTACTGTTCCAGTTGTTTGATGTATTTTACAGTGTGGTTGTGATGCTACAGGATCTCTCAGTCATGAAGCTAGAGAAGCTTTTCTCTCAGCTTTAGTTTCAGATGGTTAGGCCCTGCTAGTTTAATTCTATAATTCTATCTGTTTACAGTTTTCATTCATTTTCATTGGGGGAAAACTGATATTTGTTCATTTTAATTGTCCTATAGGTCGTGCAGAATGGCTGGATAAAGGACATAGGAAGTGCCTTATTTTATGGCACCGGATTCAAGATTGGGCTGACATCATCTTGCACTTTGTAAGATTCCATACTTTGGTTAAATTATAAGTCTAGTCTCAAAATTTTAAGATTTGTGTCTAAACTTTTGGTTCGATTTTGTGTTTCAATAGATTTCCGACAAAATTGAAAATTTTAAAAATTAGTTGTTCTATTAGATGTAAATTTGGATTTTATACTAATGGAACTCTAAACTTTAATTTTATGTCCAGCAGATTTGCGGAAATTCATAAGTTTAGGAACTAAATTTATAATTTTGAAAGTTCAAGGATCATATAGACACAAACCTCAAAGTTACCCTCCGTTTGGATTCAAGAAAGTTTAAGAAATGATTTTAAATCCTGTGATTGAAATCCGAGAAACGATTTTAAATTAATTACTTTGTTTGGAACTAGAAAGATTTGAAAGGAATGTATTTAAAATTTTGTGTTTGAATGGTAACCGAAAAGGAAAAGAAAGTTAAGGATTTGTTAATATAGACTTTTAACTATGATGTGTTAATTGAAAATTAGAATTTGATAAGGTTATTTAAGTAATTTACTTTCAAATCCCATTTTAGTCAGGAAAATCTTTTAAGTAAAACGGGATTTGAAGTTACTTCGGATTTTAAAATCATTCTATTTCCTGTAATACCAGACAGAGGAATTCATTTGAAATCCATTATGAATTGCAATCCCTCAAAATCATGAGGTTCCAAACAGACCTTTAACTTTAATGGACTGAATTTGTAATTTAACCAAATACTTTATTAACTATCATAGTTACGAGTGAGTTTGGGATGATTTTGAAAGGGTATAAATTGCTATTATCCCATTAAAAGAAGTCGTCAAGATTCTAGAAGTATTTTTTGCTAGAAAATCAGAAGTGCTTTGGAAAATTCTTATTCTTAAATTATTTCTTATAAGCAGGTGAAAAATAATGGACTTGAAGATAGTGTTATGACAATAGAGGAAATACGATCAGGAGTTGAGTCTAGAGGAACAGGTACTTCCCTTGCTTATGCTCAAGGTTTAAAATATCGCTGCTAATGGGAATGCCAATGAAAATTAATGGGAAATTTGTAAAAACAATAAATTCAAAATGAAATATTTAGATTAATAACTAATCATTTTACACTTTTTAAACTAGTTAAAATATTTTATTTATGTTATATTAACATTATTGACATTTTGTTGCTTATTTTATATGTTTCATGGTTTTTTTTTTAACCATACAATGAAAATGTTGATTCATCGATCTTTTATGTTGATGTCTAATCCATAAATGTGTGAAAATATTGATGTAAATGTCAACAGAAATTTAATATCTGGCTTATACTGAGGTGATTAGAACTTCAAATGATTTCTGAATCTGTTCTTTAACATGTTACATTCCTAAAGCAATTCTAGTGAATTAACTATTAATTAAACTTGGTGGGCGGGAAAGCATCTCGGTGTAATATATCAAAGAAATCTGTAGATTGGCTTAAATGGAAATGCAACTCTGGCAAAAACTGTTATGAATGAGAAGCTTTTTAGTTGATCTTAAACTTTCACGCTTGTATGTATTTTGATTTTTAAACTTGTTCTTATATTTGTAAATGTTCTAATTTTATTTGATGTCAAACGGAATGCATAAGACTTGGAACATGGGAATATGTGATGCCATGTGATAATTTGTAAAAATCCTCTAAAAAAAGTTGCATAGAACAGACTATGTTCGGCCAAATTACAAAAAAAAAAAAAAAAAAAAAAAAAAAAAACAAAACAAAACAAAAAAGAACAAAAAACTTTCAGACTTCATCATCTGTTTAAAAAATTGTTACAATAGTATCCTTTTCGTGAACATTCCAAAACCACTATTGGAATAGAAATTCATTAGAAGTTGGATAAAAATTTAGGACCTTAAATGATGTGACGGTGTTATGAAACGATGTAACAGTCCTACTTTACATTTAAGTCTTTATCACACATTTTAAATCTCAGTTTTTGTCCAACATTCTAACAAATTTATAAGTCCCAAAGGTGATTTCGAAACGATGACAAAGTCTAGAAGTATTTCTCATAAGTTTTTCTGTGAACATGACCATACCACATTTGTTGTAGAGTGACGGTATATGCTTGCTATTTGCGAAATTACTTTCTTTTGTGCCTAAACACCACCATATCTTGAAATAGCATTGAAACTTTATTGTCGCAAAGTAATTTGTTTTTCTGTTTTATGCATCAGAGCTTCAAGGGATTGACCGTACGGTATTAATGAGGGCATTGAAGCTGCTTGAACAAAAGGGGAAGCTTGCAATTTTCAAAGGTTCTTCAACAGATGATGAAGGTATTAAGTTCTCTGTATAACTACCGGTCTTTATTCACATTGACTGCGGCCATTCGTTGTTTTTTGTACACTTCTAAATGGGACTTTCATTTAGTTTTTTGCCAATTCAAACTGGGACTATAGGTTCTTGGTGCAGTTCTTCAGTGTATTGTAACCAAGAGGCCTCCCAATAGAACTTAAGAACCCATGCTTGGGAGTGCTTTGGAAGATATTTATTGTATATTTTTGAAAAAAAAAACTATATATATATATAAACTCTTTATTTACTTTCGAGTATTTGGACCGGCTTATAAACTGCGAACTAATCTTGTGACCCTATAATATTTAGGCTTCGTTTAGATTGATTTGAGAAAATGTGTTTTTCAAAAAATTTATTTTTATTTAAATACTTTTGATTAAAACTTATTAAAATACATTTGAAAAACTATTTTGAGTGGTTGTCAAATACTTTCATTTCTTCTAAAATGATTTATTTTTTAAATAAACACTTAACCATGTATTTCAAACACATCCTTAATTCCTAAAAAACTTTTGTTCATTGTAGTTTGGAAGAAAAACGAAAAATTTAACATGTTGAGCATGTTTTTTTAGATATTGAAAAACAATGTATAGAGGAAAAGAGAATCTTATATTTTTAAGTCGAATTTTGAATTTAGTTTTGCACTTTTGCTACATTATGGATTCTGTGTTTTGAGTTTAGTTGGGTTTCAAAATGGTTTGTTTATATTTCTGAATCTTATATAAGGCTCATTGTTGATCCTTGACGATAACTACTTTTTGTTGGATACTTTAGAATGGAAAAAAAATCACTTTATATTACTACAGTTTTAAGGTTGCATCACTAAAAGTTTGCGTTAATTCTTAGACATTCAGACTGTTAGAATTTTGATTATGTTGTAAAATAAGAACCGTACAAGAACAAGACTAGAAAATTAGAGAGTAAAGTAAAGAAAAGAAAGTGAAGAGAACAATTGGACTCATTTGTGTTGTGTCTTATAATGGCACTATATAACACTATTTTTATGTCAGGACATAAAGAGTGTATACAATGTGAAATTCAATGGAGGGTGTATATTAAAGTATGGAATTCAATAAGAGGTTTTGATATTTGGTATCCTATGTAGGTTATGCATACCTATACTAAATAGGACATTTACAATATATACTACACTTACAAAACTCTCCCTTAGATATCTATATTATATAAAACAAATGTCTCATTAAAATCTTATTAGGAAAAAATCTAATGGAAAAAAAATCTTAATAAAGGAAAAAGAGTACATTATTTTATATATCTTAATGGTTGTCTCATTAAAAACATTGTCAATAGAATCCTAGGGAAAAAACCATAATCAATGGTAAAAGAGTGCAATAAGTTCACTTCCCCATAGAAACATCACATGACATTTCATAATTATCGCATTCAAATGTTGTTAGTGGGAACACCTTAATAAGTTTGTCAAGTGATTTTAAAAAAAATTTGTTGGATAACGATGTTGCCATTTTCTTCAAGATTCTTAATGTAGAAGTTCATCTGTGGTGTTGTTTTCATATAATAACATTCTTGGCTAGGCTCATGAATCGTCGGGATTTTAGTAATTGTTATAATTTGCTTTATTGACTGCTATAATATAAAAAAATTTCTCCATGTACTTAGTGACCTGGTTAAGTTGTAGCTCATATGGATTAGATAAATAATATGCATCTTCACAACCAACTAGATCATAATGAGATTGATTAGGAAGAAAATAAATCAATGTAGATTAATTCTTAAATAAAACACAATATATGTTCAACTCTACTCCAATATCTTTCTTTTGGAGGTGTATTGTACTTGTGTAACAAAATTACTGAAAGAATACTACAATAGGTAATGTATAAATATAAATGCACTTATTTCTAAAAAACTATGGTTCTTCAAGACTTAAAGTTTTTCATTATCATATCATTAGATTGGATGATATATCTTTTTTAGAATCACCATAGGAGTGTTCAATGGTGTAACTAGTCCATATAAAATTTTTTATGTATAAATTGATGCAAGCTCATCTGTTTTATGTTCTATTTGTAAGCAAAGATAAAACTTTGTTTTTCAGAATTTTATCTCAATTTCTTTCTTAAAAAAACACTATTGCCTTTGAAAACTCTTCGAAAGTTTTAAAACATATATAGTAAATTTTGACTACAATTCTTTGTAATATCATATGGACAAAAATGGTTATTTTTATACCCTTATTTAAATAAATATTTAATAAGATGATCATTATATAGCATTTGTCATAAATGTTTTATAAGAATCTCCGTGATATATATAATTCTCTAAGATTTGAAATTATATGATTATGGTATCTTTAATCCTTTAGGGTGTGTTTGGTATGTGATAAAAGTAGAGAGTTGAGTTGGTAATTATTATCTGGAGAGTTAAATTATCTGGGGAGTTAAATTATCTGTATTTGTTTGCAAAGTTGAGTTGAGTTGATAATTATTGTCTGTGTTTGTTGTAGTTGAGTTGAGTTGGGGATCTGATGCAATTTTTTGTGAATGAGATTAGTTCTATTTTTTTCTGTTTGTTTTTTATTTCATTCTTTTATTTTTTAGTTTATGTTTTGCTATTGTTGATTAATTTTCAAATATACACGTATTTTCTCAAATCATTTATGACATAAACTGGACAATCTTAATTTTTTTTTCTCAATTTGTAGAACATAATAGATTGTTTTTCATATATTCTTTTCAAAAATTGTAATAATTCTAATTCTATTCAATCGGTAAAACATACCAACAAAATCTCAATTAATTGGTATATTGTATATTATATGTATATATATTGAAGGTAATTATCCCAATTACTAATTGGTATATTGTATGTATATATATTGAATCTTGCTAACTTAACTTTATTATTTCATATATCATACAGTTTATTTTTATATAATATGGATAGGGTATTTGGAATTGAAATTGTACATAGGATAATTACCTTTCATTTGATTATGATGGTGAGAAAATAATATCCATTGTACATAGGATAGGATAATATGAACCGACCGAACATGTGGCCGTTTTCAAAAAAAATCACAAAATATAAGTTCTTTTCGATACTTATAATATCCATGTCATAATACAAACACAAAAATTACATGTCATGACGTATGCAAAAGTTATCATTCTTTTCGACGTGATAGTCTATTGTCCATTTGCTGTTATCCAAAAGAACTATAAATAAAATATAGGGATGTGGTCAGTCTACATGTTTCTTCCTAGTAGACGGAGGCAGTACCTCATTCGTGCGCGTTCTGGTACTGCAAGGAAGCAATCTGTCTTCTGAATGTCTGTGACAAGGAGGTCAATAAGGGTGACCTGATCATCCTCATCCAGGCCATCAATGCTGTATATGGCATTTACTACTTCCTTCCGACGCCCGAACTCCAGCTCATACTTCTCCTTTTGCCACGATGCAAGTTTACCCATGTGTGTGCTCTGCATTTCAACAGTCGATCTCATGATGTCGATCATTTCAGCTTGGAATGATGGCCTCTTCCTCTTACTGCCCTGCCTCGAGATGACTCGGCAGGTACACTCGCTCTAGCTATAGATTGCTCTGCTGGCTCTTCATCTATTTCATCTGGATTTAATAGTGATTCTGTCTGGCGAACCTCAGGTGTGTGATAGTCCTGTGATCCAAGTTGAATCTCATCTTCAAACTCTCTGAATGCATTCGTCGCCATCATGTATGGGTCTTCACTTAATTGCCCTACTGCTCTGTCTTTTTCAAATACGGTGGAGAGGTCATCATAATGTGGGAATGGTTTGTTCCACATCTCGCTCATGAGGAGGATCTCGCTCATGAGGATCTCGCTCGACAAGTTGAAATGGCTATAAGAACCGTATGAACGAGATCCTCATCATGAGCGAGATGTGGAACAAGCCACGATGACCTCTCCACCGTATTTGGGAAAGACGGAGCAGTAGGGCAATCAAGTGAGGACCCATATGTGATGGTGACGAATGCATTCAGAGAGTTTGAAGATGAGATTCGACTTGGATCACAGGACTGTCACACACCTGAGGTTCGTCAAACAGAATTACCATTAAATCTAGATGAAGAGCCAGCAGAGCAATCTATAGGTAGAGCGAGTGTACCTGCCGAGTCATCTCAAGGCAGTAAGAAGAAGAGGCCATCATTCCAAGCTGAAATGATCGACATCATGAGATCGACTGTTGAAATGCAGAGCACACACATGGATAGACTTGCATCGTGGCAAAAGAAGAAGTATGAGCTGGAGTTCGGGCGTCGGAAGGAAGTAGTAAATTCCATATACAGCATTGATGGCCTGGATGAGGATGATCAGGTCATCTTTATTGACCTCCTTGTCACAGACGTTCAGAAGATAGATTGATTCCTTACAGTACCAGAACACGCACGGAAGAGGTACTGCCTCTGTTTACTAGGAAGAAACATGTAGACTGACCACACCCCTATATTTTGTTTATAGTTCTTTTGGATAATAGCAAATGGACTGTCATGTCGAAAAGAATGATAATTTTTGCATAAGTCATGACATGTAATTTTTGTGTTTGTATTATGACAGGGATATTATAAGTATCGAAAAGAACATATATTTTGTGAATTTTTTTTGGAAACGGCCACATGTTCAGTCGATTCATATTATTTTTGTGATCTTATGAAAAATGTTACTGTACTACATCACATTCCCTTCATCATAATCAAATGAAAGGTAATTATCCTATGTACAATTTCAAATATACTATCCATATTATATAAAAGTAAACTGTATGATATGTAAAATAATTAAGTTAAGTTGGCAAGATTCAATATATATACATATAATATACCAATTAGTAATTGGGATAATTACCTTCAATATATATATACCAATTAATTGAGCAGCAATATGAAATATGGTATGTTTTACCGATTGAAGAGAATTAGAATTATTACAGTTTTTGAAAAGAATATATAAAAAATAATCTATTATGTTCTACAAATTGAGATTGTCCAGTTTATATCATAAATGATTTGAGAAAATACGTGTATATTTGAAAATTAATCAACAATAGCAAAACATAAAACTAAAGAATAAAATAAAAAACAAACAGAAAAAAATAGAACTAATCTCATTCACAAAAAAACTGCATCAGATCCTCAACTCTGCACAACAAACACAGACAATTTAACTCTCCAGATAATAATTACCAACTTAACTCTCTACTTTTGTCCCATACCAAACACACCCTAAGAGATTCATATAAATGTGGTATGACTACATCCTTAATATGTGTATTAAGCTATTCATACACAATTAGATAAATTAGTCTCATGGCATTATATCCACCATTAGAGAATATGTCTTCTCATGATTAATACCAGTCCATTGTGAGAATTTGTGACTTCACTTTATTTGTTTTTCTTATAAATACTCACTTGTATACCACATGTTTAACATTCTTTGATGTTTGGACTATTAGTCCTCACAATTTTGAAAAATGAGTTTATTTCTATTTGATTGTTTCTTTTCACATAAGTTAATTATTTCTATGTCGTCACTTTTTAATATATCTAAGTATATACTCATTTTTATAAACAATATCATGAGTGACATTGTATGCAAAAATGTTGTCAATTTTTATAAGTATGGATTCATTTTTTCCGGTCATGACATATAATTTATCATGATCTCATTATTGTCCCTATTTTCTTTGATATTCTTATGAGTAGTGTATTTAGGATTTCTTTTGAAATATCCATATTTTTAACTGAGTCATTTTGATTATTGACTACTTCTTTTTCGAGGATTTTTGTCTTTGGAACCCATTTTTCTATCACGCTTGGGACGTGGTGTAGACAACTTGTTGTATTAGGATATCAATTTTAGATAGTGTATTTGCAAAATATATATAACTTAGTCACTTTCTTGCAACTATAAATTCTCTATAAATGCATCTAGCATTTGATTTGCAATATCTTGCAAATAAGTTATCTTTTGAACTTCTAGTTCAAAGTGATTTGTATGGTAATTAAATTGAGACACTACTTATGCATTTCATTAATGTTTGACAATTTGTCTCATTAATAATAATTAAGCAAATTGTGCAGTAAATATATCACCCATCAACTATTAAAAAATATTTAATATTGATTTGAAATCAATTTCAACGTAGATTTATAACCTCTTTTGAGGATTCGTTTTAGTTCTTCTATCATCTTAATTGTTGTTGAACAATAATTAAACATTTATTGCACCTTTTGCATAAGAAATATATTTGGCTTTAGGTTGTGGCTATAAGTTCATAAGTCATTGCCTTAGAGCATATGAAATACCATGATTTCATACATATGGAAAAGCTTTGCTATTTGAACCTAAGTTACAGGATGTTCAACACTTATCTCAATCAATGTATAATAATAATTATCAAATATTTGGGATATGAATTCACTATATATATATATATCAAAATCAATTTCAAAATCATAAAATTGTGCATTTATTTTAACTATTTGAGCAACTAACCTTGCATATAAGGTTTTAAAATGATAATAAGCATATGATCATCAACTGGATGCGTCAACAAAAACCATAAAGTATTTAAATGGTTCACTTGGTGGATTAATAAATCTAGATATACAACCATGAATCCATTTAAAAAATAGGAGAGATTTAATTTCAATTTTAGCTAATGAGAGTTTGATAATTAATCTCTTGAGAACAAGTCAAACATGACAATTTATCAGATGAAAGAGTTTTTAGTTCTTCAATAGATGTTAATATAAATTTCCAATATTTATTTTCACTATTGACCCAAAATGACTCATTGTGTCAAATAAAAATATATTTTGATCAATGAACTTCAGATTCATTATTATATATATTTCAAACGAATATGTGTGTAATATAATTTGGAAGAAAGGTGGACAACTTTTCTATATACATTTCTCATTGAAGACAATAGATATAGTTTATAAATATCATATATCATTTTTATTATCAATCACTATATGATATCTATTACAACGTATATCTTCCAAATTTACTGGAATTCTCTTTTATTTACCAGAAAATAAAGTATATCAATGATAAATGTTGCTCCCATAGAAAAAATTATATTTTTTAAAAAATCTTTAATCAAGTCTACAAACTTAATATCATATTTAATTTTTTGTTTCAAGTCTTTTGAATTTTGAAAACGTATGGTTTACTTTTAAGTATAATATACGTAGATGCACTATATGCAAACATAAATGTTAATTATTCTTATTCTCTTTAGGAGATTTAAAAGAAATTTAAATATCTCATATACAGGTTGGTAAAAACTAAAAAAGAATAATCATATCTTTAAGAGATTCTAAAGAACTTGTAACATCCAAATAATACCATACTGAGGGGATAAAAAGATAAGTTATATCTTCAAGAGATTCAAATAAATTCTTAAAATTTACTTCCAATCATCATTTTCCTTTTCATTTTTAATTTTCAAAAGAAAAACTTTTAATGCACTACATATATAATATTATTGTCTTGCATCACATTGGAAATAAAATTCTTCTTTAAAATATTATATGTATATGATTTTAATAGAATAATTATTTCTTCCTTTATAGCATGATTCTGACCACAATTATTAAATATTGCAACATTCACCCCGAGGAATGATATTAAATTATTTTGTTGATTTTTTTTAATAGAAACATATTACTTATTTCTTTTATTCAACCTCAAATAATATTAGATATATGTCATCATAATGTGTCGAACTTTCTTTTTCAATTGCTAATATAAGAGAGCATGTTTGATATATGAAAGTAATACATGTTTATTTGTTTATGAGCATTTATTAACTAAAAATATGTATAACTACGGGTGCAAGAGCACTAAGTGATTTAGGTACATTAAATCAAAGTTAGTTTTATTAAGAGAAATTAACTATTATACATAACTTTTACAAACTTTGTCATGAGAAAATTTGATCAAATATATATAATCATTAAAAATTTCAAAAATTCATAAATTTATCCACAAGAGAATAATTTAAATATTCAACAATCAAATAAATTTCAATATTAGCCCGACAAACAAAAATTAGACTAATTACTCGCAAGTTAGTTCCTAGATGTGTTCTCCTTCGCTTACAGTCAGCTTAAATACCTCAACTTAATCAGAAAAATCCTTATACAAAGTTTTCTTATAGTCATTTTTTTTTATTTCTAATCATTAATCTTTTAATTAGTAGCTAATTGATATATTAATGACCCAAGTGAATTATTAAATGTTACTTTTAAATCTTAAACCTTTCCGAATAAAATTAAAGTTAATTTTGGATACTTATTTCCATATTTGAAAGAAAAAATAATATTATATTGAGAGATAATCTTAATAGATAAAATATACATTAATCTAAACATAACAATTAACAATCGAAAGAATTGACTATTGAGAATGGCATATAAAACCATTTAAAATATAATCACATGCATAATTAAAATTCAATAGTAAAATTGATCGGCATATTTGATAGTCCTAAAAAAATGAAAGATAATTTAAATCACAATTATCAAGATATTATATCTTCAAAAAAATTTCCATACAGATATTCCAAAATTTAAATTTAAAAAACCATAGATTTTCATGTCGCCTCAATTTAGATCGTTGCCTTAAAAAAGTGCCACCAATTCAAAAATGGTGTGACAAACTACACTAAAATAAAACAAGTTGAAGCCAAACTAAATGCAACTGCAAATTTACAATTCAACAATTCTCATGTGTTAATCAGACGCAATGCCAACATTTGCAAATTTGCAATTCAATTTCACAATCTTGCATATATGAGAATTTAAAGTACTTACCTTCTTTTGGACTTTAATTTTAATAGAATAAAGATCGACGGTGGTGAGAAAACCAATGATGAATACATCAAACACATGCATATAAATATAATCTTGTTTCCTCTAATGCAAACAAGACCAAATCACCAAAATCAAAATACTCACCATATTTGAACGAAATTTTAAAATTACTACGGGTCTTTAATGTTTTTGATATTCCAATTAATCGAATTCAATCTCTACAAAATCTTCAAAATGGTAAAGACTCATGCTAATAACGTGTTGTAAAATAAGAACCATACCATAACAAAACTAGAAAATTAGAGAGTAAAGTAAAGAGAAACTAATTGTGTCTTACAATGACACTATACAACACTATTAATAGGACATGAAGAGTATGTTACAATGTGAAATTCAATGAAGGGTGTATATTACAACATGGAATTCAATGAGAGGTTTATAATATTTGTTAACTTAAGTAGGTTATGGATATCTACATTAAATAATGCATATATAATATATACTATACTTATAATATATTAATATACTGAATGAGCATCCATTTACGTGACCAAACGGGAGCTAATAAACTAAACAACTTTCCAACCACTCAAACAAAAAGTCTTACCCATATAAAAGAAAAGAAAATTTATGGGCATAAATTTTTGTTCAATAGTATTTGAAAGATAAGAAATTCTGTACATCTCGACAGGTATAAAATTATGGAATGTTTTAGTTTATATTAAATATAAGCTGAATTCTTAAATATATAAAAAAAAATAATTAAAAAAAAATTGCTACTTTGATAGGATTTAGAGGGAAAATAGAAAAATAGTTACAAATCACTCCTGAAAGGTCTCAACTGATAGAAAATTCCAACTTCCAAAGTCAAACAAATTGATTTCTTTTCTTAAAAGGTCCTCTTATACATACCAATCACCATTGAGTATAACTCACTTTTTACATTTTTGCCAATTATAATTTTTTAATACAATAACAAAAGGTAGAAGATCCAACTCATAGATCTCTTAGTTGCTAAACATACTACATACTAGTCGAGTTATGTTCACTTTTGTCAATTTCAGTTACAAAAATCACGACGTGTCACTTTTAAAATGAACTTTTAAAAGTAACCTGGAATTAACAATTACTTTTACTTTCTTTTTTTAGCAATGTGGAATTCCTATTTTAGAAAACGTTAAGGCATGTTTGTTTTTCAAAAAGATTTTTTTTATTTAACCTCTTTTGATATAAAGAATTTAAAGTATACTTTGAAAGTGTTTCAAGAGATATGTTGTCAAAATACTTCATTTTTTTAAAAAAAAATTAAACATTTGAAAAATTAAACTAAACACACCTTTAATCAGTTATCACCATCAAGTTTTAAATTCTTTCTACGCAAAACGCACTAATCCGATACCACCAAGTTTTCCAAAACCAAATCTAAAGAGAATGGTTGCTTACAAAACTGCTCGTTAAAAATCAATGAAAGAAAGGTCTATTTTTCCACGTAGTTTGTTCGTAAAACTAGCAAGAGTTTCCTCCCAAACCATCTTTTTCTTTTCTTTTTTTTCCCATCAAATAAAAAGAAAATGAGACCCTAAAGAGCCATTCTTTACCATTTCACCTGGAAGCATCAACGATAGTATAGAGGGGTGGGAGAAGATTAGACAAAGAGGAGACTAAATGAAAACTAGGCCCAAAACTTAAAATCTGAGAAGCAAATAGAAATTAGACTTAAAACTTAAAATATAGGATCTAAAGGATACTTAAAACTTGTAGATTAAAATGTTGTTTCTTTCTAGTGTTATTTAGATCAGGCTTACTTTTAGGACATGTTTGGAATAATTTTCTTCTCTTGAGTACTTAAAAAGTCACTCCAAATAGGCATAATCATCTTGCCAATTAACTTTATCCTTACAAGAAATAAGGAGCTTGATCAAAAAGGGTCAATAAGTCAGGGTAAAAAGTAACACAATTGTTAAGGATTAGATCTAGTATTTTATGTTTTCAAGGGAAAGTGTAATTCTCCCAACCAAACAGTGTTAAACATATCAATACTTTATCTTTAGAAATTGATGTGTTTAGAAATCCCTTCAGTGTTATATATTTTCTTCCTCACATTTCCAATGTTTATCAAGTCACAAAAAATTTCTTCTTCTCATACCTTCTCAATTCAAAGTGTGTTCTAAGCATAAATTATGTGAGGGAGAAAGAGATCACAAATATTTGCCATTTGGCAAACAATATAATACGAAGAAACTGTGATAATGAGTAATGGCTATAAGATGCTGTGCCTTGATTTATGTACTGCAATCCCTCTTATGCTACAGATCATAATGCACTGTTTATTTAAACTTACATGGGTAGTGAGTACATACCCGACAATCAGTTTGCCTGAGAACCATCCACGTAAAGAATAAAATATCGTTGGACACGAGCAGTAAGGGATTTTTTCACTCTGATTTTATGTGCAGCAGGTGGTTAGCAAATCCGAAGGAAGAGAAGCTGGATCAAGTTCCCAACAGTCCTTCAGATGCCCAAGAGCCTCATCTATAGAAAGCTTCCGAGCAGGAATTTGATGCGAAAATAATCGGATATTGTCCTTTTCGAACCATCTAATAGCATGATAACCAATCTCCCTTCTCTTGAATATGGTCTTGTAACCATCAACCTTCTCAAGATAAGCCATACTTAAACCATGCATCTCACTGTAAGTTGTTAAAAACACTGCAATATCGTAAGTTCGTTTCTCTTTGCTCGAAAGGTTTCTTCTCTTCTCAGCATCCAAACCACCTTCTTCTTCTTCTTCTTCTTCTTCTTCTTCTTTGTAAAGTGCCCATACTGATCCCTTTTTAGGATAAACCCTATAGACTTCCTTTGATGCTCTTTCACAATCCACAACATGAGAAAAAATGTTCAATGAATGAATGGTGGTTTTTTCAGTGACCTTAAATCTACCACAAGATACATGAAATCCCATCTTCTCCCAACAAAATAGTCTTTCATCCCCATAGTTTTGAACATCCAACCAACTCATTTTCACTTCAAAAGGATTTACAGTAACTTCTTCAATTAAACCATAATGCCTAGGCATTCCATCATCATCATCATATGTAGCCCACACTTGCCCTTTTTTGAAACTTCTCTCCATTCTGTCCTTGTCAAAATCATAAAAGTCTGAATCTTCCACCACCATCATATCTAAATCAACTCCATTACATGAAGGTCCTTGCTTCTGAGTTTCCAGATTCACATTCTTCTTGGAATTCCTTTGCCTTGCATTCTCTGAAAACCCGGCACGCTTTGATGCTTCTTGCCGACGGATCCGTAGTAGACCTTCCATCTCTTTCAAAGTTAGTCTCTCGTCAACGTCATCATTTTCCTTAACCCCTTTCTTTCTCTTATTCTCTCTTTCCTCTGCTTCCTCCTCCTCCTTTAACTTCAGTTTCATCTTCTCTTTTCGAGCTTTCTGAATCACTTGAGACTGTAATTCAGCCAAAGTCATCATTTCCTCCTCCATTTTAACAGGCTTCAGCTTAGACCTCTCTAAAACCTCACCAACACTACTCATCTTCTTCCTCATACTCCCACTTCTTAATCTTCTTCTACATATCACATCATCATTATCAACTCCCTCCAAATCGCCATTTCTAACTTCACCTTCTACAGAACCAGCTTTCCCATTGAACTCTAGACCTTTCTTCTTCTCACCATTCGTCTTAACCACAGCAGCATTTCTCTTCGATTGACCAGTATTCACTTTTTGCATCGAGCCAGATTCTTTTAATCCCTCAAAACTACCAGAATTTTGCCTAGAACTCAAATTTCTCAACCTTCGACCCCCAATCATGACCCCAATTTCCGTAATCTCAGGTTCATTATACACGACTTCAACGGCCTTAAAACTCTTCCTACAGCTAGGGCAGACTAAATTATGCTCTACGTACCTCTTCTCGAACTGGTGCAAAAGCCGGCACGTCGAGCAAGCAGTCCAAAACGTCTCGCTCTCCACATCCGCATCTCCAATCTTCTCGTCCTGAATCCGAATTCGAAGCTTCAAATCGTACTCCTTCCTCCTAACCTTATCGGACAAAAAGTGAAACGCCTCGCCGACGAGCTTGAACGCCTCCTCGGAGACGGAATAGGGGTTCTTATCCGGATGCAGAAGCAGAGCGAGCTTCTTGTACTGTTTTTTTATTGTGTTAATGTGAGCGAAAGGCTCCACCTGAAGAATCCGGTACCAGTCGTCCGGAGAGTCGGCGGCGACTCGGAGAATCTGGAAGGAAGTGAGGATTTCGGCGGCGCCGTCAAGGTTTGGATCGAGGCGGTGGGCTCGCTTGGCGTACTTGAGAGCAGACTTGAGATTGGAATCTCTGAACTTTTTCTCAGCCAATTCTCTGAGACGCCGAGCCTCTGGCTTCTGCTCAACTTCTCCGTTCATGTTCACAGAGCGGCGGCGGCGGCGGAGGGGGATCCTGATCGGATTTTGCCGCCTCAAAATATAAATGAAGAAAAAAGAATGAGATAATTGTCCTCATGATCAGGTCCAAAATGGTAAATTCAGTAGAAAAGTAAAAAGTCCATGTCATCCTCACATGAAATCACGTTATTGTTCTTTTTTTCTTTTTTCTCTTATTCGATGTAAGAAATCTTTTTCAATCGTTTTTTTTTTCTTTTTTCGACTTCTTCTCTTCTGTACATCTTTTTCTGGTATAAACAGATTACATGACCAATCCCGATGAACAAGAGAGAGAGGAGTGATTTTTTGAGTGAAAAAACGAACGAGAGCGAGAGAGTGATTTGTGAGTAAAAAAATGAGCGAGAGCGAGACGAGGGAGAGCGAGATTGCTTTTCTGCCTGCACACGAGTATATTTTAGTAATTTCACACGAGTTTGATATCAACAAAGGGTTATTCGACATTTTTTTTTTAAGTTGGGTCATTTTACATTTTTTACCTAATTTTTTAATCATCCATCTCGCGGATTGAAAAAGAATTATTTTTTTTTTTAATAAAAGAGAAAATCAGTTGGCTTTTAATTTTTAAATTTGTCTCCTTATAAGTATACAAATTATCAATTCTTTTTAGCATAATTATTTTAAATGATTGTTGAAAATATCTAATAGATCGTAATAGACTTCTATCCATCAATGATAAATATTTATCGCGATCCATTGCTAAAATTTCGCTGTATTTATAAGTAAGTTTGCTCATTCTTGTATCTTTTTCTTTTTGTTTTGAAAAAAATATGGTCTACATAAAGATAGATGACAAAAGTATAGTTAAACTATGATAATCGGATGTCTGAGAATTATATGTTTGGAATAAAACTACTGGGAATCAAGGATGACTATGTTTGGTTGTGCATGGGAAAACGATGTCTATGTGTGGGAATAGTATGTGGGAATTAAAAAAAAATTGAGATTGTGAAAACAAGTCCATGAGGGTTTATGCCCAAAGTGGACAATATCATACCATTGTGGAGATAGTTTGAGGGTCTTGTTCTATCAAGCATTTGTTCAAATGTCTTGAATTTGTTTGTTGACGCTTCGAACAACCAAGTACGGGGTCTCGCTGCCCGGTCAGCGAGCCGAGGTCTAGGGGCGGCGCGCCCTGGTGGGGGTTTGGGGGCAATGCACCCCAAAACCTATTCAAAATTCGTATTCAGCATATTTATTTATTTGTAGTTATTTACGATTATGACCCTAGGGTTTAGAGTAGTGCGCTATATAAATTCTCTAACTCTAGAGCATTATGATGTAATTTTCTAAAAGCATTCTCTCTAATAATATTATTCTCCCTCTGCCCATGGACGTAGCTAAACACGGTTAGTGAACCATGTATATTTGTGTGTCGATCTTCTCTATCTCTACGTTCCCCTTTTTTTATGTTATTTAATTGTCGATTTCATAACAATACGATCGCTGAGCTCCGTTACACGATTGTTTACAAAATACTATACGATCGCTTAAATTATCTACACGATCGTTGAGCTCCGTTACATGATTGCTAAGGAACAAAACGTTATACGATCACCTACCCAATGTTATACGATCGCCTATCAAATGCTATACGTTCGCTTACCAAATGCTACACGATCGCTGAGCTTGACTACATGATCGCTAAGTAACAAAATGTTATACGATTGTCTACCCAATGCTATACGATCACCTACCCAATGCTATACGATCGCCTACCAAATGCTACACGATCGCTTACCAAATGCTACACGATCGCTGAATAACAAAATGTTATACGATTTCACGGCTGGAAGGAAGAAAAATCATGATAGGAAGCGGAAGAAGAAATGAAACCCACACTTCTCAATGGGTATGCAATTCCTTCATTTGTGGGTACTTTTTCTAAGATAAATAAACAAAACTCACAAACCAAACATGGGCTTTGTAAACTCATTCCCATTCCCACCCTTTTTTCCTTCCAACCAAACGCCCCTAAACGTCTATATTTAAGGGACATTTTTAAATATAAAAAAACATTTAAAAATAGTTATATTTATAACAAAAAAGTTTCAACTTAATTTTTAATAAATTAAAAGATAACTTAAACTCTGGATTAAGGAACAAAAAGGAAAAGAAAATAGAGTCGGTCTCTTTCACAATAGTGTGTGAATATTTTCTTTTTAATTATTTAATTTTGAAAGGTGGCTATTTTTCTTTTCTTTTCTTTTTTTATTACTTACACGGAAATTGTCCGTTTTGATATACTTGGGTTAGAGTGGTAATTTTAATTCATTTACTTTAAAACTAGTTATTCTTGAATTTTCAGTTGTGTCTAACAAATATCCAAAATTAAAGAAAATGTATGATTATTAAACTCTTAATTTAGTTTTTTATAGACTCGTATTGCTTTTAAATAAAAACAAAATTCAAATTTCAAAAAAAATTGTAACATATTTTTGAAATCAAACGCAACTAAAAGTATAACATTTTGAAATTTAAGATCAAATAGAGAATTTAGAAACAAAACATATTTTACACATTAATACAAACAAAATCTTTAAACTGGAATTTATAGAACATTGACTCTATTTTCAAAGCCTACTTGTTATGAAAATGCTATGAAATAGCATAAAATTAGGATTTTCGTAAATTCCAGCACCTTCATCAATCATCACCTGCATTTATAGTTCCATATTGTTATGATTGAAAAAATTTTACTATCTGGTTTGTTTGTGTGTGAGTAATTGTGCACTTGCATTTCGATCTCGATTTTACTAAATTTATAGATCTTTTTAGTACAATGGAGGTGGAAGAATTCAAGCCACCAACCTCTTGAACACTCACGCATATTGTATGCTAATAAAGCTACTCGTTTTGATATATAGACTCAACTTTGATTCATCAATTATTGGTCCATGATTTGCATATGTTTACATAGTAAATTTTTGCATGTCATTTATATTTTCACAAACTTAAAGATTTAATTGCCCATTTAGTAATAAAAATAAGTTAATCTACAACATAATAATGAGTATACAACTCCTCTTAGAGGTCGGAGATTGTTTTGAAAACATGCTGAAATTAGAAGTTTAAAATAAATTTTGCAATAGCAAAAGCAAAACTACAGCAAATGAAAAGAGAGCAAGGATAGCACATGCACAACTAGGAGTAGAAAACCGGTTTGAATAAAGAAGCTCCCAACATATTCTCTCATTTACCTCACAATATTGAAAACTCACACTAAGAAAAAGACAACGAAAACCACCGTTGGTCGACCAAGTGACTAAGAAAAAGACGACGAAAACCACCATTGGTCGACCTAGTGATCAATAAGGGGCCAAGTCAATAGTCAAATGCTCAAAGGAGATTGGTTTTAAGTCACAGTTTAATATCTTATAAATTTTCTTAGAAACATCCACGAAAAATCAACTATTAAAAAAAATGTACAGGCAAATCGAAAGTTTAGAATGTGATCTATGTAACAATGGCTGGAAGTAGAGCTAAAAATTTAAAGGTGAAAATCCAAAGAATTAAAAATCAAAAAGAGTTTCTTACCCTATCTTTAAGGTAATTTCATCTCCCAACTGTAGAAATCTGATGACAATCATGACTAGTAGTGAACACTAAAAATCAGAATGAGGAAATCCACTTTCATTTTCCAAGGGAAGAGGATAAGAGCTAATAGGCACAATCAAAATCCTTTTTTCACACACAACAAAAGCACAATTTCTTGCTAAAACAATCCTTTTCTACACTCACTCTCCCTTCCATTCTACTTCCCCCTTCATCTTTCATACTTTGCTCCTCTCTTTGCAACTAGCTTGCTTTTTGACAGAAGGATTTAAACCCTAAAGCTGGAAAAAAAGTTCAACGGGGATCAAGCCTTATGTGATGGAAGGGTTGAAGGGAGAGAGTGGTGGGTTTAGAGATTGGGCTATTTGGGACAATGAGTTGATTATAATACTTGGTAGTTATTATAGTCTATGTCTGGAGTAAGGACTATTTTAGTATGGGTTACAGGTGAGGAGAGATGATGGTTACGAAATAATAAATATCGTAGACAATGAAAATTTTCAAATAGTTTAACTGTAGCTAAGTGTGGATTATAAAAGTTAGGAACTTCAACTATTATGATGGGAGGCCCAAGCATAGAGTGGGTTATAATAGCCCACTCCACCCAAGGCAAGTTAGGGCAAACACCACCTTAGAATCATGTTTTTCATCCCTCCCAATTTAAGTGAATCTTATTATTCCATGAATGCTATATCTACAAAATGTGATGCATGAATGAGAAATTTTTACCACCCTAGCACAAGAGAAACCATAACCAACATTTTTGTGAACCAGATTCAAAATTTGAATAAGTATATTTACAAACAATACAAAAACTAAACAAAAAAGCCAGTAGAAGTGGCAACTAACCTGAGCTTCTAAGTTCTAATCCTCGTATATTGATCAGCAACAAATTACAATGAAAGAACGATACAATTCAATGGCAATTCCTTAGTTAGCATATGGTTAATTGTATTCTATCGCAGAAATATATTTAAGAAGGCTATAAGATAACTTGATACCATGTATTGTACAATGAACCTGTGGCATATCACCTCATTCCTTGCCTTACCAATACACATTTGATCGTGCTTATATCTGTTGGAAACAGTAATTTGTCAATAGCTATCACGGTTTCAGAAGGTAGAATCCGGCCTCCTTCCACTGCTAGATATATTTCACGCAAGCAAAGCTTCATTCTTCATTCCCTCTTAGCAAACAGCCGTTTCATCCATGAAGCCATACAATGCTTTGATAGGTGTTCAGGTAGATCCTTCTACAAGAGAGCAATCTAATCAGTACACTGGGAACCTCTTTTCCTTTTCTTAGGGAACTAATTCCATGGAATACATGAAATACGTGAAAGAGTGAAATGGACAAGAAGGAAACACAGAAAAATGAAACTATTTTTGTCTTCAAGTATAATATCTTATGTAATCAAGCATTTCAAAATAACCATAAACCAAATACAGTTGTGCTATACCCAGATTCAGATAACACGCATTATCTTCTTTTTATTTTACTTTAAGAAAAATGAAAAACATATGACAGGCAGTACAAAAGATCCACCCATGTCAAACGGAGCCAAAACAAAAACATCGGAAAAAGCAAACAAAAAGAAGAAAAGAAGAATGAGTTCCAACTGTTTAGAATAAGAAGCAAAGGATAAATACAGAACTCTTTTCATACCAATACCCAGAGGGGGTCTTGAATCTAGCTGTAAACAAACCTCCCCTCAACACCTCTCCTACCTAAATATCTTCCTGTTCCTCTTAAGTCGGTGTTCCACATTAGGGTTCTTTTCTATTGAGATTTTTAATTCTTTTAGAACTAGCAATAATTAAGAATTGATACAAGACCTTGATTTAAATTATGAAAGTTACACGAGCCACGACAAAGGTAGACCCTTAAACCAAAGAAATAAAATGATTCCCCTGAAAATTTATTAAGAAAACATATTAGAACTTACTAGCTTTGTCCTCAGACCATGAATATGTACTTTAAACTACTATGAGATACGGAAATGTAGGTTGACAACCAATGTACTTACAGCATTCCATGGCACAGTATAGTCATCAGTGGAAAGCAACCAACTTCCAGTGTTTAACTTCAAGTCCATCCTATCATTTTTAATATCAAAGTCCAACAGCTCATCGTCACAGCTATCCTCGTAGTCAAAGTCCCTTTTTCTTCTTTTTCTACCTTTCCCCCCCTTTTTTCGCCTCTTAGATTTAGCTAGTGCTCTATTACACGGTTCAAAACCATCATCTTCCGATAGGCCACTGTGATCCAACAATGAATATTCATTAGATTTTTGGAATCCTATGCCGTTATCAACAAACAAGGATTCCCATAACTCAGGAGTCTGACATTCCTCTGACATTCTATAGTGAAGAACCCAAGACTGAAGCCCTAGCCATTTTATCATCTCTATTGTCCTTTTTCTCCCGTCACACTCATTCAATAGTGGGAATAAACTTTGAGTGTTGCTTGAGATTGCTGAAATCTTGTGGACAATAGCCTTGATTTCATCCAATTGTTCCTCCTCATCTTCATCACGTAAAAGGCGTAGAACTTGGCGTCCTTGATTAACGACAGCATTTAATAGTAAAATCTGATCAATAGATTCAGAGTCACCATACTTGGAAAGTATGACTTCAAACGTAAAAGACAAATTACCAAAATCCTTGGTTTCTATTCTCGGCCTAAGAAGTTTGCATAGCATTTTTAGAAAGCTGCAGAAATCAGCCTCCTCAAGAGTAACAAGTAGATGTTGAGACAGTGAAGAAAATGACTCATGCATTAGGAACTCATTAATGACTTCCCAAACATCTTTTGGATCATCTTTAAGCATCAGATCAACAAAATATTTCACAAAGAATTTCGTGTCGAGAAACAAAATTTCACCATCTTTTAGTGACTCAGCAAACTCATTGGAAGACCAAAACTCTGGTACATTCTCAATGAAATTCTTCACAGTTTGATGCACATCCAGATCAAGAAAATAATGGGGTTTTGTTGCAACCACTGCAGGTGACTGCCCATGTTTCCCCTTCCACTCAAGCTCCTCCCAGCAAATGTCTCGATTTACAAAAGCAAACTGTGCTAAGGCCTTGGCACCTTTTCCATGATCTGATGCACCATTCGTGGCAAAATTGGAAAACCACTGAGATATTCGTCTTGAGTTTCCTGCAGAATCAAGGGGGATGGCATGATCAGGAATTTGCATGAAAGTGAAAACAAATCATTAGCACAGAAGTAGAAAAACCACTCTATTTATGATTGAGCAGTATGTTGTGCCATCAATAAACAAACTCCTCGGTCAAGGAAAGCAGTTGCAATATCTTTGACTAGGGTTAAAATTTGTTGTTAGAGAAGAAACTAAATGCAAGATAAATTACAGCATGGGAATAACCAAAAAAGAAAAGAAACATATCCAGCATCATTCCACAAGAGACATAACCATACATACTCTTGATCTATTAGCCAAATTCATTCAAAACTACATTTTAGAGAGGCTTTGGATTACAATTTAAATCGATAAAGCACAAACACTTAAGTTTGGACAACATGTGAGTTTGACACATGGTTGGCACCTTGACATTTGTTAGATACTTGTTAAACAAAATAGACATGTGTCAGACACTAGTTTGACAAATGAAATCCGAATGTGATACTTCTTGGACGTGTATCAAGCACTTGATAAGCACAATAAACATTGAACAAACATGAATATTTTAGAATGAACTATATATAAATGCATAACCAATGCTGTTTATTCTTTATGTTGAGTAGTTATTTCATTTAAAAACTGATAACTTAAAGTGTTAAATCATAAATGCACAAGTATCCTAAACTAAAACAAACTTTTAGCAAGAGAATAGTTGAGAAGTATAAAAGCAATATATACTTAAAAATGAATATTCTAATCACATGTCCAAGGCTCCAAGCTTTGTCATGTCCATGTCTCGTAAGTCATATCTGTGTCCATGCTCTTAAATCTATATAAATACGTAGTTAATCCTTAAGAAAAAGTTCAGGTTATTATTTTCCAGCCAAAGAATATTGTTAACAAAACAAATGTCTAGCCAAACACGGGTAATCAAATCGATTCTAGAAAGACATACTCAGAATCACAAAAGGTGATTTGGGTTCTTTTTCTGACAGTACATCTATTAACTCAATTTGAAAGAATGAAGATTTGGTTAAGTGTTCTTGCTATAGCTAAATTTGACGAGGAGTAAACAGAACAGTCACCTTCGAAGAATTTTTCCATTATGTAGCTTCTCTTAGCAATGAGAATCCCTGCCTCTCGTGATCTCTTTTCAAACAACATTTGCAGCAATTGAGATGCGAAGGCCCATTTAAATGGCTTCCGTCTCAGTAATGTCATAAACAGGTCCCGCTGATGCTGGGGACTGATGGATGTCACACTAGCTATGCTATTCGTAAGCCATAATCGGACCTCAGACCGTCCTCCAGAAGTCAGCAACTTCCATAAAACAGATTCTAATTTACTTAAGAGAGAAATTCTCAACTTCGCAGAGCTAACATCCTGTTCGTCATTGAAGTTCGGCTCTAACAGAAACAAATCGATCATTCTATACCTATACAACTTCCTATTGAACGCTTTCTTTCTCGATTGAGAACCAAAACTCCTACCAAAATGAATTCAAACATAAATCAAAGACAACTACAATAACTGGTTGATCAAAGCCTACCAATCGATTTGTATAAGAAGGGTTTAATGGCAGAATCTCAAATTTATACCGACTCTAGAATGAAATTGTAGCAAATTTTCTGGATTTTCTTGTCACTGCTTCCTGAAGTTTCAAAATCGCCAGACGAGCTTCAGCGCTACTGTTCCAATTTCCAACTTCCTTCTATTTCCCAGTTTTTTCTCTTTCCCGTCCACCCCTCTGATTAATTTATAATTTAACCTTTTTTTAAAAAAAAAAAATGGATTATATATACCGTTTTATTTTTCTGAACTTAAAACAAAGGTGTTTGTGCATTTATAAAAATTTAAAAAATAATAATAATAATAATAAAATAACTAACTAACTAACTAAATATATATGTGTGTGTGGGTTTTGCATGTATTTTTCAAGGAAAAATTATGTTTTTAATTTAAAAAAGCGAGTTAATTTATTGATATGATATTGAGCGACTAACCATATTTCATAATTTAAAAATGAATTTAGAATATCCTACTATTAGGGAATGGTTGAATAGAAGTGAAAAGTTGTCGGGGACATATTTATAACTTAACCAACGGAAAAAAAACAAAATATCAATTTATATGTTAGAGCTTTGTTGAAATGCTAAAATTGCTTCAAACATTTTTCAAAATAGTGTGTTTTGTAATCCAGAAGTTGTACGCACATGTGAGACAATGCCTTAACCATCTTAAAATAAAATGGCTAAAATAAACATAATAGATGGTCTTAGAGATGTATTAATAGTAAAGAGGTTTGTGGTTTAAATCTCCATAAATTTCACAATGTTGCACATTTTAAGTTTTGAGTTTTATCTCGATTTGGTCCATAGGTTTCAAAAGTTGTACTTTTAACTTCGAATTTTTTCACTGAATACTCTCTTTCGGTTTTGGCATTACCATCCATTAATTAATTTTAAACTATTATGAAGTGACATTCTAAAATTAAAGTTGACAGTGATGGAAAAATAACTACACTTAATTAATTATAATTATTTTAAATTAATTAATAGATACTAACACTTAATATTTAAATGGAGTATTTAGTAAAATAATCGATGTTAAAATGTGTAAATTTTGAAATTTAAGGATCAAAGTAAAATAAAATTCAAACATCAATGGTGAAATTGTAACATTTTAAAGCCAATAGATTGTCAAAGTGCGTTTAGCTCAATGATAGTGATAACATATCCAAGAAGTCAGAAGTTCAATCTATCCTCCAATAATTATCGTAAAAAAAAAAAAAAAGAAATCAATAGATTAAATTGAAAAGAAATTCAAAATAAAATGATTAAATGTGTAAATCAAATAAAAACTACTCTCAACATTTAAAAAAAAGATATTTTTTTCCTTAAAAAAAGTGATTTATTTCTAAAAAAAAAAAAAAAAGTCATTTATTAATTGCCGCTATAATTTAATTTAACCTTATTTTGGTTCATTCACGCCGACACAAAAAGAATGGGCCAAGCCCAATATTCAAGGCTCAAATGAGTTAGATTTGGGCTTCGGCCCACGAGTGTCGGTCATGCCGAAGGAATGAGAGAGAGAATGGAGTGGCTCATTCTCTGAGGCTGAGGGGCGAGACGGCGATTTCGCAAGAGAGAGAACAGTAACTCCGTACGACGACTCTCATCGTCAATCTCTTGTAATTCCACTTCTGATCTTTCCATTTTCCAGTTTCTTCTTCCATCAAATCAAACAACCAAAAGGAAAGCTTCAATCTTTCTTTCAATTCCTTCCTCCCTTGATTCTTCCCAATTTTCCCTTCGATTATCCGCTCTCGCTGTTGTCACTTATCCTCCAATTTATACCTCATTTTCGTCATTTGATCACCTTTCGAGGCTCCTTCAATTGAGTCTCGAATTCTTTCCCCTCAGGGGGTTTGAAGTTTCGACTTTTGGTAAGTGAAAAGCTCCATTTTGTTCAATTTTGAACTGTGGGTGTTTTCGTGTTTTTGTTTTTTCCCCCCATTTCTGTTAGGGTTTTTGGTTTTATTCGTTATTGTTTAGCTTCATGCATGTTGGGGTTGTATAGTGTGGTTGTTGTCCTTCAAGGTTTGCTAGGAAATTGGAAAACACAAACGGAATTGTGAATTGTGGGAACTATTTTTTATTTTTTTCATCTTCTCATTTGATTTGTACCGAATTTAGAATTTGAAGTAAGTTGTTGATTATGTTCAAGGAAATTCGTCAGGGAGAGTTTGCGGCTCGGTCAGTTTAGACTGTTGTAGAGATTAGGATCCGTGTCATTGGAAAGGCTTGGGAGATGGCTGGAAGATGGTGAAGCAGAACCATGAGTGGCAGTGAGATGGAGAAACCACCGAAAGACAAGGAGACGAAGACCCCGCCTCCTACTACTAACCAGGTTTAATTTAGGCATGATTTGGAGTTCAGTTTTATTTTATTTGATTTTAAAGTGATGTGTTCTATAACTCATTCTTTGTTTTTCCTATAGTATAATCAAATTAGTTTTATGGGCTGAGAGACAGTAATTATCAAGAACAAATTATGAAATTAGTTTATGTGCTAAATGGAACCATATCTCATTTATTTTTCTCTCCAGAACCGTCCTATAGAAGCAACTTAGAATTTATATCACGGAAAGAAACACATACATATGAGCGAACCGTTCCCTAGGAGCAGACCTCAGATCAGTATTATGTGTTCAATGGAACCTGATCCAGTTTATAAAACAACATAAAAAATTTCTATCCAAGTATCACTGAAAATACTAGCTTACAGTTCCTTAGTGTTTGTTTCATTCTCTTTAAAGTTTGTCCTCGCAGGTTCTGTTTGATAATCTGATGTTGTCGTTTTACAGGAGCAGACTACAACCACCAGCGCTGGCACAGTTAATCCTGATTGGTCGGGTTTCCAGGTCACACTGGGGCAAAAGCTTTTAGTTTAATCTTGTTTTTTGGGACAGCATTGTGGTTAGATCGTTACATATGTATACATGTATAATTTCTGGTTTTCAGGCATATTCTCCTATTCCTCCGCATGGTTTCTTGGCATCAAGCCCCCAAGCCCACCCATATATGTGGGGAGTTCAGGTACATGTACCACCAGTTTTTTGGGTGTATTATGTCTGCCTTTTGATCCATATGCGTGCATTCTGATTGCATTTGGAAATCAGCTTTTATAGCCCTCCTCTTCTTCTTTTTATTCTTTTTATCAGTATTTTAATTAAGGTGCTATTAAATTCCATTTGGTAGTATTTCAGGTGTTTATTTCTGTGATTTAAAAATTAGAAAGAGCTTCTTCACTTTCTAACTTTCAGTTCAGCGCATTGGAATTGGCTGTCATGGCTTTCAGAAATCTTTTCTCTTTCCCTTTTTCCTTTCCTTTTAGGGAAGGAGTGCTTTGTGTATTTATCTGAACGTGGGTGTTTACTTGCAGCATATTATGCCTCCTTATGGCACGCCTCCACATCCATATGTTGCAATGTATCCACCTGGTGGCATATATGCTCACCCTTCCATTTCCCCGGTATTTCTGGGCATTATGGTTTTATACATTTTTTATTTTGTTTAAAACTTCTATATTAGGTATTTGTCTGACGGATTTGCTTTATACTGTATGCTATATTCTAATGTGTATAATAGGGATCGTATCCTTTTAGCCCATTTGCAATGCCTTCTCCAAATGGCATCACTGAGGCCTCTGTGAGTTTCCTTCTTATTTTATGATGAGGTATCATTGTCTTTAAGCGGATAAAAAAAATGACATGTGAAGACATATATAGGGTAATACGGCAGGCAGTTTGGAGGGAGACGTTAAGCCACCTGAAGTGAAGGAAAAACTGCCAATTAAAAGATCAAAAGGAAGTTTGGGCAGTTTGAACATGATTACAGGGAAAAACAATGAGCTGGGTAAATCATCTGGAACATCTGCCAATGGAGCATACTCTAAGAGGTTATTTAATTTTTATAGAAATTGCCCATGTAGAATAATAATTGGTGTATGCTTTATTTGATTAGGAAATGATAGGGATTTTATAAATAAACAAATCAGAACAATGGCCATGTGGTTGCAGGGGCAAGTCATCCCCTTCCATGAGGGAGGGATCAAACTGAAGATCTTCAATCTAGGTAACAAAAGAAGAGTAATTACAGAAAGACTTATGTAGGATTCTTGAGATCTTCTAGGCAAAGTTACTCTATGCAGTTGCATCTTTCTAAGAAAGGAAAGGGGCAAAACGTTCACAGGACTATAGCTGCAAGGGGGGTGGGAGTGAGAGTAATTGGAAAAAGAAAGCTTAATGCTATGGAAATATTGAAGTGAACTATTTCTTTGATTATCAGTGATTGGAAAACGCTTGTCAAGTAGTTTCCTCTACCCAACCTTTAGGTTGCTCCTGTTGTGCTTTTGATGCTATAATGGGGGGACTCTGAGTTGAATGAATATTTATCATAGTAATGAGAACTGACTAACATGGGAGATTTTAGATTTTCCATGCAATGAACAAGACCTATATAGATGGTTCATAAAAAACTTCACTTTCTTTAGAATTGTAGTCCTATGAAATTTATTGATCGAGCCATTGGAACATTGGGTGACGTGCATCTGACCTGGTTTTTGTAGTGCTGAGAGTGCCAGCGAAGGTACAAGTGAAGGAAGCGATGCCAATTCTCAAAATGTAAGTTGTGGTCATTGCTTGTCTATTAACATTTTCCTCTCTAATGGATCATTGTTCATTTTTTAATGTGACCTGGATATTCTGTGTCTGTAGGTGAAAAAGAAAACTAAGAAAAAAGTAATTTCTTTTTCTTACCTCATTATTGGTCCTCAGCCCAGTGCTTAAAGTCAAAGGATGTTTTCAACTATGAGGAAACTTGAGAATGAAAGTTAAAACTAAAAGAGTTCCCATAAGTTGAGTTGAAATGTTAAACTAGATGGATTGAGGGGCAAAATGAGCTGAGAGACTGGGAAATATGTCAATACTGTTAATTACTTGTATAGATTTGTTTTCTTATGTTTTTATAAAAAAATATATTATTATTATTATAAGTGCTGTTCCAGTCTTTCTTTCTAGATAAATTGATTTAGTAGTATTTTGCTTTTGTAGGAATCACAACCTAAGTTAGGTTCCAGGCAAGACACTTTGGAAGGTTTGGTTCTTTTTTCTTTCGTCTTGACAATATCTCATGTCAGACATGGTAAAAAATACATCTTCCTGTCACAGTTGAAGTATCTCAGAATGGTAACTCAATGCATGGTACTCAAAATGGAGGATCTAATACTCAGTCTATGGCTGTCATCCCATTGGCAACTGCTGGGGCCCCAGGAGTCGTTCCTGGTCCCACGACCAACTTAAATATTGGAATGGACTATTGGGGTGCATCATCAACTATCCCTGCAATGCGTGGAAAGGTTCAATCGACTCCAGTTGCTGGAGGACTAGTCACCACAGGATCTCGGGATAGCATACAGTCACAGCTTTGGCTGCAGGTAAGCTCTAATATGATTCAAAATTTTGGACCTTGGTTGAAAAAAAAAGTATGATCAAATTTTGGATTTAGGATGAGCGAGAGCTTAAAAGGCAGAGAAGAAAGCAATCAAATAGAGAATCTGCACGACGATCACGGTTACGCAAGCAGGTACTGAAAAGCTGCTGGAAACTATTAATCTTGTTTGATGTACTCGTTTCTCGTGCTTCTCTTATAACCCACTGGTTTTGAACTCATGTTTTTCAGGCAGAATGTGACGAATTAGCACACCGAGCTGAAGCTTTACAAGAAGAAAATGCCAGTCTTAGGTCTGAAGTGAACCGGATAAGGAGTGAATATGAACAGCTACTTTCAGAGAATGCTTCTCTGAAGGTAATACAAAAAATATAGCTCTTCCTATTTCTCAATTTATTCTCCCCCTCATCGTTTTGGTCTCACCCTTGACCATCACTTCATTATAATTACTTTATGATGTCAATTTTTTTATAAAAAGATAATTTACATGCAAAATGGAGCAGACTGTTTTTCTTTGATTAGTCCTAAGCCATCTTTTTGGTAATCAACTAGACGGGTCAGATAGTTAGACTTATGTCACAATAATATGATAGGCATCCTTTATTTACTTGATAATTCTCCGGTGAGAATTTACAACTTATCAACTATGGCCCAAATGAGCATAACTGAACTGATGTTTATACTATCAATCTTGGAGTAAAAAATTTGATTCTCCCACCCCACGTATTGTAGATTCAAGAGGGTCACAATCTCTCCACTCTTGGTTTACAAATATTGTAGATGTAAACCCTAAACCCTAAACCCTAAACCCTAAACCAAAAACCACTCACCCAGTGTTTTACAAAAGCACCCATGTATAAAGAACAACATGACCAAGTTATAACTCCCCAATACCAAATTCAAATATAATGACTGCTAACCATCCCTACAAAAAGAACAACTACTTATCCTTGCTGCCTGTGATGAAAGTGACCTTTTTGCCGCTTCTAACGTAAACATTCACAATTGGAGGTTTTGCATAATTTTGCTATTATATTGTAATCTATTTCATCGTATGTGCAGTATGAGCAATGAGCGTATAAAAAATCATCTTCCCCTTCATCGTAGCAGATATATATTGCACAAACTCACCCCATTTAATAGGCTGGATATTGTTTATGCAGGAAAGACTTGGGGAAGTACCGGGAAATGAAGAACTAAGGGTCAGCAGGAACGGCCAGCGTTCAAATAACGAAACCACACAACCTAAAGAGTCGGAGGTTGTGCAAGTCGGTAACAAGAATTGAATCTTCCTTCCCTGCTTGCTGCTGCATTTTTCAGGCGCATAACCTAACTAATTTGTGAACAACCCCAAAATTTTAGTTCTCATAGCTTGTAGTGTAGTTGAGTTTCTATGTAAGCTGCTGACCTGTTATAGTTTTAGGACTGTTTACTCCTGTGATCCATTATATAATCATATATCTCTATGGGGTGTATCCTTAAATGTCAAAGCCCCCAAAGATTAGATATTTGGTGTGTGAAAGTATTCTGTAGCATTCACACTTCACTTCAGCTTCTGTACTAAAACCATCCACATTAATTGTTGTTAACTTGGAGAAAAATTAATATATCTTGCCAAGGCTTTGCTAGTTTGCTTGTACTTGTTTGGACTGTATTTGTTGTTTTCTTCTTAAATTTTTGCTAACCATCCTGAGTTGAATTATGAATTTTGACTCAAGTAACAAGTTATATTGGCCTCTACGTGAGATAACCAAATATTCTCTCTTTTTTTTTTTTTGGACGCAAATGTTGTAGGAACAAACATCCATTTCTTGAGATTATTAAGCACAAGTCTAAGAGACTGATTAAGGTTCATGCAGATCAAAAGAAGGAATCGTCAGGAATTCAAGCATGGCTCGATGGATGAGGTATTAATTACCGTCTTAAAAATTTGATCTGATGATCACCATCGTTGAATTTGATCAAGTGAAATAAAAGAAAAAAAAAAATCCCTTATGGGATATGAATGATGAAATTGGGATATTCAGAAGGGCGAGTTTTTACATTCATCTCTAATGACAAGAGAGATCTGCCCATATGGTATGGAAATTCTTAAAAGTAACAAATTGAAAGGAATAATATCATTAAATAAAATCTTCTCCCCCCAAAGAATTTATCTGATAAAAATATCTTCTTCCTCTTGTTCTATAAGCTACTGCACAATTTTAGAAAGGGGTGTTAGCAAAAGCACAGCATTCTATACAAACCCACCATTGAAAAATCCTTCCCTCTCGCTCCTCCCCCCCTTTCTCTCTCAACCATTGGAGGACCTTCTTTCACAACAGCAGCTCCATTGAAAACAGCTTTTACAACAGCCACTGCATCTCCATTGAAAACAACTAGTGCAGCTGCAGCATTTCCAAGCAAAGCAACTAGTGGAGGGGCAGCTGAAGCAGCATCTCGGCGTCGGGCATTTTGGGCATCTGGGTTTACAGGATACGGGACATTTGAACCGTACCGGGCAGCAACTTGGACAGCTTGGTCTCGAGCATTTTGGTTGCCAGCATTTCACTTTGCAGCAGCATCCATCACAAGAAACTGAACAGCAACAGGATCCTTTTTGTTGCTGAAGTGTTTGTCGAATCCTTTTGAGGCGAATTTTCGTGGTTAGGTTCTCCATTTCTTGGATGAACTTGCAAAGATGGCGGATATAGTCGGGATAAAGCTCTAAGTTGCAGTGGCCTCCTCCTTTTATCCATAGAGGGTCGTATGGTTCTCTCGACATTTTCCATAATCCATTTCCATGGAGCCAATTGACAACATCATCTTCCGTGCCCTGTGAATTACATCCAAAAACATCGAAAATCACAAGTTTATCTACTTCAACTTTCTGCTGGAATTCAAAAACTCCATTTTCACATCCCAAGATGAAACTCGTCGTCTTTGGTAATCTCACAGTTGATACAAAAATTGTATGGTAGAATTAAAACCATTCTTATAATATGTTTTTATAAAGTCATGATTAGATGACATGTAAAAGAACAGTTACTGGGACATATTTTCATCGTAAAAGCTTGCGTATACACCAACACGCACCTGATCACCTAATCAAACATCCGGTTGGAGACCACCGGAAACAAGTTTGCGTTGAAGGAAAGTGAAAAATATCGTTAATTGCTCTATGTTTAAGTTTTTCTTTTCATGAAAGGTCTCCGAAGGAAGAAAATGAGAGAGGACTTACATGTATCACAAGCACAGGGCACTTTACCTTCTTGATTTTGTTAATGTTCTGCAAGGGTGAGAATACTCGTAGGATTAATGCACAGACGAAATATTGATGCCATAAACGTCGAAGATAGGTATGTTACCTTATAAATGTCGAAGCAAAATGTGAACTTCACATGGCACAGAACTCGTAGACCGGAAAGGATTGCGCTATGCAGGACGACACCCCTCAACCTCGGCAATTTAGAAGCCAAATGCAACGTCGGTCCACTTCCAACAGACTGCCCATACAAGATCAAGTCTTCTTGGCTGACTCCGTACTCAGTTTCAAGGCACTCGTAGACTGCTTCGATATCAGCATATGTATTCGATTCGCTAGGCTGCATTTCACAAACAACATTAATTCGACTAAAGGCTTGTGATTAAGAGAAGACCAAGTGAGAGCTAGCTCATTCAGCCACCTTCTAACAATGATCCAACCATTTTTTGGAATGAGTATCAGTGAATCATCGTCACTAAAGGCTCGAATTAAATCCAAATTCATCAAAATTTCATTAACAAGAAGCCTAGACTGCCCTTCTATTTCGGGTTAATCTCATTCCCTCGTTGGACCCCTATTTTTCCGACGCTACACAGGAATGTTGGAATCTTAACCTGCCATTATTTCTAGATTTCGTTTACCAAATCAACAAATTGGAATCACTCTAGAGATTTAGCCCTAAACTCTCAAACAGTGAAATATAAGGCATGAACTATTTGCTTATATGATAGTTGAACAATAGTGGAACAGCAACATACCTTACCAGTGGAAGCTCCGTAGCCAGAATAGTCATATCTGTATAAAAAGAATACAAAAATTTAGTTAAGAAAAAATGTGAGCAAGAAACCGACGAAACCGACAAAATTTACCAAAACGGTACCAAGAAAAGCTCAACAAAGTCCATAGAACATGAGAGTGGGTTCGAGATTATGGTATTAGGTTTTACATTTGTTCTCCTAAAACAAATCGAACGACTTAGTACAAACATTTTTCATGACAACCATGTGTTTTCAGGGCAACTTAAGTATAGTTCAACTAATTATCTCAAAGGACAAACTATCATAACATACAACATTTGACTTCAAGAAATTAGTAGGATTCAATATTCTAGGAGGTTGGCCATCAAAATTCAACTATTCCAAGTAGGCGACCGGAAAAACATACATCTCGTCCTTTCGACCACTCGACCGAAACTCTAGTAGTTTACGTGTAAACGGACGAATAGGGGTCAATATGAACAGACAGTATAGAGTTTATACAACAAAAGTTCTAGAAAACAAAAGTTGAGTTATAGAAATTTATGCCAAAAAAGAAAGAGAGAAGAAAAAAATCAAATTATATGGAAAAGGAAAGCAAATCTTGCAGAGAAAAAAAAATGGAAAAGGAAGTAAAAGCAAAAAACTTTCCCAGAACCCCAAAGGCACAGAACTCCATCAAAATAAAACATATTTTGCAACTAAAAGAGGAGGGGAAATGGCTGCTTTTTTTCAGGGGAAAAAGGTAAAAAAGGAAGGTAAGAAAATGACCTGAAAAAGAAACCAACTTTGGAACTATTAAACTACCTTCTCTTCTTCACTTTACACTCTCCACTCAATCATCTACGGTGTGGTAAATAATTGATGTAAATCTCACAACCCAAATGCAAAAATAACAGTAAATTTCAAAATCCCATTTGGAAGAAACATTCACAAGTAAAAGAAAAGTAATAATTAAATCCTTCTATTTAAAAAAAATGGCAGAGAAAGAAAAGCCATGGCCATAAAGGCTTGAACAAAAATAAAGTTCCATAAATCAGAACAAAGTGAGGGAAAGAGAAGATTGAAACCAATTTCATCCAAAAGGTAAGTTAAAACTGAATCATTTGTAAGTATCAAACATGGCAGAGAAAGAGAAGCCATAGCCCAAAAAGAAAAAAAATCTTAGAAAAAAGAGCTCCATAAATCAGGAAAAAAAAAACTCAAACTCCTCAAAGTAATAAAACTTCAAAAAAGCTTCAACAAAAACAGAGCTCCATTAATCAGATGAAAGTTAAAAGAGACAGAGAGAGAAAAAATAGCCAATTCCTTCAATGTAATAATAATAATTAATAATATAACCTTCAAGACAAACAGAACTCCATTAATCAGAACAAAGTAAAGACTAAAATGAGAGGGAGGTTAATTTTATTTATCTCCTTCAATGTAATAAAACCCAAAAAGGCTTTAAACAAAAAACAGAGCTTAATTAATCATATGAAATATAAGAGATAAAAAGAAAGAAACAGAAGAAAAACCATATCCTTCTCAATGTAATAAAAATCACAACAAAAGGAAAAAATCAACAAAAACAGAGCTCCATTAATCAGAACAAAGTTGGAAGAGAGAGGGGGAGATAGAGAAACAAAAAACAAAAAAGAAGAAGAAGAAACATGAAGAAAGAAACCCCAATTCCTTCAATGTAATTAAAACCCCAAAAAAAGCTTCAACAAAAAAACAGAGCTCCAATTACTCAGAACTCAGAAGAAACTTAAACAGAGTGAACAAGACCAAATCTTTGAAACCAACAAACTTAGCTGAAAAAAAGGGGAATAAAAGAGAAAGAAAAAAAACAAACCCCATAAGATTAACTCTAAGATTAACTTTAAGCTGAAGAAAAAGGTCATAGAGTTGGCCAAGGTCTGCAGCATTGCCATGAGAATAAAGCAGAGTAAGTCTCGCACAAGGATTCCTCAAATAAAATCCCACTATCTTATTCCCACGTTTGGTATCTATCATCAATACATCTAACAAACTGTCCTCCACCGCCGCCCCCGCCGCCGTCGACACCACCCTCAGCCGTCCCTCCCCCTCTCCCTCTCCTTTTCTGATCTGATATGTCGCCGGCGACGGCGGAAAGAAGGCAAATTTTGAAGCCAATTGAGAGAACATGCAACCCATTCACCACTAAAGCACCTTAAACTCAAATTCATCAGATTCATTCACAACATTTCTTTTTCTTGGAGGAGAGGAGGAAAAAAGTTTGAAAACAGGGGAAGAGGAGAGAGAAAATGGGTTTTAGAGAGAGAGAGAAAGAAGAGTAATGGTGAAATGAAATGAAATGGGGTTTGAAATTGAAGGCAATGGGTTTTGGATGTTTAGCTATATCTGTGTAAGATCATTGTTTGTAATGTAAAGTTTTCAGATTTCTAAACACAGAAAGAGAGAGAGAAAGAGAGAAAGCACAGTGGCAGAAGAAACAGAGCCATTATATATTAAATTAAACTTTGTTTTTCCCCTTTCTTTTTTCTCTTTTCATTTTTCATTTTTCTAATTGGTGCTTGCCTTGGTGAATTAGGTTAAACAACCAAATGGATTCTCTTAATTTTGAGGCATGAATGAATAGTTTAAATGTTGAGTTGGTTAATAAATAGTCTGAAAATAAAAACTATTTTAGTCTGAATTATAATATTATGATACAAAATAGTAAACATCATAGACAATGAAAATTTTTAAATAGTTTTATGTAACTATGTGTGAGATATAATAATTGAGAACTTCAACTATTATAATTGGAAGTTGAACATTTGATGGGCTATAAGTCTATAATAGCTCATTCCATCCCAAGCAAGTTGAGTGCACAATCACCCCTAAATGCTATATCAACAATAATATTGAATTCACTATTTATGAAAAATATTGATAGAAATATTAATAAAATGTAGATGAATATATCTAAATAGATTTAGTTAAATTACAAATTTGGTCCTTATGATTTAGGCAAAACAATTCTAACTTTTAAAAACGTAAAGATTATATTCTAATTTTGTCGATCTATAGGACAAATTTTGTAATTTAACCAATAAATTAATAGTATAAAGAATTCTTATAAACATTTAATTAAACTAAATAAGCATTTCACTATTTTTTAAAAAAGAAAAAGTTTGAATTTCTTAAGTTCATATTGTTGATGTATTATTAACGTTCTAGTGATATATTGTCAATTTTTAATGATGGAAATTTCGATTTAATTTGGAGATAATGTTGAGCTCTTAGACATGTGAAATTGTTGATGGAAATGTTCACACGAGTCATGAATTTTGAAACTTCATATTGGTCCATAATTTAATGTGTAAAGATTTATATATTTTTCGTTTACAATTTTTGACGATTTTATACAAAATCTTATTAACGTGCAAGATGAGTTTGATGTGAGAGTCACTCGAGGTCTATTAATTCATCATTTCGTTTGTACACATAGAACACAAGTAGCTATCATGTCAAATTTTAGTATGCTTGAGTAGAGACTTCACTAAATTGTTACAAAAGTTAAATTACAAAATTTACTAAATTGTTACAAATTGTTGATAATTAAAGTTTCGTTTGGTAACTATTTCATTTATTTATTTTTTTTTTGGTTTTTGAAAATCAAGCCTATTTTCTTTCAATTTCTTACAATGATTTGCATCTCTCTCAATTACAATGGTTGAATTCTTTGTCAAATTCCAAAAATAAAAACTTTATAAAAGCTAATTTTTGTAGTTTTCAAATTTTGGTTTGATTTTTTAACTATTCGTAAAAAATAGATAATAAATAAAGAAATTTGGAGGTGAAAATAGTATTTATAGACTTAATTTTTTTTGGAAAAAAAAAAACGACTATATTATTGTGCATTAAATGGTGGGCTGAATTTGATTTATTATTGGATGAACTAAGTGACATTATTCAGAGTGATTTTATTGTTAATTTGTGTTGGTGGATGTAGGAGAGCTTTAAGCATGGTGAAAAAAAAAATACAAATGAAAAAATAGTGGATTTTTTAGTTAATGAAAAAACTATGTTAAGAATAATTGTTAAGATTTAACTAAACCATAAGTATCAAATTGAATCTAAATCCATTTAATTATGGTCAAATTAGTCATTTAACCTAAATTAAACAAAGTTTTTCAAATTAATTTACTTGTTTTATTTAATTTGAAATCCAACTCATTTATTTAATTATTTCTTTTTATTTAAACAATGTGCTTGTCTACCTACAAAATTAATAAAACAAAAGAAAAATGAATATTTTTTTAATTATTTTTACAAAACCCAACTGATTTGTTTATATTATAAATGGTAATAAAACAAAAATGTTTAATTTTTTTTAAAATATGTATTTAAAGGTGAAGAGAGAGAAAGAAGGAAACTTGTTTGTGCATGACTTCATTGCTTTGTCAGTTCAACAGACAGTAGGTCAAAATATTTTTGCATCTCTCTCTCTCATGCCACTCCACTAAAAGCCAAATTTTGAAGTTAAAATTATTATTTATTTATTACCATTTTTTTATTTTTATTTTTTTTAATTTAATTTTTTGAGTTCAATCTATAACTTATTTTGGATCTAGATTTAAAAAGTTTGAATTTGCAGAGGTTAAGCATAAAAAGCAATAGACTGACCCATAGCTTATTAATGAACATATATTTAGAGATTGCATAGAAAGCAATAGACCGACCCATAGCTTGTGATATTATCATAATGTGGGAATATTTGATATGCAAACTCATTTACTAACTCTATAACTTTGAAAAATGAAAAAGAAAAATCATGTGGGCCGAGAACTCAAATTTCAGAGTCTTTGACCTTCTAGTCGATGAAATATGTTTCGATATATATTTTTTTGTACAATAGAAGTAAGAGAATTCAAACGATAGACTTTTTGGTTGTTATCACATCAAGTAGACAAGTTGAATTATACTCGCGCTTTGGCATGTCTTGATAAGTTGGCAAATATTATCTTCATAATTCTCACTTATGAGCTTATCGGTTTATTTCATGTTCATAAATATTCAATCTCTTATTATTGATAATTACTCGACTAATTATGTATCAGTGTGACCATTTAACTTATTTGTTTATATTTAATTAGTTCACTTGCTTGAAGGGTAACTAAATAGATAAATAAAGTTTGGGTTTGATTTTTTTTTTAAATTGTACTTGTTTTCTTACCATTCTTTTATCGTGGTTTTTATATTTATTAAGAAAATATCTAAATTCTTATTCAATGTTTTTTAAAAAAAAAAAAATAATAATAAAGAGTTGTTTTTAAATATAGAAAAATAAACTAAAATATTTAGCAAAATTTTAGAACTATCAATAATAAATGCTTATAGACACTGATAGACTTCTACCAGTGTCTATCGATATCACTGATAGAAGTGTGTCAGTGTCTATCAACGTCTATTATTGATAATTTTAAAATTTTGTTATATTTTGTAAATATTTTCAATAGTTTTACCATTTGAAATAATTTTCAAAAATAAAACTATTTTTTTTTAGAATTTAAAACTTGGTTTGTGATTTTAAAAATATTTGTAAAAAGATAGACATTAAAGTCAAGAAAATCATCGTTGGAAGTTATATTTGTAAGAATGCTATTATTTTAAAGTGAATAAATGAAAAATAATTATCGAAGGAGACCGAACTTTTACTTTTTATATTCATAATATTCCGATTTTTAGGGATTTAGAGGGGAAAAACAACTTCGAGCTATGAAATCTTTTTAAGTTAAAATACCAATTTGATCATCTTTCTAATATGAGTTTCATTACATATTAGATGGTGTATGTTTTAATGTTAAATTTTAGTTCATATATTTTTAATAAAGGATAATTATTTTAAATGATAAAACTATTAAAATTATTTTGCTATATTTCTAAATAAATTGACTCATTTTTTCATCTTTAAAAAAAAAATTAATAAATCTTAAAATTAGTCTTGCATATGGTTTATTATTGATTTTTTATACATATAAAAATAATCTATATTAGCAAAACTGCTAAAAATATCCCTATAGACAGTGAAATTATAAATAATAGTAAAATATCGCAGTCTATAAACTACTATATGCGTCTATCATGACACAGATATATACATATAATAGTCACAGGTAGACAGTGAAATTTTGCTGTATTTGTAAATATTTTTACATTTTTTTTATATTTGAAAACAATCATTTTCTTTAGAAAAATTATCTTAAATGACAAAAATGTTGAAAATATTTATAAATAACAGCAAAATATCACAATTTATCTACGATAAACTTTAATAGACTACTATTTTTGTCTATCTTGACATATATAGTAGTTATCACAATCTATCACAAATAGACAGTGAAATTTTGCTATATTTATAAATATTTTGGTTCATTTTTTATATTCGAAAACAATCATTTTCTTTATGGTAAAAACATAGTCGTCTAATATTTTTTTTCATGAAAATTATTATTATTATTTAATCAATTTTAATTAAAAAAATATTTAAAATACTAATTTTAAAATTTATTAAAAATATGAAACTAAAATTGAATAATTGAAATTAAAATCGAATGAAATCAGAGAATGGGGACGAAAATAAGTAATTCTAGAAGTAAGTTCCTTTACTTTTTGGTTCAGCACTGCAAAAATCAACTTTTGAAAGAAATTTATGAGTATATTAACTTTTTATCCTTTTCTTTAGTACAATTGATTTTTCTTTACCATTGTTGTATTGAAGTTTGTTATAGATTATACAATTTGAACGAAATACATGCGTTTGTTAAAAATTAATATTTAAAAATAAAAAATAATTCTCATAATTAACTAAAAGGTGAAAGTTTACAAAAATTGGTATTTTCTTAAAGAATATAATATGAAGGAGGCATGCCTTTGTTTCTAAGATGCTATGAATGTTTTTGTTGATGATTTTGTATGATTAGTTTTTATTTTTCATGCATAATGGAGACATAATCATTTCATTTTCAACATTTCTTCCCATACATTATCATAAAAAAATAATATAATATTTATTATATGCTCCCTCATATATACTTTTCATTGTATTATTTTAAATGCTCTAATGAACTAGTTTTGTTTTTATGTGAGAAATAAATCTAAATTTAAATAAATGATGAGTTTGTAATTGGTACTCTCTTCTTTTCTTTTTTGTTTTTTTTCCTGTTTTTAAGATGTTGTCCCGAATAATTATGATCTTCTCGTTTGTAATCACAAATTACTCAAAATTAACGGTCAATGACAATTCAAGAGTTAGGAAGGCTGTATGCTTAAGGTTTCAAAACTCTTCTATCATTTACCTGATGACAGCTCAATTGTGTATATGATAATTCAATTATGTAAATGATAGAATGAAGCACTAGACAATCGTGTAGATGACAGTTGATTAGAGTTAAACGATCGTATAAACGACAGCTGAAGAGCTAGACGATCATATAGACGATGCGATAGGAACTAAGCAATGTGTAAACGATACTTAAGTAAATGTTAAACGATCGTAGAGTAAGAAAGAAAGAACACAAGAGTTTAAGTGGTTCGACCAAAGGCTTACGTCCACTGTGCAAATCGGGAGGGTCTCTTTTATTACTTTTTCTTCAAAGTTATTACATAATGAATGCCTTACTCTCTCTCATTTTCTTACGTTCGTTTTCCTCTTATATATACAGGCACTCAAGGTCAACGATGAAGCTCTGGTGGTTACAACAACATGTAGAAAATAACAAGTTTTTAAAGTGGTTTTTTATTGGGTTTTTTGGAAATTTAAAGGCTCAATGGCATTATTGTAATTATTGAGCAATGACATTTTTACAATTATCTCTTCTTCTTAAAAAATAGGGCAGTATTTTGTGTAATTTTTTTTGGAGAGTGGGGCAGCCGCTGAACTTAAAAAAGAAGCAGCCGCCTGGGGGTTTCATCTGGTGAGCCGCAACCGCTGAAGTCCACGAGCCGCCTGAAGCAAAACGTCTGCCGCTATCCGTGGGTTACGGGGTCTGACATGGTGTCCGGCGAGATTGATTTTCGTCCGGCGTGCGAGGTCGACGGCGAGGGCATGGGTTTCATGCTGGTTCTTGCGTGGAGCGGCAGCAGTGAGAGATACGCTCGGGCCTGCACGTGATTCGCCGGTCAGAGGCGATAGCACACTGTTTTTGGTATGTTTTGCAGCGGGTTGTTCTCAGTTTTCAGAGTCAACTTTGTGTGTGGATCTCTCGGTATCAGTGGATACAAAAATCACAGATTGGTGATTTCATTGATTATCTGTAATTTGTAAAATTCTTTTATTGCTCATTAATAAATTAATTCAAGCTGGTTCTCAAAGTGGATGTAGACTAAACTGGTCAAATCACTATATATCTTGGTGTTCTTTACTGATTTTGATTTATTTCTACTGATTTTTTGTGTTCTGTTTGGCAATCTAAGTTAGGTTCAGAAACGCTCACAAGTGGTATTAAACCTCTATTTGATCCAAGGAGGGTGTGTGGTAATGTGTGCTGACATATTCTTTGTTCAAGATTTTTGTTGGATTTAATTTGACAAATGGCTTCAATGTCTACACGGTTCGAAGTTGTTAAATTTGATGGGAAAGGTGATTTCGGGTTATGGAGAAAAAAAATTAGAGTTATTCTGGTACAACAAAAGGTAGCCAAAATCTTAGACGAAGATAACCTTCCACCAACAATTGCAGAAGCTGAAAAAAAGGATATGGATGAGATGGCCTATTCAACAATAATTATGTATCTGTCAAATGGAGTGCTTAGGCTAGTAGATGAGGCTACTACTACAGTGGGGTTGTGGAAGAAACTGGAAAGTCTTTATTTGACTAAGTCCTTGCCAAATAAATTATATCTAAAGGAGAAATTCTTTGGATATAAAATGGACTCAAGTAAAGATTTCAAAGAGAACCTAGATGAATTCCAGAAGATTGTAGTTGATCTCAATAACATCGGTGAGAAGATGTCGGATGAAAATCAAGCAGTTATTCTTCTGAATTCTTTGCCAAAATCGTATCGAGAAGTTAAGGCAGCTATTAAATATGGATGGGATTCATTGTCCATGGATATAGTGTTGGATTCCTTGAAAACGAGAAATCTCGAGATTAAAAAGGAATGCAAGGATGGAAAGTTACTCATGGCCAAAGGCAGAAATGAGAAAAAGAACGGAAAATGAAAAGAGTCGAGATCCAGGTCGAAATCAAAAGGGAAAAGCAAAAAGTGTTTCCTATGTCATAAAGAATGACACTTTAGAAAGAATTGCCCTTTGAATAAGAGCAAAGAAGCATCAAGTAGCAAGCATAAATAGATTCTAGTGCAACAAATATTACTGATGGGTATGATTCAGCAGAGGTTTTGATGGTGTCCAGCAGGGACATTCAGAATGCTTGGATCATGGATTCAGGGTGCACGTTTCACATGACTCCTAATCGAGATTTCTTGATTGACATCAGGAAAATGATGGGGGATCAGTTCTGCTTGGTGATAATGGTGCTTATGATGTAAAATAAATTGTGTCAGTTCGAATTGTAACACGTGATGCTTTGATCAGGATTCTTACAAATATAAAGTATGTTCCAGAACTCAAACGAAATCTAATTTATCTGGGCGAATTAGTTAGAGCGGGTTATTCTTATAAATCTGAGAATGGAGTTCTGAAGGTTATCAAGGGTTCTTTGGTTAAGCTGAAGGGGACCTTAAGGAATGGTCTTTATGTGTTGGAAGATACTGCAATTTCAGGTAGTGTTGCTATTACGTATGGGAAAGAAACAGATAAATCTATGTTATGGCATAACAGATTGGCTCATGTGAGTGAGAGAGGTCTGCAAGCTCTTTCACAAAAAGGTTTGCTTTGAGGAGTTAAAGACATTGAACTCCCATTTTGTGAACATTGCATAATGGGAAAGTCTACCAGAGTGAAGGTTGGGAAAGGGAAGCATTCTACTAAAGGAATTTTAGATTATATTCATTCAGATTTGTGGGGTCCTACAAAGGTACCTTCTATGGGAGGTTCAAGATACTTTGTGTCAATCATTGATGATTTCCCAAGAAAGGTGTGGATGTATCCACTAAAACAGAAGGATGAAGATTTTGGGAAATTTCTTGAATGGAAAAAGCAGGTTGAGAACCAGACAGGCATGAAGGTAAAATATTTGAGGACTGACAATGGTTTAGAATTTGTGAATCTCAAATTTGATAAATTTTGCAAATCTGAGGGAATTACGAGGCATTTCACTGTTACATACACTCCGCAGCAGAATGGTTTAGCTAAGAGGTTCAACAGAACAATTATGGAGCGTACAAGATTTCTCTTGACAAATGCTTCATTACCCTTGAAATTTTGGAGGGAAGCTGCCTAAACAGCTTGTTATCTTATTAATAGGAGTCCGTCTTCCACTTTAGGCCTAAAGACTCCTCAGGAGATATGGATAGAAAAAGCTCCAAGCTTGGATCATCTCAAAGTGTTTGGATGTTCGGCTTACGCTCATGTTAAGGAAGGGAAGCTGAATAAGAGGGCATTGAAATGTATATCTATTGGCTATCCTCGGGGTGTTAAAGGATATAAACTTTGGTGCTTGAAAGAGAGCGGAAATAAATGCATTATCAATAGAGATTTGACATTTAATGAAACAGAGATGCCATTTCATGTCAAAGAGCAACAGAAACAGCAGATAGTTGATCAGGTTGAGGCAGAGGTCAAAATTGATTCTAAAGCACAACCATCAGTTAGTTCAGGTGATTCCAGTTCTGATGATAGACAACCTCAATTGCAGAGGACTTTGATTGATGAGGGAGCTTTTGGTGAAGAAAGCTCAAGTAGCAGTGACTTACAGAACTATCAGCTTACACGTGACAGGCCTCAGCGGGTGAGGCAAGCTCCTACGAGGTATGGTTATGTTGATTTAGTTGCTTATGCTCTTACTTGTGCAGCTGACAGTATTGAAGCAGAGCCTCTTACTTTTGAGGAGGCTATTGTATCTGATTCAAAGGAACAGTGGAATGATGCTATGGAAGCAGAATTGTTCTCATTACAGAATAATCAAACATACTCATTGGTTCCAAGGCCTCCTAATCAGAAACTCATTTAGTCAAAGTGGATTTATAAAATCAAGCCAAGTACAGGAGGTGACAGCAAGCCTAGGTATAAGGCTAGACTGGTAGCCAAGGGCTATACACAAAAGGAGGGAGTTGACTTTCATGAGATTTTCTCTCCGGTGGTGAGGCATTCGTCCATTCGATTAATTTTATATATTGTTGTTCATTTTGATATGTTTGTTGAACAGATGGACGTCACCACAGCTTTCCTTCATGGTGAATTGGAGGAAGTGATCTACATGGTTCAACCTAAGGGTTATGAGGTGAAAGGAAAGGAAGACATGGTTTGTCGTCTTCACAGGTCCATCTATGAACTGAAGCAATCGCCGAGACAATGGTATATCAGGTTTGACACCTTTATTCTG
>NC_052355.1:31939739-32018279 GCF_009727055.1 Benincasa hispida | reverse complement strand
CATGCGAGATCGACGGCAAGGGCGTAGGTTTCGCGCTGGTTCTTGCGTGGAGCGGCAGTAGTGACAGATACGCGCGGGCCTGCGCGTGATTCGCTAGTCAGAGGCGATAACATACTGTTTTTGGGTTGTTTTGCAGCGGGTTGTTCTCAGTTTTCAGAGACGAATTTGTGTGCGGATCTCTCGGTATCAGTGGATACAAAAATTACAGATTGGTGATTTCGTATCTGTAATTTGTAAAATTCCTTTATTGCTCATTAATAAATTAATTCAAGCTGGTTCTCAAAGTGGATGTAGACCAAAATGGTCAAACCACTATATATCTTGCTGTTCTTTACTGCTGTCGATTTATTTCTACCGATTGTTTGCGTTCTGTTTGACCATCTAAGTTAGGTTCAGAAACTCTCACACAACATAACAGAAAGAAGTCGACAATGTTTCAACTGCATGCAATCTTTATTTCTTGTCTTCGGTTCTTTTTGTAACAGAAGTGTGATGGTACCTTTTTTAGAACCTATACTCACTTCATTAATCTTAAATATTGTGTGTGTGTGTGTTTTTTTTAGTAACGATCTTAATTTTAAATATTGACATTGATAGTATGAGTTCATGCTAGTTTAGTTATGCTTGTGTTGACTTAAATATCATAGTCATCTACTCAAAAGTGAAATTATTTTTAAAAAAATTAAAATAATAATAATAATTAAAAGGGGCCTTTTTAAATATAAAAATGTTTAAAAATATTTATACTTTATAGCAAAAAATTCTAAAGTACAAACCACTTTTGGAACTTTTTTGCTATAAAATGTAAATATTTTTTAAATTTTTCTATGTATAAGAATTTTCCTAATTAAATTGCTTATATCTAAATAATCTAAATTTTTAGATATGTAAAATCGTAGATGTTAAGATTGTTATATGAATAATTTCATTAAAAAATATGAGAAAATACACATAACCTTGTAAACATGAGAGTCAAAAGCCCAACGACTTCACGTTGTCTTTTTTAAGATAATTTTATTCACTCTGGTATCTGAGTTTCTTGAGTAATTGTCTCCCAATATAGAATAGATTATCTTTCTTGTGGAAGCAACATCTCGTCCACGAGATCCAACAAATCATACTTGGTGAAAATAAACCGAACTTTTACAAATTATTAATATTAATTAAAGGGGAGAAAAGTTTTATGAAAGAAAAATGCTTATGAAAATTTTGGTACTGCAATTTGAAGAAGAGACATATATATAGACTATTTGTGACAATTTGAATAGTGGTCTCTTTTTCAAATTGGTTATTTTTAAAAAGTCATATTCATTCATGAAATAATACAACTTCATCCGAATGGTTACATACCATTTATTCTCAAATATATATATATATAGATATAGATATAGATATAGATATAGATGTCTGACACTTTTGGATAATCATCTATATTTTGCTCGAAAATATCTATCATTTTTTGTAAAAATTATTTCCAATAATTACATATCTTCAAATAATTTATACATAAACTCATTTGAATTTATATAACATTCTTCGATCATTAATCATTTATAATAATTTTACATGTTATTTGGTAAAAAGAAAAAGTTAATTTATATTGTTTTGAAATTTTTATAAAAGCTACGATATTAAATATCGATATAGATTTAAATGAATTTATTTTAAAAGAAGACAATTATATAGTTTGTGAATGTTTTTGGGTGAATTATATTTATGTATTATTAAAATAAAGGAATTTTGAAATAAATATATTGATTTGAGATAGATGTTTGTAATATATATATATATATTAAAGTCAACTTAAATTGTTTGTGTATGAATAGGCGATCCACCAAATGTATGAGCAACAAAATATTATGGATAAAATAAGGTTTCAGTGCAAGTATATATTACCGATGGAGTAATAAATTTGGAGTATTCCAAGTGTCAAAACCCACAGAACTAGATTGATTTTTAATTTAGCTATGATTATGAATCAATGAAACCGAGGTAATCAAGGAAGAGTTTGTGTTGCGGTAGTGAGGGAAAGCTTAAAAACAGCAAAAAAAAAAAATGATAATAGAACAAAAGCAAGCAATGTTTCAACATTTCAGATGTTGTGCCTTAAGTGATGTGGCCGTATCATACCATGACAGTAAATTACACATAGACACAAATCCACACTTATTCGATCTCATGTCAAGTTCCTTTAGGAGGTCTAAGTAGAAAATGCATAAAATTTTCACAGTTAGTTGGATTTTAGATTAATTCAAGTTTCTTTTTCCTATGATGCATGTTATTTCTAAGGTGACGCGACAATACTAATTTTAGACTTTAAGTCCCATATCCCTTTGTGGCATTCGCTTACACCCGAAGGATTAGAGCTCCGCTAGATCGTTAAATTAAGTGGCCAGTTTAACTTACCGATTTTATCTTTAAACTCAACATCTGATACAGAGTGCAACCTAACTTAACCATAACAATCCTAGGGTATCCATCGTAGAGAATTTAACACCCATGAATTTCTCATAAAAAAATATCACTTCAACTCCGCAAATTTTGACGAAAAATCTACTTGGATGGAGAATGAAATAGGTGGTGATTCAAACAATCACTTTTAGATTGAATATTTTGAATGTTCATCAATCCACATATCAATTAAAAAAGTGTGTTATATAATAGATCCTTAAATCCTTCCAATTTTAAATATAGATAATATGTTTCTTTCATTTTTCACCACATTTAATATATTTCTAAATTTTTAAAATGTATCCTTAATTTCTTTTTAACTAAATAAATTAAGGAGATTAAAAAATGTTGAATGATTAAATGCGAAGTTTAATTTCACACATACCAAATAAGTATAAGAGTTAAGAATTTAATAGGTATAAAATTATTCTTATAGTTATCAAGTTTAAATCTTATTTCCTTCCCTGAACTTTGGAAATGGTTTTACTTTACTCCATAAACTTTTAAAAATGTCGATTATAGTCTCTAAACTTTTAAAAATTGCTTACTTTGGTCTATGCTATTAAATTTTGTTAACTCTTAAAATAAAATAACGAGATGACTTGTATGTTTAGACGATTAGGCTGTCAAATAAGTTAGTCATGTTAAAAAATGTAGGTTTCAATTTTGAATTAAGTAGTAAAGCGATTTTCTATACAATTCAAAAGTTATTTTGTGTTCAAGATTTTGGTCGTTGGATACTTTGTCGCATTGGTTATTAGTATTTTACTTCACTTTCATTTTGTTCAACACATGTTATACACAATTTTATAAGAAAGTTAACAAAATCTTAATAGCCAAGACCAAAAAATAAATACGATTTAAACGTTTAGGAATTAAAATTATTGTTTTTTAAATTGAAAGAACAACATAGAATAAGATTATGATACTAAAATAATATTTAAACCTAATTATTATTATGGTTATTATTTAGAAAAGAGAGGAAATCTTTTTTTTTTTAAATTAAAAAAAGAAAAGTGGGCCCAAGAAAGAGTGGAAGCAGAAGTTTACGTGTAATGGGAAACTTTACTGTGAGGCGGTACAATCGCTACAGCCTAAATGGCAAACTCATCGCATTGAATCCTCTTCGCCCACGCTTTCAATCTTGGCCGTCCATTTTTTTTCCCACCTCATTTTTATTTTACTTAAATGATTTTAGTTGAAATTTTAAATTTCACATGGTCTTTCATAAATCACACATTATGCCCTATTTTTAAAGGTATCATAAATTTTCTTCAACTCTTTTATAATGACATCTCCCATTAATAAGATTAATTACAAGTGCTCATTTATTATATAGGTTACCGTTTTCTTTAAAAAAAATAACAATAATAAGATTATAGGCTACTTTATAAGTTTGGAAGCTTTTAGATTTGTGTAAATTTAATAGTCTAATAAGATTTTTAACTTTAAAATTTATTTTTAATAAATCTCTAAACATTAGAAATGCACAAGTCTCTAAGTTTTGTTTTGTTTTTTTTTTTATTATTATTAAAAAAAGTCATATCTAATACTCTCTTTAGATATTGTAAATCTTTAAAATATAAAATTGATTTTTTTTTAATCAAACCTAAAATTTTTTTAATGTTGTGTCGAGTAGATATATTAATATAAAGTAAAAATCAGTGACGACCTCCCAAAACTAAAGATGTATGGATTTACTGGACAATAAATTTTGAAGTTTGGGATTCTATTAAACACAAATTCAAAATTTTGGAGACATACATGACACTTTTAATGTCTAAAGACAAAACTGCGACACAAACCTAAAAGTTCAAGTTGTATTGTAACTTAACATTTAATATGCTATATGTTAGAACTATTAGAGTTTAATATACATTTACAATAACGTAATTAAAAACACTTTAAGATAAAACTATTAATTTGTCACAAGTGACTTAAAATATGAGGACTAGAACTATTACTTAGTTGATTTGATGAGGTATGTTTTGTAATATAATTTGATATGACAATTGTTTCACATCGTTGAATATACTTATGTTGAACAATTATTCGAAATCAAGCATCATAACTAAATGAATTTTGCTCGTGACATATTCAATCATTAAATAATCATTCAATAAATGTACAATCATCACTATTGACATAACGCAACACAAATGAATAATTGTAGATGGATAAAATAAGGATGGACACGTAAATATACTTTTTAGGAAAAATATGTCGATCATACTTTCTATTAGTGCTACAAAAGCAGTATATTTTATTTGTTGACATTATTTTTTTTATATATATAAATAGGTTTTAAATTTTGATAACCTATAATACTTTTAAAGTGATGGTAATCAACAAATAACTAATGGATATATTATATTTAACAATTTCGTCGTATCTACAAATGTCTCTTCTACTAAACTCAATCAAAACTTTCCCCATTAGTCACCGTCTTAATCGTGTCATGTGATATTAAAAACTTTTCTAAAACTAGAAGAGTATAGGTACTACTCTAATTTATTGCAATCAATTAACATTATTTAAGAATGATACGAAGTCTGACAACATCAATAAATTATTAATCAATGAAATTTATTCATAACACAAGTAGAGATAATAGGTATCATTATCAGATAAACTTGAGAGCTTTTTTACCAAATAGGATTCTCCTCATCTCTCGACTCTCGATGGAGGATTAGAATGAAACGGTTCATTAGATAACGAGTAAGAGTTCTGTCAAATTATCATCCAAGCTCCATTTGATAACTATTTTAGTTTTTGAAAATTAAGTTTATTTCTTCTCACTATTTATAATGGGTTACATTTTTCTTTAAGTAAAATATATGAATTCATAGTCAAATTTCAAAAAAACAAAAGTTATATTTTGATAAACTTTTTTTTAGTTTTCAAAACTTAGTTTGATTTTTAAAATATTGGTAAATAAATAAATAAATAACAAAGCAGCAAATTGTAGAAATGAAAAAATGTTTATACAACTAATCTTTGAAAAATTAAAAACAAAAAACTAAGACTTTATTTGGTAATTTTTTTTTTCTTTTGAAAATTAAGCCTATGACATTACTTTCATCCCAAAATTTTGTTGTTTATTATCTACTTTTTACTTATAGTTTAAAAAATCAAACTAAAATTTGAGAATTAAAAAAAAATTCAAAACGTTATTTTTTGTTTTTTGAATTTGATTAAAAATTAAACTAATATATTTAAAAAAAATGTAAATTATTATAAAAATATGGATGAAATAAGTTTAATTTATAAATAATAATAATATAATAATAAATTAAAAAAAATCAAGATTAGTAAACGAAATCAGTAAATTAAATTTCTGTTTGTCCGCATTTATTTATTTGTTTTGTGTTAAAATTAAATAATTTCCTCGTGAATGATTTTAGAATGGTTTCCTTAGTTATAGTTCCACGTTAGTACAAAGCAGATCTGATTTGATTTGATTGTTGAACTGTACAATCAATGAACGATTAATGGAACGCAACTGTATGAACTTATGGTGTGAGTGCACGCACTGAATCTGGCCCTCCTCTTTCATGTCTTCTTTCTCCCCGCCAATTATATCCCGGGCCCCACGCGCTTCACTTGGCGTGCTCCAATACGCCAAAAAGAAAAAGAGAGAGAACAATACCAAGAAAATGGAATACATATTATATATAATAATAATAAGAAGGGTGAGCCTTCTTCCGTCCAAAATCCATATCCATATGAAAAAGAGAGAGGAAAAATGACACAATTGCCTAAATTAAAGGTTACAAATGAAAAGGGAATGGATTTTTAAACATCAAGAAATTTTGGTTTTCTACTCATCACCCTTACGTGAAATTACCACTTTAATTCTAAAAGTATTATTCTTTTGTTCTCTTTGTTTTGCCCATTTTTTTTCGTTTTCTTCTTCTTCATTTTCCTTTCCTTTTCATTTTTTTAGTTTTTTTTTTTTTTTTTTACTTTTGTCCCATTTTTTACATTTCATCTTCTTTTTTCCCATTTTTTCTTCTACTTCTTCTGTTTTTTTAGAACACAAAACATAGAGTATAGAGTATTAAAACATCAAACATCGAGTTTTCTTCCTTTTTTTGTATTTTTTTACATTGAACATCAAACATAGAATGTATAGCATTAGAGTATAGAGCATACAAACATAAAACGTATAGTATCGAGGATCGAGTAGCATATAACTAGTATATAGCATAGAGTATATAACATAGAGCATAGAGCGTAGAGTATCAAGCATCAATATTGCATATTGAGGATCGAGTATCAAGTATAAAAAAAATCTATGAATCACAACGCACTTATGGTTTTTCAAAGTCGAATGGATACATTCACAAGGTATAGACCCAAACAGAAGGTGACTTTTCATTCAATTAAAAAAAATATCCATTTTTCATTTGGCCTTAAAAAAGAACATCCATACGAAATCTCCAATAAAGAACTATCCAAATAAATAAAAAGAAAAAAAAATATATATGAAAATTTTAACTTTTTAATCCTCGAGTTTACACTCCTCTCTCCTCCATTCACACTCCGTCTCCTTCTTCTCCATTTCTCGCTATTGTTACCTAGTGTTAGGTCGGAGTTACTTTTTTCGAGTTATCTTTACTCATATCTACTATGATAAAACCTTCACTCTCACTAGTTAGTACAATTGAAACCAAAAAAATCGTGAATGGTCAATTTTTTTTTCTTTTTATTAATTATTTATTATAAATTGATATTACAATACAAGAGAAGAAGAAACATAGACAACAAACTAAACCTAAATTAATTTTGGTTTTTTTCTTTGGATGTAGTAAACTTTTTTTTTACCAAATATAATAGCCATGTTTTTTGTAATTTTTATTATTTTTAAAGGGACGGAGGGTGGATGGAGAGCTGAGACATTTTAATTTTATTTTATTTTTAATTCTACTAATATTCTTTCATTACAAAAAGAAAAAAAAGTTATCCCAATATTTTTTTAAGTATCTTTTTAGTCCTTAAATTTTAGATGTAATTTCTAATGTTCACATTTGTTTCTTAAATTTTGAGTTTTTGTTTCAATTTAATCTCTAAGTTCTAAAATGTTATAATTTTACATCTGAAATTTAAATTTTGTTTCAATTTAGTTCCCATATTTCAAGATTTTACATTTTTCAACCTTAATTTTTCATTAAATACTCATTTTCAATCATTAATGCCAATTTCTTTAATTAACTAGAAATAGCTACAAAGTGAAATTTTGAATTTAATTTTAAAAGTGATAAAAAATAGTAAAATTTAATTAATTATATATATTTTTTAATGATTTTTAATTTATTAACATAAATTAATAATAAAGATAGAGAAAGAGTATATAGTAAATGATGGAATTTAAAAGTATAGATCTTAAAATATAGAGACTAAATTAAAATAAAACTTAAATATTAAGATAAAATTGAATTTTTTGAAATTTAGAGATTAAATTAAAATTAAATTCAAAATTTAACAACTAAACGAATATTTTGAAATGTAAAAGTTAAATAGAAACTATATCAAAATTAGGGAGGAAAAAAAGTCTTTTTTTTTTCTTTTAAAACGTGAAAATAGAAAGCCGGTGCAGGCAGGACCTGGGCGGCGGGGACTGGGGCGACGGCACGTGGAACTCACGCTCCAGTGTCAAAGTCAGTAAGTAGTACGTGTACATTTACTGAATTCATTTTGTTTTTTTTTGACTTTACATATTCGTGGTGGGGCCCCACGTTCTATCAACGGTGGTGATTCTATTTGGATTTTGTACATCTGACGGCTACCATGAGGTCCTACATGTCTGCAGCTTAGTGAAGCCGCAACATGTGTACTTATGTCAACTCAGACTATCAAAGCTTCGAGGCAACTGCGATGCAAATTAAAATTACTAATCATATCTTTTTGGTTTATGAGTTGTCATTCTAATTTTTATTTGATTTTAAATTTGAGATTTGACATTTGTTTCATTTTACCCTGAGTTGTAAGATTTTATATTTTTCATTAAATACTCATTTTCAATCTTAATTTTTATTAATTAATTCTAAATAATTGTGAAATGAAATTTTAAATTTAATTTTAAAAGTGCTAAAATTTTGAAATTTAGTTATAATTATTTTAACGATTTTTAATTTATTAACATAAAACTCTAAAAATAAAAAGTAAATATTTAGCGAAAAATTGAGATTAAAAGTGTAAATGTTAAAACATATGGACTAAATTAAAGCAAAATTCAAATATCAATGGTAAAATCGTAACTTTTTGAGACCAAACTTAAAACTTACGGACTAAGTGTTTAACATTTTGAAACATATGAACTAAATATAAACTATATCCAAAACCTAGATACCAAAAAGATATTTTTCTCTAATATGTATATATATATATATATATGTGTGTGTGTGTGTGTGTGTTATTATGTTCATATAAGAAGTATCTATAAAAATCTTTAAAATAATACAATTGTTTTAAATGGTAAAATAATTGAAAATATTTTTAAATATAACAATATTTATTAATAATAGACTGTGATAAATTTCTGTCACTGAGTAATAGACTGCGATTGAGTGATGGAAGACTATTGCGGTCTATCAGTGATATAAAGTGACATTTTGCTACATTTGTAAATAGATTTACTTGTTTTTTCTTTATTTGAAAACAACATTAAAAAATACGCAATTATTAATCCAATATAAAGATATACATTAACATTAAAAAAAAATAATTATGAATTTTATAATTTTGTTTGTATAAAAATATCCATTGATATCTATTATATATCCATCAATATATTCATAAAATTAAAATACCGATATCAATATTTAATCTTGCATGTATTGACATTGTATATCAAATTGTACTTAAACTTTCAATTTTATTTAAATAGACTTTAAATCTAGATAAATGTTGTAATATTTACTTTAAACTCGAGTAAGTATGGCAATTTTTAACTTTCACTACCATTTCATATATAGAATAGTTGAAGAAAGTATTTACACATGCAACGACGGAGCCGGAAATTTGATATAAGAAGCACTATATGTATTAAGGTTGTCAATAGGGTCGAGATCAGCACAGGGGGTCCCCTGTCTCTGTCTCCGCGTGTATTTATCCAATTCCTGCCCCTACCTCGTCATTTGAAGGAGAGGACGGGGGCAGAGATTCCTCGTTAGAGGGAACATATCCCCTGGAGGCCCATTCCTCGATTCTCGGGTTAATTAATATACTATCTATTGTTAACTAAATCTAAATTTTAAGGCTTAATTAAAAACAAAATTAAAAGTTAATGGATAAGTTAAACATTTATAACTCATCAGACACAATATTAAAATTTAGAGATTTGTTAGACATAATTTTAAAATTTTAGAGACTAAATTTGTAATTTAACATTTATAAAAATATAAAATACATTGTTATAATATCTAAATTAAATGGTATTAATTACAAAATTATAAAAGTTCTAAATATATAAACAAATACGATTTAAAACAACTCATTTTTCTAAAATAGTTTATTAAAGATTGAAAATTATTTATATAATTGTATGTGAGAAAAATTTGAAATACAATTGGATTTTTTAAATTGATTTATCTTGTGCGCGCGCACCTATAATACTCGAAAATGTTAAAAATTATTTGTTATATTATATATATAACTAACTTTATTTAATAGGCCCTATTCTACAATAAAAAACAAAATCAACGTACTATCTATTATTAAAGTGAATTTTCAAGGCTAAGTAGATACAATTTACTTTTGGAACTTTTTCTTATAAATGATAAATATTTTTTAGATTTTTCTATTTATAAGAATTTTTCTTAAAAAAAAATATTGAAAAAAAAGGAAAAAAATATTTAAGCTAAAATAAAAGAACCACTCAACCAAAGCTTTATTCGATTAATTGACATGATAAAACCTTGACATATATATATATTTTGGGGGGACACGTGCCCCCTTGCTCTCACATGAGTCCGCCTCCGTACACATGCATTCAATTTATTTTAAAAATATGGATATGGTACGAAAGTTTTTATTTTCAGATGAAACCATAACATATCAACGTTTTATATTGTTTTTTTAATACTTTTGATAGAACTATCCAATAGAGGATCGATTTTGTGCATTAATCAAATATAATTTTGTAAGAGCTTGTTTGTTTATTAAAAGTATTTAAGTTTTTGTTTTATTTTAATATAAATTAGAAGGTAAATTGCCATCTTTCTATAAAAAAAATTGATTTTAATATTACTAATTAGCAACAATGCCCATTTAGATTAATCACTTAAACTAAAAGGATAGAAATTGAAACTTCTAAAAGCTTTTAGATAAGATTGGGAAAAAAAAAGTGAAAGGATATAAAGGAATAGATTGTTTTACTTAATCTATTATTAAAATAAAAATTAATTTGTAAAAATTAATAAATAAATAGTAAGCCAAAGATCATTAAATCAAACACCTTTATTAAAGCAAAGGACAAATGAGACAAATTCTTTTTGACTTAAGAATCATTAGAGTGCATAAGACATTATTATGCAAATCTTAAAGAAAGGAAAAAAGGTTAAAGGAAGTTGATTAAATTTGACTTGTTTGTTTCAAATTTTTTTAAAAAGTGGCTTTAATTAGTGTACATTCTTTGATAATTGATTCTCTAAACATCTCTTCTTTCTTCCTTTTTTGAATGGGATTTCACATTAACCCTTTTTTTTTCTTTTTTTTTTCCTCTCTCTCTCTTTCTATAAAATTAGGAATTTTTATTTAACAAGTAATTGACTTTAAAATAATTCTTAAATAAACCCTTGAAGATATTTTCGTTAATTTTCAAATACATTCATAATTATTATTTTTTTACTCCAAAATTTCTTTATTATTTGGTTAAGTTATAAATTTTCTTAATAAATGGAGAGATTTGTGTTTATTTCGTCATTAAACTCTTAATAGTATGATAAATTTTAAGTTTTTATAAATTAATTGATCTACTAGATATAAGGTTAAATTTTATGTCTAATAAACACAAAACTTTTAATTTGAATCGTGTTTAGTAGATATGGACTTATAAGATATACGATTCAAAATTAAGAGATTTATCGGACACAATATTGAAAACAAAAATGGAAAGACATTAAACATTGTTTTAATGGTTTAAGGCCTAAATAGGCACAAACTTGAACTAAAATTATAAGTCAACCATTCTTATTTGGACACCTAAAAGGCATACAAATAGGAGAAAGTGGGGAGACTTTAATAAAAAATTGTCGAGTTTTTGCTTTTCAAACCAAATATTGGGAAAAAATTGTAGAGTTATAGGGTATGTTGAGTTGAATTTTGCATGAAAACCATTTTTCGAATTTTTGGAATCCAAACAATACAAATTTTAAAACACAAATTTTTTACACTTTCATTATATCCAAGTTTTGAAATTTAAATATCAAAATGTATAATATATTAAATAAAGATATAAACATTTAAAAATACAAAATGTCGTGTTATAAACCCAATTCATTTTTTTAATATAATATGTAATATGTAATGTATTATAAATTTTACAATAATATAAGATAATAATTATATGGTTCTTTTTTTCACATGATTATATACATAAATAAATTTATAATGATTTATGGTCAACTTAAATATTAGTAGCTAACTACAACTAGTTTTATGATTTATAAATATATAGTATCAAACACATTTTAAACAACAATTAAAATTAGAATCCAATTTTTTAATCTGATATCAAATATATATTTGAAAACATGAAATATAATTATGTTTTCGTTGAATTTCTTATTTTCAATTTCTCTATCAAACAGGTCCTCAATCTCAAATGTTGTTGTTGATATTATTATTATTATTATTAAATCCTTGTATTTAAAGGAAATGTTATACATATGTGAAGATTTATAAAATTTTCGATTTTGAAATATAATTTTAATTAATATAATTATTAGTTTAAAGTTTGGAGTAATATACTTAAAATTATTATTATTATTATTATTATTATATATATATATATATATATAAAAAGTCCTCTATCCCCAAGGGCGAGATAACTCCAAAATTACTGGATGTAAATTATAAACTATAAGTTGCTTACATGAAGCAAAAATCGGCAGTAATCATTTTGCCATTTGATAGAAACAAAAGCCAACTAAAAAATGCAAATGATACCAAAAATGCAAATGATACCATACACAAATGAAAAGAAGGAAAAAAAAAAAAACTTACGTTAATTATTTGTTACATCAACATCATTTAAAAACAATATGTATGGTTCAAAAAGAAAAGATCGTAGTAACATCCATACATAATGTATACTCCCTATTTATGAAGTACGGATACAGATATAGATACGAGATATGGATACGATAGAATACGACGATACGTCATTTTTTTAAAAACTATAATACTGATACGTTGAAGATATATTTTCTTTTTCTTAAAAAAAATCTAGGATATAGATAAATTTAGCATAGAAAATAATGAAACTAGTACAAAATACAATACAAACACTGAAATACAATAGTCAATAAAATGCAATGGAAAAGTGACTTATATTGATTAAAGAAAAAAAAAAAAGGATCAAAGGGAGAAGTATGAAGATAAACGAAGAACTTATTCGATGAATTGTTAAAGATATCCAGGTGAATTATATTTTGGTAGACTTCGTGGGGACTCAAATGTGAAAGTGAAGATTAGATGATTCTAGTGTTTGGTTTTTTATTTTATTTTTTTCCTTTTAGTTTTGGACTCGAGTAATGAGCTTCTTAAATAGGATGTCTAGTTTTAGAATGGGAAAGATTAGATGACTTGCTTATTTTTGTTTCTTTAAAAAAGGTAAGTATAAAAATAGATACATCAAATCGCATGTCAGATACGTATCTGAGAAGTATATGAAAGTATCGATATCTCATACGTGTTTGATACGTATTTGTGCTTCATAGCTCCATATGTTCAAACGGTGAAATTTTGGTTTATAATTAATGTTACTAGATTTCTCATCATTATTAAATGATGTAAGTGTGATCGACAATAAATGGAAGTATGGTGCCTATACTACTTTAGTGTATTTTTTTAATACAATAGGGGTGAAGATTTGGACTACATTCCTTATAATCACTAGCATATGCCATATGAGAGTATAAAAATGTTAATGAAACTTTTAAAAGTTAAGAGTCATTTTTTTTACATAAATTACAAAATTTATGAGTATTTTCTATAATTTTTAGGGGCTGTTTAGGGCGTTAGATGATTTAGGATGTGGGGAGTTCTGATGTCTGGGAAGTTCCGATCGAGTATGATCGAGTATGTTCAAACATTGAGATGATACACGATACACGAAAGGAAAATGACGGTGAGATACAAAACATGTTCCGAAAATGGACTCACAAACAATTAAAATCGGTGAGATAGGATAATGATATATGGTGTAGAGATATACCATCTCATATTGAGCCTCCAAAGAACCCCTTAGCGTGAGACATGTAAATTGGTTGGGTGTGGAGAATTTAATATGACAATCTAAATTTGGTTTCACTAATATCAAATGATTCAGATTCTAAAAGCAACTAAAATCATTATTTTGCTTACATCACAAAAGCCTATGTTAGCATTAAATTGCTCATTTGCGAAAAGTCGTCTCGCTCGTCATGAATTGACAAGATCCCGAATGCAATTTCACATTCAAGTAAATCCGTAAGATTGCAAAATTTTAGTAATGAACAAGCATTTGTGTTATATATAATTATGATATGCCTTGAAATTACATTTGAAGTCTCGTTAATTCGCGTTGAGTGTATACTCACGATCACGAATGGATTCTAAAATGAATTTAACATTTATAAGCAAAAGGTTGATTATTAGATAATAGCTAACTAAATTTGAGTCATCCGCGAAAAAATGAAAAGAAAATAATAAGTGTGTCCAAAATATGAAAGGGCTAGAATTAAATAAATAGGTTAATTATGAGATGTATTGCACTTTACCGATACCAAATAAATACAATAAAAGGGGGGAAATTTTATTGGGAGACCTAAAAGGCCAAACCGATTTTTATTGGGAAACTAACCGAATTTAAAACATTGGTTTAAAGCAAACCAGCCACGGCACGCTTCTCATTAAGATTTATGATATGGTGGTCCAAAATATAATTATTTTTTCCTTCCAAAATTTAAGATAATTAATTAATTTTTATTTCTTAAATTATAAGTTTGATTTTTTATTTCCCCAAAGTTTTTTTTTTCTCTCTCTCTTGTGGTTTGAAAAGTTTCAAACAAATCCCTAGATTTTCAAAGATTTATCTATTTAATTCATGAATTAAAAAAAAATGTTTAACAAATGTCTGAACTCTTAATTTTATATTTAATAAGTCTACATTAAAACTTAGATCTATTAAAAACTAGATTGTTACATCAAATTATATGGCATGTTGATTACAAGAAAGTTTAAGCGTTTCATGGTGAAATAGTTAAAACTAATTAGAATTAATGATATTGACTTACTAAATACAAATATTGAGTTTAACTATATGCAGTTTTTAAAAGTTTAAGAATATATATATATATATATATATTTTAAACCAATCTAAAGTATGAGACAGTTGCTATTGTACCCTCAAATTTTTAATTGCAAAAATTGGGTCATAAATTTCTACAAGTGTTAAGATTAGATTCTCAAACTTACAATAATTATAGAAATTAGACCCACAAATGATAAAAAAATGAACTTTAAAACTTATATCAATGTTACAATTTACAATGTAAGTTTGAAGGTCTAATTTGATCAAATTTTAACATTTATATAATTTTGAGAGTTCAATTTTTAAAATTGAAAGTTTAAAAGTATAACTGCAACTACCACCATATTTCAAAGATGGTTTTTGCAATTTACCTATTTTTTAAAAAAATATAAAATCACTTATCAAATATAGAACCAAAAAGTTTAAGTCTTGTTTGATAATCATCTTGCTTTTAGTTTGTAAATTAAATTTATAAAACATACTTTTACTTATGAAATTATTTATTTTGTTATCACTTGTTACAATCATTTTTAAAATCCAAACCAAAATTTGAAAACTAAGATCCTGTTTTATAACCATTTGGTTTTTTATTTTTTGTTTTTTAAAATTAAGTCTATAAACACTATTTTTACCTCTAAATTTCTTTTTTTGATATCTACTTTTTACCAATTGTTTAAAAACCAACCTAAATTTTAATATTTTTTTTTTAAAAAAGTAGTTTTTAAAATTTTATTTTTGAAAATTGGAATTTAGTTTAGAATTAAACCATTGTATTTAAGAATGTTGCATATCATTATAAAAAATGAGGAGGAAATATGCTTAATTCTAAAAACGAGATGATTATTAAACGGGAGTTAAAGAAATAGTTTTTAAAAAATCATTTTAAAAAGAAATTATGAAATGGAAGTTAAAATACGAAATGTACGAGTTAAGAATTGTAATTTTTAAAAAGTTAAAAGAAAAAAGGGTAAAGAATGTGAGATTATTCGAAAGCCTGGTGCATGAAGCATTAATTAATTAGGAAAAAAAATGTAAAGGGAAGGCTGATCCCGTTGCAGGCACGTGAGGAACGGCGTCGTTTTGCATGTGTTTCTGATTGTTTAATGTTAACACAACTCCCTTGTCTTTTTGCTGTGTAAATCAACTTTTTTCTGATGCCCACGACCACTATGATTTAATTTATTATTATTGTTTTTTTATATATAATTATTTTTTAATTTTTAATTTGAATACCAAATTATCTATTTTTGGAATGATAATGGGTAAAACTTTAATATGAAATAATAGTCTACATAGCTTAAATTTTGTAAAAGTTTAATCGGTTACAAATTTTTATTATGTAACTATTAGTTTATAGTTTTTTTTCTTTTTTATTTTTTTAAAAAAGATTTGTTTATTAAAGTATGACTTGCATAAAGGAAAAAAGCTAAGCCTTAACAAGATCTCGTATGATAGGACTACACTTTGATAAATTTAAGGATGCATTTAGAACAAGGAGTGAAGTTGTTTAGTTGTAAGACCGACAATGCAATAAATTAATAAGACGTAGAATTGATATATTTCTAAATATGTTTCATTTGTATGATTTTCCAAAATTTTAAACTATGGATAAATCTAAATAATTTTCCAAAAACTAGAATTGATACGAATATTTTTCTCTGATTTTTTAAAAAATAATTTTCATAAATTTTCGTCACATCGACATTTTATCAATATTTTCATCAAACATCTCTGTAAAATTGAGAATCGTAGCTCGTAAAACTCACATTGTAAGAAGTTAATAATGCGTGAAATTGATGAGAATAAATCGTGGGAGTCACCGTAGGCTTATGAACTCCTTGGATCAAACAAGAATTGCCTCACCCAACTCATCTCCTAAACTTTCATACTAAAGTTTAAGAATTAAATTATTATTGATTTAAAAGTATAAAGACTAAACCATGTTGAAGACTAAATATATATTATGAAATGGGCAAATTGCAAAAACCATTTTTAAACATTCAATTGTAAAAGTTAATCCCCTAAACTTCTATAAGTGTTAAACCGGACTTTCAAGCTTACAACAATTGTATAAATTAAACCCACAAGTGATAAAAATTAAATTCTTAAATTTATACAAATATTATAATTTATACAATTATATAAGTTTGAAGGTCCAATTCGAGTCAATTTTAACATTTATATAATTTTGAGGATTCAATTTTTAAAATTAAAAGTTAAAAGGTATAATTGTAGCTACCATGTGGTTTTTGAAATTTATCCAAAGAAAGTTGCATGAGGTTAAGAGATGTGGAAAGTGGTGTAATCTTTGTTGAGTGAACAAACTTGAAAAGGAAGAGAGAGAAGTGGTGGATGGAACAGTGGTTTTGGCTGTGAAGATTCTGAGTGCTCTCTCTCTCTCACCTCCAATGAATCTCTTTATCTCTCTTCTTTTCAGTGACTAATTAACACCCACTAGAAATCTTACACGTGTCATTTCTGACCATTTTCTGGAAATGTAGAGAAGCTCTATACTATAAATAAGAAAAATCATATTTTCTATCAACATGTTGATACTTTTTTATTCATGTTTTTTTAACATCAATGTTGTTATCTAGATTCCATGATTTTCAAAGTAATATGAAAATTCCATGCAACGTTGGAAAGTACATATGAAAAATAAAACTAAAATATCATTTTCGCCATTATATTTTGTTTAGATCTTACAAATAGTTCATACATTTAGTTTTTTTTTCCTACAAAAAACAATGTAGTTTCCATTAAATTCACTTTATAGATATTAAAAATATATTTGCGTAGTATTCTTTATTGCATGAAAGTTATTATTGATATTTAACTAATTTGGATAAAAATTACCATTGAATAATTGAATTTAAGATTTATTGAAATTATAGGGTTTGAGATTAAGATTTAATAGAGTTATGGGACTAAAATTGTACAATTGTAAGTATAAAAACTAAAATAGAATGGAACTAAAGTACAGAATGACACTTTAACAATAAATAAAGTAAGTAAGTAACAAAAGACCTAACAACCCTTCAACATAGATCCTAGTGATTAAGGGTGAGCATGATAGTCGGTTGGCTGAAGAAAGAAAGGAGTCGATCGGTGTCGGTTTGAGAAAATTACAAATTGAAAAATTCCAAAAAAATAAAAAAATTAAAGAATAAAACCGACCAACCGAATTTTACTCCTTGATGGTCGAGGTCAGTTTGAATATTTACTAAACCGACTATAGGTGATTCGATGACCGTTTTGTCGAAAAATTGACTCTGACCAATCAATGTTCGCTCCTTCTAGTGATTAGGAGCCTCCTCCATGGAATCATTTAACTCCATCACTTCAACTATAAACAAACTATAACCATCAATATTCAACTAATCTAAATATATATATAATTCAATAGAGAAGTCACCAATTATCATTTTAAAAGTCGATGACTCAGTACACTCCTTGTGTTTCCAAAAATGAAAATACCAATATTTAGCAATGATACTGTTTAATCAATTGTTTTTAATATATTTTATAATACAATGATTCCAACAATGAGACCATATGATTAATGAGTTTAATAGCCAAAATTCTGATAGGCGGCATGTGAAGATAAAGTACCCGATGGCTGATAACAAAGGATGACAATGAACCTGTACTTCATGAGCATCTGTTGGGCTGCTACCAAGGCCCAAAAAATGATGCCAAAATTAGCCCATGAACTCTAGAGAAATTGTGCTGAGGGCCAAAACATAATATTCAATTGAAAATATAGTCATTTTTTTAATTGTATGATATATGGCAGAAAAAAAATGATGGGTGGGTACCATCTCCTACTTACTTTTCCAATTTTGTCCTCACGAATCTAACGTTTCCATCAAATACGACATATATTTTCCCACTATTTTAGCAAAATTCATGGCAGTTTTTAAACTTCTTTAGAGTAGATTTTGTTGGGATTTGGTTTTTAATTATTAGATATGATTTAAATTTAATTAAAATTATAGTGTTTTTTTTTTTCCTTAAAAAGATTCCCTCCGTTACTCGAGAGCTATGTTGTCCAAGTGTGCAATATGCCGTGCAATCAACAAAAGGTTTCTTCCCTTCCCTTCACAGTACGTAAATGCGTGTGTATGTTTTTTTCTAATATAAATCGGTGAGGATTTGGATGAAAGATGAATTAGGGATTAAATCGATGTGAGATGGATAGATAGCATAGGAGATTGTAGAAGAGACAGAGGTGGATATGGTGCTGGTGGTAAAACTTAATGTGTTGAGGTCATTGTTGCAATCAACAAAATTAATGGTGGAAAGTTTTTTAAGACATAGTTGTGTTTTGGCCTTTGGGTGACTATGAAGATTTTAGCTATTACAATATATATGTGAAAGTATGATAAAAATTATTTCTACTATGAGGTATTTACATCACTTAATTTACCAAATATTTAAATTATTTCTATATTAATCTTTTACTAATAGAAGGTATAGGTGAGGTTTAGTATGAGGCTTTTTTTAACAAAGGTATTTGATGGTTATTTTGAACATAAAGTATTTGTTTTATTTAGCGAGATATTGTCATTACTATTTGGTTAAATAGTAAGAACGGGTGGTTGGTTGGTTTACATGGTTTAGGCTAACTAAGATTTCAGTTGCTTTTAGTATGTGTAACAACATATGATAAAATTGGGATGTGTGGGACTTGGTATGAGGTAGACTTAATCAAATACCTATTTTGAATACAAGATATTTGCTTATTTCGTGACAAATTTTGATTTACTAATTATAATTAAATATTCTAGAAACCAATACAATTTTCTAGTTTTCAATCGTTAATTTTCACTTACGTTTGTCAGATGTTGTAGATCTAAATTATTTTTGTTTGCGTGATATTATTTTAGATGATGTTTATTAAAACTAAAATAGATTGGATTTGTTACTTGAGTTAAATAGTTTTATTTATTTATTTACTTATATTCAAAATTTAAATTTGTGAAATCATATCATGTTTTTAGGTTGTTAGAGTTTTTGTTTGAAATACACCATAATTATAAGGATTCAATAGTAGGGATAGTTTTGTCTATTATTAAATTTTAAATAGTATTAGAATTAGTCGTCCAATCATTTTCACAAAGAAAAATATGTTTGGCCATTTTTTTGTCCAAGAATTTCTACATAGAAGCCTTAAAAATAGACCCATATCACGTTAAACTCTTAAACCACAAAAAAATTGATGTCTCTATTTTTACTCATATCAGTGGATATTTACAATTTAACCCTCATCTACGTTATATATATTATTCTCTCTCCCCCACGCATATATTCTCTCCCCATGCTGCTTCAAGACCATTATGATAGGAACGACGATGGCGAACTCGGAGCAGATGAATGACAATAACGAATTCAAAGTAAATGAATGACGACATTAGACTTAGAGTAAATGAACAACAATAATGAACTTGGAGTAAATGAACGACGACGACAGACTCAGAGCAAACGAATGGCGAACCCGATTCAACGTTTAGTTTTATTTTTTTTTCTATTTTTTATATATACTGTGACATATATGTACTTTTTTTTTTAACTTCTATAGGAAATTTGATATATGTCAACATAAGTGTAACTCAATTGACATAGTACTTGTACTATCAATCTTGGGGATTCCTCGATTAGGCAGGGAGTAGGGGGAAAAAATTCATCGTGAGAATGTCGTCCCCACCCTGTTCCCCATCCCTTGAATAATTTATCTTGAAATTCAAATTGTCAGGTAAAACTAACCCGAATAACCAATTCAGTGATAAAGTTAATTATTAATTACATTTTGATCATATTATTGATTTAAATTAATTGACTTTTTTTTTTAAAAAAAAAAAAAAAGTAACGGGAAAAACTCCAAGTGGAAAATTTCACGAGGATGGGGAATGAAATGGAAAGTAGGGAGCGGAAAATGGCATCCGATCCTACCCCATGAACATCTCTAATTCACACCCCACACTTTAATTACAACACCTTTACAAAAATAAAATAAAATTAATTGATATATTATGTAGTATATATATTCGTTTATTTAATATAAACGAGAATATTTTATTTATTTATTTAGACTTCATGTATTATGATATAAATATTATTATTTTTATTTAAATTTCATATATTATGATATATATACATCGGTGTAAATAAAATTTATGAAGACTTATGTAACATGTTTAATATATTATAGGTAAGAATCTGAAAAAAGCCAATAAATTAATACGTGAAAACCAATATAAATAGAAAATAAAATTTTATTAAATACATTTTTTTCCAAATTGAAAAATGGAAAAAAATTACAATAAATGTCTAAATAAGAAAATTAAATTAAATACATTTTCTCTCTATAATAAATATATTTTCTCACCCATCATTAAAGTAGCTTAGAAAAATATATAAAAGCCGGATATAAATAAATGGAAAATATATAATTATCCAAATTAATGCTAAAAGTCTTTTGAAAAAAATTCAAATTTTATCTATGTAGAAACTCCTTTATCCAACTGCACGCTCTTTCTAGATATTTGGCACAATAAATCCTCACTCTCTCCCCAGCCCATTAAATTGGAGGATAGTAAAATATGATCATTCAAGGCTGAAAGAACGTGACTAAAATTTTATAGATATGAGATTGGTTGGATTAAAAAAAGAAAGAAAAAAAGAGAGAGAGAAAAAAACCAGGCTTGTTCAGAAAATGCCTACCAAAGTCGAATTTTATGTCTAATGGTGCCCTAAACTTAATTTGGGTAGGCGAAGGACCCATATACGAACCATAGTCCAAAATTGAAAGTTAATGAAGCTATTATACTTTTTAAAATTAAACTTGTACTTGCTCTAAAAGAATATTATAGTTCAAGTTATTCAACCATCCATCCAAATGGCAACCATAATTTTCTCTATGTTCCATTTTTACAGAATACCTAATGTATAAGTCTTTTTTCTTTATCTGCAACAACCTAAAATATAATCACAGAGATGAATACCAAATTTTGAAACAACCCCTATTGAAATAAAACATGAGGAGCTTAATTCGAAAATTAACCTTCTAACACTTGCAAGAGTTAAAAGTGTTCTTTTCTTTTGTTATCTTCATAAAGTATAAACATAGTTCTCACCTTTGCAATATAATGGCCAGAAAACTGTTGACGTATTTGATTGTCTGGAAAAACATCATTGTAGAAAATAACTCAGAATGACGTTAGCTAATTTGCAGGAATCTCTCTCTTTTTCTGTTTCTAATATGCAAAGTTTGGTAGAAAATTTCTAGCATAAGCTACTTTCTGGGTTTAGATAAATTCTCAAAAGGAAACAAGAAAAGAAGTAGAACCCAAAATGCGGTGTCTTATCCGAGGAAGTTCATAATCACCAAATGGAGAACCAGGTTGCACAGGACGAAATCTGCAAATGCTCGTTCGGGGGCCAAATCCTGAAAATTTAAGGAGGATCCGTTAACAACTCGAAAACGAATTGCTGTAACCAGTTTTGGATTTTATGATAGGAAGTTGTTAAGCCTATTATTTATTGTCCCATAATTAAGGGAGGTCGAAGGAGGGAGTGTGAAAAGAGTAATGCTTGATCAGACAGTTTGATTTCCACCATGAAAATTGGCATGAAAGAAAAAATTAATGCCTTTTCATTTTAAATCATGCGAAGAATGATAAACATTTGGGTTTAGGTTAATTTGCAATTCTGTTTTGATTACAAATCCAATATTTTAAACCCCTTCCAATTGGCAATCCCGGTTCAAACATACTCAACTCCATGAAGAAATTACCTTGAATTCCTTGTTTTCTTTATTAACTTGAATCCGGAGACAAACTGCAATTAAGAATTCGATTAGAATAAGAACTGTTCTTCTGTTTCACATTAATTTGTGCTTTGATAATTAAGATATATATTCTGCTTACCAGCAAGGACAGCTGTTCCAATACAAGAAAGAACTCCTGAGAGGAAGGAGTTGAAAGGGAACGATCCAACAATTGCCATGTATGCTACCTGTTTCCAAGAACTTATCAGTTAAAAGCAATTCAAAACAAGTTTAAGAACTTGGAAGACAGCTTTTAAAAGTGTGCCTAGCCGTAGGGCAAGATGAAGGCACCGCACCTCCTCAGTGCAAGAGGTAAATGCTGTTGGACACCTCTAACCTTTTAAGATTTTTATTTTATTTATTTATTAAGAAATAACTATGTTGCATAAATAAATTTAAGAAAGCCTATAGCTAAAGATTCACCTAAAAAAACCTAACATCTAATTTTTCATTATCTCATCATTCATAGTACTAAGTTTTTCCACATAAAAGAATGCCGTTACCATTTTCCTATTGAGCACCCTACCAAAGAAATTCATTGAATTTCACGCTCAAGTCTCACAAGACTACTTCCCTTTAGGTAAGTGTCACAGTTCAAGATCATAAACTCAACTAAGTTTCAAATGTTAATGCCAACAATATAGACACCAAGATTATAAAACGAAGGTCAAAGGCAAATAATTGAGTATCTTGAGTTCATCAGGCACAACCTAAATTAGTAAAACCTCCTACTCCCAGAGTAAAAAATTTACTGCAAAAGCTTACCTAATCTCCCTTCATAAACACCTTTTTTCGATAAAATTTATTAGCTGTAAATGAAACAAACTCAAGTATTCAATTAAAAGACAGAGTTCTAACATACCAGGGAAATCAGTAAACTTTCAGAACTGGGTGAATTAACTAATGTTTCATAACCAATATTCAATTACAACTTTATCAAAACAAAGGACCAATTGTTCAATTGAACAAAGGAAGCACATAATACGTGCAATTATGCAAAGGGTGTCAAGATAACAACGCAACATTGCCCCACAAATGGGCTCGACATGTAAGGCTGATGAATTCTTGAATCCTTGATAGGAAAGGAATTTTCAAGATGTTTAGGGTTAGGCATCAATTATTTTAATTACAACTCAGATGTTTGTAATCATAAGCTACCACTGATTGAGCTACTTGGGGAAATTTCTGTAAGCCGGTTAGGCTAGCAGGAGGATTCCCATTCTTTTGTGTTCTTCCATTTTCAATGAAGGTTGCACATAAAAAACAATGATATGCAGAAGGAGAAGACATTACAAAGAGATATACAGACCAACATGAAGTCTGATAAAAATAACAGGCGATATCCTACATTGAAACATCAAACGCGTATTCACATCCAATTACAACGCAGTTTTCTGCAACAACACAACTCAAAGGCAGTAATCAAGAGAGCGTGACACATGCAGAAAAGGAAAATTCGATCCAAATCCGTTCCAGAAAAGAACCAGCAACACAAAAGTATAGATCAAGGAAATGGTGTTAGCAGAAGAATCTAAAAGGCACAAACCTGAATCAGGGCGGTGAACACAGCATAAATCACATAGAGATCAATGATCTGCGAAGAAGACGATCTAGGTCAAAATTCCACCAGCGAATGTGAATTTAGAGCAGAAGTGAAAAGATATCGATACCTTGAGACTTAATGGAGTGGCCGCATAAGCTGAGCGGAGTGATTGGAAAAGAGCTTGAGCGTCCTTGCTTGTGGATCTCGCCATGGCTGAGTAGTACCGAGCTCTGGAATCTCAGGGAATGAAAACGAACGACTTAAGAGTTTTCGTCTAAAAATAAGATCCTAGGGAAATCCCACCAGTTTTTGTGAGTGAAAAGTCTTTTGTACCCTTTTATTTAAAGGGGCCCTAATTATCTGAAAGTCTCCTTACGCCTCCCTGCACAGTTCTTTTCCGGCGAGATACACGGCGGAGATGGCGGCGGCGGCGGCCTACCTGACAGGTGAACCGCGAGGACCTACTCCACGGCGAACGGTGGAGGACTTGGAAGTCGGAAGGTTGTGGACTTCCACTGAATAAATCAAAGAAAAACGAAGCCACCCAGTTTCTTCTTCACCATTTGTATTTGTAATTATCTCTTTTTGTTTCTTTTTCTTTTTAAAAAATAAAAATTATTTTTTTCCTTGAAAAGTACTATTAAAATTTAATAAAGTTTCTTACGCATTATATTGATAAATTGACTGTAGATTAAATTTATTTATAAATTAAAAGAGGGATAACTTTAGGTAATGGATACTTAATTTGATATAAAATTTGTAAGTTGGAGACCAAATTGTTAGAAATTAAAAAATATAAATATAAAATTGCTACAAATTTAAATTATAAAAATTAAATTGTTAAATTTTTTTAAATATATAGACTAGAATTTAATGACTAAATTGTTATTTATACGGGTTAATTATTTTTCTTTCATTTTCTAACCAATATGAACCCGCCATTTTAGATGGTAAATTATAATTCGTCTACTTTTTTTATTCTTTTCTTTTTATTTACCTTTTTACTTTTGTATTATATTTGATAAGTTTCTACATTTTTTATATAGATATCAAATAAAAACTAAATTCAAATTTCAATAACCATACATACAATTAGTATATGCTAAAATTGGTAGTATTCATTGATCATCTATTATTATTTAAGTTGATCATATTTTACTGGCTTTAATAAATTACTATATTTATAATCTTCCTAGGGGAAAAGTCACAAAGATGTCATTAAAATATAAAATTAAATTAAATCAATTTAAGTTGCCAAAACATACATTGTTCTACTCACATACGGATGTGTTAACAATTGTGGAGTTTGTAGTTCGAAGCTTACTATCTTTAGTATACTAAAAATGATCAAAATAAGGTTGGCATCACTATGCCAATATAGTTCAATTGGCATAGTGCTTGTACTATCGACCATACATATGTTACAAATTTAATCTTTTATTCAAATTCAATTCAACCTTATTAAACCGAATTAAAAGATATAAACATATTTATAATTGTATTAGAAATTTATTAAACAAAGGTCTAATATGAAATCAATTTTAAACTGTTTAAAAAAAAAAAAAAAAATTAACCCATATTAGCATGTAACTCATTATTATATATTTTAATTATAATTTCATTTAACTTAAAACTATTATAAAGATTAAATGTAACAATTAAAACCTATACATGCATCTAATGACATAATTTTAAAAATTATAACAATTATATTTTACTAAATTGGTGTCATGCATCATGCAATCCCTTTTTCATTACATTACATGCAATCCCTTTTTCATTACATTACATACATACCGATTATATACTAAGGCAATGAAAAAAAATACATTCATACATCTAAACTATATATTATAACAATTACTATATAATTGATGCATAAAAATGTTATTTATGCATGTAATCATATTTTCTAACATTTATACAATATGATGATAAGCATGCTTAATAAATCATGCAACCTTATAATATAACATTTATATTAAAATGATCCACGAACAAATGTATATTCCATGGTTGGATTTTTCTATATGACATACATTATGACATATATATAACCATACATCACATGCATAATTAAAAGCAACAATTTGGATCGAGATTGGTTTCCTAAAATATTAATTAAATTAATACAACATGTATATTAATTTAATTAATCAAAATACAATATAAATAATTATTATAAATAATAATTAAGAAAGCAAGAAAACCGTTGCTTGAACCACTGGGTAGCCATGAATCACTGGTCTTGACCGAATAACTCATGCACGCCTCACTTCCGGAGCGCTGCAATGCTCTCTGCCAACGTTACAATGCTTGTGTCCTTTAGTTCGTAGCATAATACTAAGCTGCTTGCAACGTCACAATGCTTCGTGCAGCGTTACAATGTTGCGGCTGGGCTGAGGCTTCTGCCTTATAGTGTAAGGCCAGCGTTGCAACACTGAAGCCTTACGCTATAAAGCAGAATGCTTGTAGTTTTTTGCACGTTCATCCGTAATTCTCTATTTTTGTTTTCCACCAAATCGAAAAGCAGAACTTGATCACGATCGACACAGTCATCAAATACAAACTCGATAGCAATAAATTATGCCTAAAACAATGGGCCCTTTACATATCGAATCATTAAAAAAAAACAACAACATGATTTTAATGGCCAAACTTGAAAACATATAATTATGTAAAACCTTCAACATTCAACAATGCAAAATAAAAATCTCGCCATTACTCTATATAAAAGTTCAAAAATCAAAACCAGGACTCAATTGGCACTCTGATACAAATTGAAAGAGTAGATGATACTCTGTGCGGAAAGGATCGGTATCCCAATTTTAATTTTACAGAACCATAATTGTACAGAGGACCAAAAACAAATAAACAACCCTAATTATGCATGCTTTTCTAACAAAATCAAAGAGGAAGAAAGGGTTAAAGAATCACTTACCCTTGAAGACCAAAATTCTTCACGCTCCTCTCTAAGTTACAAATAATTCCTTCTCCATGAACTCATGAACACCCAAATACACAGCAATGGAATGGAACACTGCCATAATGATTTCCCTGTTATTCTCGAAAGGTAGATAACCAACGACAAATTGAGTGGACTTCAACGTATTAATTTTGGCGGGAAAAAAGGAAGGAGAGATTGAGAGTCATCTATCTTTTTTTTTTTTTTTTTTTTAAGAGCAACGACAGATAATTAAAAAAGAATCTCTCTCCCAACCTGTATGCATATTGAACGAGAGAAAAATGGGTTATCCCATAACTCCCTCCCCATAACTAATTTAATTAATTAATTAAAAACTATTTATATATATATATAAATCATATGTTATATCTAATATAACATATAATATATAGTTTATATTATATCATATATAATATAACATATAGTTTAATTTTCTCTCATTTAACCTATACTATTTAATATGAATCAAATTCACATTAATTCTAACCTATAGTAATTAATATGAATAACATTCATATACTCAATATTTGAACCATATTCAAATATTTATGTTATCTCGAATAATGCTTTATATTATCATGTATCATATACATTATATTAATTATATCTCATATAATTAATTTTATATTAATTATATCTTATATAATTAATATCCTTTATTAATTTGAACAATTCAAATCAATCCAAATTAATTCGATTCTCATTGATCCCAATTGAGCTAACGAGGGGACATACCTATAGTTTGAAGATCCAATAGTACTTATTAATTAATTAAACTCCTTAATTAAATTAATCAACTTCCACTAATTGCCATTCACTTCACTAAAGACCGATAGTTGCACTTGTCACATTATAGATATATTTATGTGTCCATTAGATATAACCAATCAATAGTGCGTTGACCCTTCACAAATTGATTGTAAGTACAGTTGGACCAAAATTATTGTTTTGGCGCATTGTTCAAGCCTTGAAATCCCTCTAGGACTTGAAGAGGGTGTGGCGCCACATTTTGCAAGCCCCAGAATCAGCATTAAGAGAGCAATTTATCTACTTACCCTAATTTTAGGGAATAAATGAATTCCTTCTTGTGAAGCTGCATTCCCAACTCCTTAATCCGACGAATCTCTAAAATGGTAGACATATTGAGTCGAAAAAATAGGCCACTCTCACCCATGCAGGGGACCTCATTTCGCAATTAGGTCTTAAACAAACTCTTTGTATAGAATATCCTCGCCTACTTGTCTCCACATGAATGATTAGGATCAGATTATTTGTAACACTTTACAACAATTGTAACGACTACAAAGCGGGTTGTATTCGCAGTGTTACCAAGATAAGATACCTAACCTTATCCATTTACTACGGACCATTTAGGTTATCACTTAAACATGATTCACCTATATGTCTCCACATACATATTTAACTTACATAAGATAACCTTGAATTTTAATTTATTGATTTTTATGGGTTAACACAACTAAATGTCAAATAAAATATCTCTTATTTTTATTAGATAAATAAATTGTTTGTACAATACAATTACAAACTAGAAGACCATGAGATTTAGGGCATCAAATCAAACACCTTATACATAATTGTTTTATAAATTTAATCTCTTATTTTTTATAATCAAAGAAAAATGAGCAACTAACATATTTATATTCATATTATAAATATTTTAATCATAAGTCTAAATGAATTAATTGTAAATCATCTAAATTCATTGAGACCTATGTTTGCATGCAACTCTTGATTATAAATTTTAATCTAATTCGTTGAACCTATAACAATTATAAAATGAATGAAATATTAATACTTATAATCATGCATCTAATAACATTAATTAAATATAACATTTATATTTACTAGTCTCAATGTAATTTCATTTTCATCATATAATATAACATTTATATTAATTACTAAGGAAAATAGAACCATATCCGTCATACATATATAACAATTATATTAAAATATTATGTATGGATATGTTTAATTAAACATGCATTCATATAATATAACACTTATATTAAATACGACGCATGTACATGCTTATAAGATCATGCAATTATATAGTAGAACAATTATATTAAATATCATGCATGATTAATGTTTATCCTAAGGTGAGATTTTAAAACTATTTGACATACATTATGCAACATATATATAAAATTTAATCATATATCAAATGTAAAATTAAATCAACCGTAAAAAATGATCAAACTTTGCACCTAATAACTAATTAAATCAATATAATCATATTATATTAATTTATTTAATTAAAATAATAAAAATATATAATTCAAATTACACAAAAATGAAAACCCAGTCAAAACCGCATGAGGATCGAACCCATGACCTCCAACTGGCTAGAGTGCGCGCGAGCAGCCTCGGAGCATAGCGACACTCATAGCATAATGCTACTTTGCCTCCAACGTTGCAATACTTGACACCAACGTTGCAAAATAAAGCTTAGCATTCCAATGCTATGTTTTATGCTCCAGAACATAATGCATCTCTCTGCTTCGTTCCTGACTTGTCTTTGCTTCGATTTCCATCAATCTTCACAACATCATGTGCTCCTCGATCGACACTAATTTACAGACTCGATTGCATAAAATAAATGTCCAAAACAATGGGCTCTTACTACTTTAATCAAAATTAGAGCAGTAAACTTCATAAACATTCAGTTTTTTAAACCAAACATTCATAATGCAATCAATCCACATTTTCTCTGATTTCTTTTCAAATTGAAAAGCAAAATGCACAATCTGACTCTAATACCAATTGAAAGAATGGAATTCCTCGCGAAAGCGTGTTAAAGATGTGCAATTGGTTTCTAATTTTGAAAAAAATACAGAGAAACAAACATACTACTATTATAGGGTAAACATTAAATTTCTATAAGCACACTTTTCTAAAAAGAGAAAGAGGAGTAGAATTACTTACCCTTATAGAAGACCTCTTATCATTTTTTCTATTGAAAGTTCACGAACACTGAAATAGCCCAAACACTAAAAAACTCTTCAACACCACCAGTTAGAGTCTCTGCTATTCTCAGAACAAGAGACCGGAAGAATGACCTCCTTTAGTGTTTTTGGGAGAAAGGATCAATAGAGAGTTTGAGATGGAATGTGAGAGTTTTTGGAGAGAACTCTATGTATTTTATGTTCCCTCTTTGTTTCCTCACACTAATGAAATGGAGGAGAGGGGAAAACACATAACTTCCCTGTAATTAGGAGTTATTGTAATATATAAAATTAATATTATATTTATAATATAATGTGATTGATTTATTAACCATTGGTCACTATTATGCATATTAATCATATTAAAAAACAACTCTTCCTTATAACATATAGTTTTAATTTGAATCTTATTCATATCATATTTATAATTAATTGTATACTATGATGTATCAACATACATTACACTTTATATTAATCACGTTAATATAATTAACACCTTTAGTTCCTTCAATTAATTTGAACAATTCAAATTATTCCAAAAACATTATCCCTTGTTTTATCCTTAGTGAGCTAGCAAAAGGACCTCATAGGCCTACAGATTAGAAGCTCTAATGGTACGAAATTAATTAATTAAACTATTTAATTAAATTAACCAATATTAATCATCTGTCGGTCATTCCATTAAAGATCGACAACTGTACTTTTCGTACTGTAGATATATTTCTGTGTCAATGGATATAACCAATTATCAATAAGTTGACCCTTCACAAATTGTCCATAATCACAACTTGGTCAAGTTACCATTTTGTCTCTATGGTTACATCTAACTCCTTAACTACCACTGATTCTTCTAATGAACAATTAGTTATAATTCAACTATAAACTAGACTCCTCTATGGCTAGTGAGAGGGTGAGACACCTCATTGTTCAAGACCTGAAATCAGCCCTTAAGGGAGCAATTCCTACTTACCTCAAGACGGGAATGAGTAAATTCCATTTTGTGTAACTGTGTTCTCAACTCCCCACTCAGACAAATTCCCAAAATGGTAGGTTTATTGAGTCGTCGAATTTGACCACTCTCACCCATACAGATGAAAGAATTTTCCTTATAGCTATAATGTAATGTATAGCTATAACGTATAGTTTTAATTGTCATAATTTGAATCCTGGCCCGATAGGGGTTTTGCTACGTGTTATCTTAAAAAGTTGAGGATTGGCTGATGGAATCCCTGACGGGATGGAATTTTAAAGGGAAAGCCAAGATGCTATGGAAATGGCTGTGAATGCCACCACTGCGGTCTATTTGGAAAGAAATGAGTGCTAGAATGTTTTAAGATAGTTGTAACATTCTATTATCAAGATTCTTTCGATAATAGTATTCACCTTTTAGCTTGTTGGTGGATTTCTTTTCACAAGGAGTTCTCTTGTAATTATAGTCTCTAAATGCTTATTAGGAATTGGAAGACATTTTCGCATTAGTGTTCTCTTTTCAGTGGGGGTTGTCTTATCTCTACCCCAACCTTAAAGTATTTTTTTTTTTTGTGGCCTTCTTGTTAATCTTTTTTTCCCCTTAAAGTACATATATAAAATATGAAACATCTATGGACAATATATATATAGTATGCAAGTTTTGATAGAGAATGAAACTAAGCAAAACTTACTTGCCAGTGTAGAAGCCTGCAGAATACCAAGCATTTAAAACCGTAGCAAGATCTGTTGCAGAGCTAGCACCACTTTGAGGCATTATCCCATCATGTCTATCGCTCTCTTTCTTTATATGAACATATCCAAGATAATAATAACAAAAAAATAAAAATTAATAGATAAATAGATAAATAAAATCACAAGGTATTAAAGCATGCAACTTAAAGGTCAACTCTATACCTTTTAGTATAATGTCAGACACGAGAAGCAATGCCATATGGATGGGGCAGAGTGTTAAAAAGGATAAGATGTAAACATAAAGCTCATAGCCTGATGGGAAGTTCATTGATACGTTTCCTGTCACCACTAGTTACAAAAGCTTATACATCTGAACCGTTAAACATGAAGTCCCTATAATCTTATCTAAAGCTAAAGAAAAACCATATAGAAATGAGATGTGCAAGATGACCATTTTGAAACTAGATGGTGGCTTGTAGCAATATATAGGATGAGCATCAAGTGGTCCGGTCGTCCACACTCATTACATAATCATTTGGCAAATATGACACTAAGAAAAGTCACATGAACTATAGTTGGGGACTATAGAGTTTATCTGTGAAAGGGAACATGAATAAACAAGGATAGAAGGAGGTCCTACAGAAACAACAACCTAGTGGGAACTAAACAAGGACAAACCTAGCAACCTAGAAAGGGACTCAAATCCAAAATAATAAGATTTAACAAGTAATTGCAAAAGTCTCAGGGAAACATCCGCCAGTTCTTTTATGTGTGCATGTGGATTAAAATAATAATAATATATAGCAAACACAAGATAAATATCTCTCAAGATGCATTCTATCATCTTTCCTTTTGTAGAGTTTATGCGGAGAAGATAAGAGTTATTATAATTATTTTTATTGGCTTTCTTTTACTTTGCATTGTTTCTTTTAGGCTTTGAGGGTCTTTTCCTGTCCCCTTTGACATATACTGTTGCCTCTAGTTTGTATTTTTTTAAAGGAATGTCATGTTTCTTAATGACAAAAGGGAAAAAAGAAAAAAGAAATAGAATATAATAACTTCCAAGTTCTATCCCCTCATAGTCAAATAATAGTACTAAATTGTAAATAAATAGACTCTATGGGTCAAATTCAAATTTGACTAGAAATCAATTAGATAGAATCTAAAAGCAACTAACGTGGATGTTCTACAATAATATAATTTAAAAAACCAATAAATTTCCATGGGTATTCCATGGATGCCTACAAGCTTTCTTCAGGAGTTACATTTAAAGGGAACAATAAGAGTTTTTGGATAAGTGTACATCTTCTGACAAAATTTATGCTCTAGTTAATTTAAAACATTAATTTGTTTACTTTATCTCAGTCGTTTTGTACTTACACGTCTTTTATAATTAATTCCTCCCGTAACAGTGTTCTTTAAGCTCTTTCAGAGTGGGGATTCCCTCCCCTGACTTGTCTCTCTTTTTTTCTAATAATTCAAATCTTGAATCTTTGGGAAGTTTATCTTAACTAGTTGAGCTATGCATAATAAATTTGGTTACTTTTTTTGTTTTATTATTATTTTTAATTGTTACTTGTGCAAAACATCTATGTCATCGACATACATAAAAAGAATCTTTGATTAAAGAGTAAAAAGAAATCCAAATAATCTGAAAAAACTCGGCTCCATAAAATCATGCCTACCTCTATTTACAGTTTTCGTGGAAGAAGATATAGCTATTGCTGCAGAATCCATTGCATTTTTGATAATGTCACCATCAACAAGGGACGGACTTTGAGCACCTATAGCCAATGAATGAATAATGATTAATGAGTAACAGTGTTGACAACAACAAGCATTCCAAACAAGGAACAGATGAAGAATCAAGATCACATACCAGCTAAAATTGGATAACTGGAGGGCAGATAGGAGGATATTGCTTGGTAATGAGAAGGTTGGCTTGCAGAGACTGGGTGTTCTTGGTAAGCAGAAGACGTTCCCCATCGAGTTCCAACTTCAAAACCAGCGTTGACATCCTGGTAGTTCCAACCACCAGCACCATATTGATAAAGCTGTTCTAGAACCTTTTGTCTCTTTTCCTCAAGCTCATAATATCGCTCGAGTAGCTGGTTATAATCCTCTTCACCTTTTATATGTAAATTGGATTCCTCAATGGGCTCCTGTTGCGTCTCTTTCACATGTAAAACATCTAAAAAATCTGTACAAGACATAGGACATGGCTCTACACTGATATTTTCCTTAGCTTCTGAGGTCTTCTTTGTCTTGTTGACTTCAAACTCAATATTATTTTCTTCAATATAACTCTCTTCATCTACATTCATGTTCTTTTAAGATACAAAATTTTAAGAGAGAATAATAAAATATTAATTATGATAACTTCAAATAAGACACTCAGGACCAACTATTTGTCATTTTTCCTATATTTTCCCTAATGGAAATTATTGAAGAAATTACAAGATATCCCATAGAACAAGAAGGGGACTAGCTACGACAATTCATCAAAATAAGCTCATAGAAGATAAAAGAAGACTTCAAGTTACAAGAGGTCATTTTCTTCCAATCTATCTCCCCATTTTCTTATTTGATGAGAAGGAGATACAACACACATAAAAATAAAAGAACAAAGTCTAGGGGTCAGACCCCACAATAAGGCCTGGGAGGTTGATGTAGAGCCCTCGAGCTTGTCATGATAAAAAGAATAACCCAAAAAATTATAAGACTCGTTCTATAACTTCCCTAGGATTCAAAATCTAGTGTTCTTTGAGACCAGTCAAACAACTCCACTCCATATAGCATATATGACAAGGCATTAAATCAAAAGACTGCCCTTATGTGTCTTTTCAAATTCTTGTTAATTTAAGAAACAAGACAAGAACTTTAGTAACAACCTGGGAATTTTTCTAATGGGTGATCGGTGTGTTTTCTCTAGGTGATGGAAAAACTGTCCATTGGGGTTGACTGTAACTTGGTAGCACACAAGATTTGTAACTTTGAAGTCATGCATTCAAATCCTGTCTCATAATATTTTCTTTTTATGATTAAATAAATCAAAAATAAAAAAAAAAATCCTCCACAAAACAAAGTAGACAACTTAAAGAATAACCAAAACTTACCAAACAAAATATTAAAGGAGCTCTTTCAATAATGAATTAAGAAATGCTCAATGTGTCATATGATAGGCTCATTACAACTCAATCTTGATCACACAACCCTTGCTTTAAGAGATATGATATGGTCATCAACCACCTCACCTACAATTTATTCGTCATTAATAAATTCAAATTAGTTTCTTAGAAATGGTCCTTGGAGTACTTTCTTTGACCAATCAATAGAAGTTAGAAAGTTGGGTGTCAAGAAAACAGGTGGGATTAGGAATTTGTCCCCATTTTCATCCTTACAAAAATCCTCTGTAGAAAGAGGCAAGAGCAATGCGGGAATGGAGACTCCCTAGTGGAATTTGAGAAGGGATTCTCGATGAGAAGATTCCCACCTAAACTTCCTAATTGAAAATTTCCACCTTTTCTAGGTAAAAGTCCTTTCAGGCCTACTTCCAAAGATGAGAGTCAAGAACTTGAGAGTCATCACAAAAAGTCTTTTAGGAGAGGTTTGCTGCTAGAACTGAAGCATTCTCATACTATATTCCCTTATCCTGTATTATTCACATTCAAGTTTCATATTAAAAGCTTAAAAAAATCATATTAAAAAATTAAGTTATAAGAGACAAAATTAGCTTTCTTCTTCATCAGATGACACAAGCCTTCCCATTAGTTGTATTTCAAATGTTGATTCTGTCTATGTTTCCCATACCAGATCCCCTTATCCGGTAGTATTCACATTCAAGTTTCATACTGTAAATCAAGTTCTAAGAGACAAAATTAGCTTTCTTCTTCATCCTTTTTTTTTCCATTTGTGGAAACATAGACAAAATCAGCTTTTGAAATCTAACTAATAGGAAGGCGGAAGGCTCGTGCCATCTACCACAGTGTATAAAGTTTCATCTCCTTACCATATGTCCTTCTAAAAGTGTATGTTCTTCCCATTAAAAATAGCCAGCTTAAATCTAGAAGTGAGGTGTCTATCTTTAATTAGACATTCTCCATGGCCTCTAGGAGTATTTGAAAGTAACAAGACCGGACCACTGACCACCATTAAAAAAACTTCATACTTAGCAGCCCTTAAAAGTTTTCACAAACAAATAACCAGTGTGCAAAAAGCCAAAGTCAATTCATCCAAACACCCATAAACATTAACCAAAGAAATAAAGAAAGAAAAAAAAGAACTAGCAACGAAACCATGCGAAAAACAAGATAAGAAAAATATCCAAGATTTCACTTCCATTTCAATTCAAAGGGCCAAACAAAAATAAAAACATTCCTAGTTACCGTGATCACAAAACTTTAAGAAATTTTCAACCATAATTAAACTAGATTAGGTAACCTCGACCAGGATATCAGAAGTTCAAATCCCACTAAAAAAACTTATAAAAATTTAAAATAATTACAGTAACATTTCAGCTACTAGAGATATAAATTATAATAGATGATACCTAAAACAAGAAAAACGCTATGACCAAAAAGCTATGAACCTTTTCGACTTTTCACTCTTATCGCAACCGTTTACAACCTCTCCTTCCTCGGCTGAAACACGGTGGACTTCATGTCCATGCATTATCTGAAAAATGGCAACACTTGATCAAATGTAACCCATAAATAAAAAATAAAATAAAATAAAAGAAACTCAATAGAAACCATAACCGGCGAATTACAATAACACTTTTTAGATACTTCAAAAAAAAGAATTAGCAGATGGGTAGAGAAAGAGGTTGAAAACCTTATACTTCAACATAGCTTCCTCCATGGCTTTGACAATCATGGAATCATCCCAATCCATTATGTCTAGCCCCATGTTCTCGATTGAACTCTGAGAGTGATGCGATTGTAAAGCAAAGAAGAAACCTGAAGGAAATGTGTTCCCGCCATAGCTTGCCACGACCCGTTTATACAGAACTGTAGGTGGCAAGACGATTAGCGATTTTCAGGTCGAGTCGGGTCAGATATTCCATGATGAACAATTTTTATTAATTCTTTTTTTAAAAAAATACAATGGATATGGGATCGAATCTTCGACTTTAATTTATGAAGATCATGCCAGGGTTTTTTTGTACAATTGATCCCTTTCTATGGATCCAAATAAAAAGTAGGCCATGGCCGATATATGAAAAATGACCTTTGGTTTGCATTAGTACGTTGTGAGTTTACTCTATCTACGCTCTATCTTCTATGCTCCATACTCTATGTTGTATGTTCGCTACTTGATGTGTTATGTTCTATGTTCAGTTCAGAAGTTCATTGTATGCTCGGTATTTGATGTTCTACGCTCTATGCTGTATGTTATATGCTCGTTACTTGATGATTGATTTTCATATAAACGCATAAAAGAAATAAAAGAGAAGAAAGGAAGGATGAGGAAACACACAAAGAAAATTTAAAAAAAAAAAAAAAAAACTGCAAAAAATGGAAAAAAGAAAAAAAGAAAAAAGAAGGTACACACAAAAAATATAAATCGAATAAGGAAGTATGATACATTTGGGATTAAAGTGATGATTTTAATGACATAAGCAGAAGACCAAATATCATTAGTTTTGAAAGTTGGGGGTTAATTTTCATTTGTACAATTATTCCCTCCCGCCAATTATCAATCTAAGCTCACTTTAGCGTAATAAAATTTTAAGATGGTTGGAATTAACTTTTGCCCTATATTTCCATTTTTGTCCAATAAATTCCTAAACTTAAAAAATATTGAAGTCTTTGATTTTCTTTTAATTTTGTATCTAAGAGACTCTTAGTATGTTAAATGTTTTTTTTGGGAAAGGAAAAAAAATATCATTTTTTATCTACAAGTTTCTAGTCTAGTTTCTATTTAGAAATTCATTTTTTGTCTATAAGTTTTTCGTCGGATTTCTATTTAGTCTCTAAATTTTAAGATGTTATATTTTTACTCTTGGGCTTTTTGTTTGGTTTTTATTTAATTCAACATTTTTCAAAAAGTTACATTTTTTTATTTTTGAGTTTTGAGTTTTATTTCCTTTTAGTCACAGAGTTTTTGTTAGTGCTTGATTCAATCTTTTGTATTAACTTTCAGTTAATTAATTTAAAATAATTATGAAGTGAACTTCTTTAATTAATTTTAGTTATGATGAAAAAGTAATTTAATTTCTTAAGGATATTTATACTAGCCATCAACACAAAATACTGGAAGTGAATATTTAGTAAAAATACGAAGTTAAAAGTGTAAAATTTAAAACCTATTGTAACGACCCAACTCCCTAGGACTCAAGCTATGCCATTACTATACATATACATGCATGAAATTCAAAACAACACCTTTTCATAGCGAAATAAATGCCAAATGAATAAAAGTCAATTAAAATATTTCATTAAAACTAGATAATAAAAATCCAAGTAACAGGGTACCTATAACCATGAAAATGAATCTAGAAAACTGCAAGTCTGAAAATGAATACCAAGTCGAAGAGTTTTAAACATCAAGACTAAAATCGAAAGCATGAAAAGAAATCTAAAAAACATGTGCGGAAGCATTAGACTGGTCCCAATGGCTCGATCACAGATTCCACTTGTCACTTGCCGACGCGTCCTTACCATTAACTGAAAAATAAACATGAAAAATATGAGTATAAAATACTCAGTAAGTAACTCCACCATCAGGGTCAGACTAAGCATTTATGTCCAATAAATGCTACAATAACTGAAACTCTATACTAGTAGGATCGGAAGATTTCTATTAACTAACTCACTCTTTTATCTTTCTCTTAGACATGTGTCACTTTCACACACATAAGGTCCGATGTATATCTCTTTCATTTACATTGAATCCTCTGGGAATGCATCACTTTCATACACCCCGGGTATTCTCTATGAATGCAGGGATCTGTACTTATTTCGTACACATAGTTATGTATATACCTATTTTGTATACACATAACCCATTGAGCGTGCACCTCTTTTGTACACCTCAACCCCTTATAAGTATGCATCACTTTCATGCATTCAAGCCCTGGTACATCGCTTTCACACACTAGTGGCCCTAGACATGCATCACTTTCATGCACTCAAATAAATCAAATGTTGGAAAGGAAGAGATATCGCATCCAAGATCATATTATATGTAACATTTACCTGTTTACTAGTCCTATAAAATCTTGTAAATAATATCATGTGGATCAGTCTAGACAAACATGTGTAATCTCGTAAAAATGAACCGACCTTAGTACATCTCTTTCATGCACTAGACTCCTTAAAACATTCACATGATGGATCGTTCATAATTTCATGGTAAATCACACGACATACATTCATAAAACCAAAAACAAATATCATGAAAATATGTACATCAACATATATCTAATTTCCGTCTAGCGCTATGGAATTTCAGTGGTAGTGTCACTTATCTCATAATTTAGGCCCAAGCGCTCAAGCGTTCTGCTAATATACCTTGTAAAAATTCTAAATCATGCTCATACATATCGAAGGAACTCTTATTCAGAAGTACCTACGAGCGGAAGCAGATATTTCTAATTCATTGTGATAGAATTTCCACATATACATTCAAATATACTAATATGCATTCATAATGCTAAAATATTGACATGCTCAAAAGAACAATAAATAAGAGATCGAGAAATCATACCAGTTGAAGACTTATTCTTCATAGCAAATCTCGCTTTTGCTGAGACGGTAAGCTATTGCTCAAAAAAACTCAACCATCTACCTTGAACAGTCTCCACACGAACAGAAAGAAATGAGGATGAAACCACCACTTAGAACCCTCGGTATTCTTGGAGTGAGAATCCAAAGGGTGGGCTTTGTTTGGATTTGGTATAGGGAAGGAGGAAGGGAGATCATATACAATGATCAAGCAAGTGGGAGATAGGCTCGTTTATCGTATAGACAAAATGCTTGATCGTTTAGGTGAAGTATACAATCGTGTAGGAAAAGGTAAGCAATCGTCTAAACGATCGTGTAGGAAAAACTAAGCGATCGTCTATACGATCGTTAAGTAAATATCGGGCACTAAACAATCGCTTAGGAAAAGGTAAACGATTGTTTAGTAAATAGCGCACGCGGGTGTAATCGTTAAGCGATCGTTCAAACACTATCGTATATGCACAGGTTTTTCTAAGCGATAACACTCTTCAACACAATGTCTGTGCATACCATTCTTAACACACCATAAGCTATTTAAGCGTCTCAAAATGATTTTTCAACTTACTCATCCGTTATGAAAACAGAAGAGACGTCGTTCTATTATCCCTTTAACCATTCAATTAATAGACAATGAATATCATCACATCATATTCATAACTTATGAATTAATATCATATATTAATCATAGTATTTTTCCTTCACTAGATATAAATCATATTTATATCCAATTTCTTATAAATTAATGTATCTCATATATAAAGTTAATTATATCATATATAATTAACTAGTTCAATTATATCATATATAATCGAACTCTCTCTTGTCAATTTGAACATTTCAAACTGACCCAAAAATTAGCTCATAACTTGTCTAAGCTACTAATGGAACCTTATGAACCTATGGCTCAAAGCTTCAACAGTACGTGAATAGCTGACTAAACTCTTTAGCCACGATATCCACCATCCGTTAACTGAAAAACATTCTACTAAAGACCGACAGTTGAACTATTCTTACCATAAATATATTTATTTGTCCATTGGATAACCAATCATTAGTACGATGACCCTTCATAGATGCCCATAATTACAACAGACCAAATTACTATTTTGCCCCTGTAGTTACATCTTACTCCTTAAGTACCACTGATCCCTATAATGAACAATACAACATAGTTCTACTACGTGTGAACACCTCTCGGGCCATGAACAATACAACATAAGAGTTCCTTAAAAAAAAATCTATATGAGAAACAAAACGATGACTTGTGTCAAGAATGAATCAATCTCTAATTTATATACAATGGTATATTTCATACATTTGCTAGAATATTTTTCAAATACCTAACAAATTGTTCTAATGTATATTTTAAATAACCATGAATTCAAAAAAAACAATATGTGTAATCAATGAAAATAGAAAATAAAATTTTATTAGATGTATATTATCCTTCCAATTAAATAAAGGAAAAAATCTCAAATTTTATCTCTCCACTTGATAACTTAAAAAATCATATTAAATGCATTTTTTTAAAAGTCATATTAAAATACATTTTCTTTCTTCATAATAAATGTAGTTTTTCTCTTCATCATTAAAAAAGCTCCATAAATAGGAAAAAAAAAATATAAAAATCGAAAAATAAAAATAATAAAAAAGTGCAAATTTGTCAAAAAAAAAAAAAAAAAAAACCAAAGAAGAAATTCAAATTGAAAATGTATTTGAAAAAAATATGATCTAAAGATCTCTAAATACAGATCTTATGTTAGCATAAGTTATGGAGTTAAAAACAAAAAAAAACCTTAGTTTAATTTTCTAAAAACGTTTTATTTTATTTTCTTGTCAAGATAAGGACATTGCCGACTTAAAAACGTTTTGGGGAATCTTACGACGCCGTTCGACTTCCTATATATATATGTCATTTTTACCGTTCGTTGTAATTAGTTTTTTTTTTTTTTTTTTTTAAATTTTTAATTTTCATTTAATTTTCTTTTTTATTTTCTTCTTCTCTTTCCCCTTGCTTGTTCTTCGTCCATTGACCTGTTCTACTGCAGATTGAAATCCAGCACATGTTATGTTATTTTTTTGTTACATGTGTAGTTGATGGTAAGATTTTGGTTCTCTTGTTTTCTGGCAATTTTTCCGAAGTTTCGATCAGTGTTTCGGTTGTGATTTCAGGCTTTAATCCTCCTGTTTATGGCAGCATTTAGATTGTTGGGTTTGGAGTATTAATTTTGTAGTCAAAGCTGATAAAAGCCTTCGGATGATTCTGATCTGTTCGGTCTCAGCTATTTTTCGGTTATTTTTCCATCAATTTTAGGTTATCTCTTGTGAATTTTCGTTTGGTTTGAGACTTCGTGTTGAATGATTGATTAGGATATTCCTAACTTAGGCGAAGCAAGTTATTTAGCACATAGTAAGGTTTTAGCATCGATATAAGGGGATGGGATGAAATTTATTTTGGGAGGGGAAGGAAAGCCAGTATTCATTATTTGATACCCTTCTGACATGTGAATTTGTTTTATACTGTAATTGCAATATTTTCTAACTTTATAGTTTTATTTTTGTTGGCCTTTTGCTCTATATTGCTTTCCAGTCTGGCAGCTTGCTTCTCGACACATCCTGGTATTGTCCAATTCTCTGAGCTAAAGTTCTTGTGCACACACCGTAACACAGAGTAAACTTGGGAATTTTAGCGACCAATCTGAAGTTTAAGCTTAAGTCCTCACACACCTCAAAATGGGAAAATGAAGTTGTAGCACTTATTCTTAATTTTTCTTTCTGATGTTTGTCCACATAATTTAGTCTAGTGTTTTGATCGTTTAATGTTTACGCATTTAATGGCCATATTTTCACTTTCCAGGGTTTTCTAAGTTCCTCACATGGCTTTCTTCATCGGTCCAGTGAATGTATAGGGTGTGCTCTGGATTTGTGACGCACTTTTTGATTTGAAGTTGGATTTAGGTATTAGTGTAGCTAGTGAAAATGGAAGACAAGATCGCCAAGGTATTGGGTAGCCAGAAAGTTGCACTTGCCTTAAAAAGGAAGCGAGCAGCACAGTTTGGGGCATATTCAACAGAACCAGTCTGCATGGCGCACCAGTGGCCTACCATGACTTCATTAAATAGGGTGGAAAAGAGACGGAAGCTAGGTGAATGTGGTGGAATATTTGCAAACTCTGAAACTCGTTTTAGACCCTTGTACAGAGGTTATTCAAATTTTATGAAAAGTGGGATACCAAAGCACATAATGTATTATGAAAATGGTGAGTGGATTAAATTTCCCCGTGATCTTCTTGATTTGGTTGTGGAAGATCTGCAGGTAAAGAAAGCATCTTTGGAAATTAAGTTTAATGGACAGCACTGTGTGCTAGACTTTTTGCATATGTTTTTCTTGGACTTAAATACAGGGTTGCAACAACCTCTCGCATGGATTGATGCAGCAGGGAGCTGCTTTTTTCCTGAGATTTATGGCGCAGATACAAGTGAGTGCTGCCATTCTAATAATTTTGGAAATAAAGAACCAGAGGTTGAAGAAGATCATGGGTCTGACGTAATCAAGTTGCAGTTGGAAATTGAAATAAGTGGAGTTGACCAATCGAGTTTGAAGGTGTGTAGTGGGGAGTCAAATGATTACATCAAGTGGTCCCAAACTGATGAAGAACTTGCTTATGACCATGATATTGAAGTAGTCGAGGATAGTTGTGGTAAATTACCTGTTGGAAAAGCGTATGACGTTGTACCTGAACTTAAAGAGTTGGATGAGAACCTCATCTCTGGGATTCAAGAACTTAAAGAGTTGGATGCAAACCTCATTTCTGGGATTCAATTTTTTAACGGAAGGTTGGATACAAGAACCGTGGAAAAGATATTTCGTGATGGAATGATGAGCTCCAATGGTAGTACAGAGATACTTAATGTAAAACACTGCGATGACACTTCAATGCAATCTCAATTGTTAGAGATTTTCAATAAGCAAGTTGAAATGACCAAATTGTACAGAGGGGATGCAAATGTTCGTTTTGCTTGGCTTGCTGTTTCTGAAACAGAATTATCTAGCTTGATGATGTATGGAATTGGGCATTGTGCAGTTTCTTCAATCAAATCCATGTATGGCACTGGTGTTCACCTTACGGCTGTCAATTGCTCAAATGTCAGGTGGTTAGACTTTTTCAGAACAATTATTATCTTTTTTATGATTTTGAACTCGCATGTAGAATATATTGGTCTCAATTGAATTATACTGGCAAGTGACAGTTAGCATAACTAACTACCCGACTACTAACTGAAAAAAACAACTATTCACTGCTAACTGTCAAGTGTTAACAATACTACATTGGGTTCAAGTTGCCCCTCATTTTTTAAGGAAGCCTGCCCTCTGATTTTGGATGATGAGGTACTGTTCATTTGGGGCAAAATATTAAGGTCAAGCTGAAGCATGCTAGAGGTTAGATAGGCGCAGTCTGTTGGAAGATTTTTACTTAGTTATTGGCCCAATTTTTTTTATTATTTAGCAAGGACTAAGTAGCTCTTTCTCTCTCCAGAATATTATAGGTACGGACAGGAAGTTGATCTAGCAATCACATTCCTCAAAATCTTATGCTCCTCCCCTATTTATTTGTGCCTTAGAGGAGGAGAAGGAGTTTTTTTTCCTCCCCCAAAAAAAAAAAAAAAATCAATGTAACTTTGTTACCTCTTCTTCGATTTACATTTATTGTTAAAATAATTCTTTATTTGCCTTTAAAAGACTGACTTCTTAATTTTTGTAAGCTCATATCTACCTTTTTCATTTGCCCTAAGTTTTATACTTCTAAAAGCAACATTTGCCATTCTTTTACCATGGGTCCAGAAATAATAGGACTTAGGAGAGCGACAGAAGTTTGGTCCCTTATTAAGTATCAAGCCTCTCTTTGGTCTTTGTGTGTAAAGATTTTTGTAATTATCCATTATGTATTATTGTGTTTGACTTGAGTCTTCTTAAGTTTAGTTAGGCTCTCATGGGTGTTTGACAGGTAAAATGCACGTTCTTGTATGTCAAATGTTTGTGTTAGTGTAAATTATTGCCTAATTAGTATTTGGCTCTCTTGTACTTTTTCCTTTTTTGCTATTTTCCTTTATTGTTTTCTTGGTATCTATTTATTCTATAATTCAAGTTGATTATTCAATATATGCCGATTATGTTGATTATCCAATAACATACACAAAACAACATGGCATCAGAGTCTTAGGGTTTTGCCTTATTCAACTCTGGCCCGTCTGTCCGATTGATGGCGGCAGATCCATGCAAACTTGTCACCTTGCTTTAGTTCCTCCCTTGCTTTGTCATTGCCACCGCCACCGCCACCACCACCGCCATCGCCACTGTCTGCACAGCTACTGCTTCCCACCCCTTGTTGTCCAAAATCTGACTTGGTTTAACAGATTTCAAGTGTGTTGAGTTCAGATCTGCTCAGTTCCTAATACCTCGCATTGCTCTTCTCCTGTCTCTTATACACATCTAGATGTGTATAAGAGACAGTGTCTGCACAGCTACTGCTTCCCACCCCTTGTTGTCCAAAATCTGACTTGGTTTAACAGATTTCAAGTGTGTTGAGTTCAGATCTGCTCAGTTCCTAATACCTCGCATTGCTCTTCTCCGCTACACTCCATTCATCGCCGCCCTTCCTAGTCCACACCGTCGCGTACTCCTCCTAGCACATCATTTGCTCTAAAAGCAGATCTACTCACCATCTACTGGCAAACTCCCACATATCAATGTTTCTCAGATTTGTTTGTGTCGACCAACTCACGTTCCGCTGCACCTGCTCTTAGATCCGGCTATCCATGTCACTGCCGCACTGCCCATATTTCCGCTTCGCCAATTTCAGATCCGTGTCGTTGATACCCTGATCTGTCCAGTCACATCTCTGATCCGGGGCTGCTCGTGGGGTTTTCTGTTCACTTCACGCCACCTCAATCTATTCCATTTCGTGTGCCAACCTGTTCCCCATCTCTGTTCAAATTTTAGTATGCCCTCAGGTTTGTGCATGTCCAAGCTCGTGATACCCAGTTTCAAATCTGCATCAAACCGTGAAGGTCGTGATTATTCTCAATAGTTTTAGAGAGAAATAATGATCTTATTATTTAATCAGGCTGAACCGTTTCCGAAGGAACTGGAGTTACATCTCTTTTCCATTTCCATTCCAGAGTTTTTATGTGTTTCCACACCCCTTTTAGACCCCGAAAAATGAACAACTTTTCTTCAGAACACATACAAGATTCATTATTGCAAAAAGGATAATGGTAACCCCACCATTAACTGCTTCATTTATGAAGTTCATAGTTGTTGAAATTATATTTTAGCCCTAAGGGCGTTTTTGTCTTTTATCAGTCTAGGGTTTCTTATTGTTTGGTTATTTATACCTGTTCCTGTATTGTGTACTTTGTATCTGAATTAAAAATAAAAAACTCTTATCGTGGTTTTTTCTCCCTTGTCTAGGGTTTTCTACGTAACTCTAGTGTTTTCTTTTTCTTCCCTAACTTTTCAAGATGGTATCAGAGCATGGTGATGAGAATGTCGCTGGAATAGAAGAGATTCAGTCATTGACTCTAGTAGGGGATGGAACTCCAAGAGAAAATTCTAACAGTGCTGAAATTAGGGCTATCGTCGACCAATATCTACGGTCATTACTTGGACCGATTCAGATCCAACCAGCCCTAATAGATCCAGCCGTCACTGCTGTTCAGGGACCATCGTAGCCGCTGCCTCGTCGACATCTTCAACCACAGTGCCGCCGCTGCTTGTCGAGACTCGACCATCCGCCGCTAGTCCAGCCCAGATCCGCCGAGCGTTTGCCTTCGATGTCTCTATATTCCAGCCGTCGGGTTTTTCAGATCGCAACCCTGATTCCGCTCCAGATCCCGCCGGCGGAAATTTCCAGGTCAGTCGTTTTCCCTTCCTCCGGTTTTTTACCTTTCGGCGTTACCCAATTCTTCTAACCCTCGAAACACACCTGATCCCCTAATCTACCGATCCCATTGTGTCTTCCGAAGCCCTCCGAATATGCTCGATATGTTGGTCTACCAGAACCCACAACACCACTTGAACCAGCCGGTCTAGCCGAACCCCTTACAGCAAAATTCTTGTCTCCTGTTATTTGCCATCTGGTCAGCCAGCTCCTCCCATTGGTTTTCCACATCGACAGAAACGATATCTTCAGGGGTCTATGGCAGAAACAACCTACAACGATTCATGGTGGGACTGTTAGTGTTCAACAGCAACTGGTAAACCTTCAGCAGCAAATTTCTGCACTTGGGGCAGCCGTTAGATCTTCGGCCAATCCATCAACAGATTTCTACCAGATACATACTCGGGGGTTTCCATTATGTTCAGAAACTCCGGTAATAACTTACCCTACTTTACCTTTCACAAACATTATGTCTGGGTCTGTAGGCAATTCTATTGGCGAAAAACTTAATGGACAAAATTACTTTCTTGGTCACAATCTGTGAGGATGGTTCTCGAGGGGCGGCACAAGTTCGGTACCTAACAGGGAAATACCCAGACCAAACCCTAGGGTCCTCAGGAACGGATAATGGATAGGGGAAGATTCTCTCCTTCGCTCAATTTTAATAAATAGTATCGAGCCTCAGATCGGGAAGCCTCTTCTTTACTCAGCTTCTACTCGGGATATCTGGGAAGTTGTCCAGAAACTTTATTCGAAGAGGTAGAATGCTTCACGTCTTTATACCTTGAGAAAACAGGTGCATGAGTGCAAGCAGAGGACACTCGACATGACATCCTATTTCAATAAATTATCACAGTTGTGGCAAGTGATGGATTTATGTCGGGAAATAGTTTGGAATTGCCTAGTTGACGGGGTTCGTATTCGAAGATTGAGGAGGCGTCTGAACCGTGTTTATGATTTTTGGCTGGCTTAAACTCAAAGTTTGATGGTGTTCGGTGCCGAATTTTGGGCAAAGACCAATGCCATCCCTGATGGAAGTTTGCTCAGAGGTTCAGATTGGAAGAAGATCGAACCAGCCAGCTTGAATGGTACAACGCCTAATACCCTGGACTCTGCTGCGTTTGGAGTCAAGTCATCGGTTCAAAAATGACAAAGAATGAATGAAAGACCCTCATCAATTTAGTGAGCATTGGCAAGAACACCATGGGAATATGAAAGATAATGTTGGAAATTACATGCGTCTGCCAGACTCGACTCCGAGAAATCATAAGCCGTTCTATACCGATGTACGGACAATCGAATCGGGTCGAGCTGTCGTTCAGTGAGCAGTTGATCAGGTGGTCCCCTCTAGGGACGGGCCAGGTGGATCCAGTACAGGTCGGAATCGGCAAGTATTGCACAGTTAGAGGTACTCCCATTCTTTAGTTTCTTTGCTGACGGAGATGAATCCTGGATCTTGATTCACCAGCAAACGCGACCATCTAACTGGATCATTTGACCAATTCCTCTCCTATTATCCTCAAGTGTCGTGATGAGAATGAGAAATATGAAATTGCAGATGGGTCATTTGCCCCCGTTGCAGGAAAGGCCACTTATCCCCAATTCAAGGACTCTGATTTTGCATAATGTCTTACATGTGCCAAAATATTGTATTAATTTGCTATCAATCAGTAATTTAACCAGAGATTTGAACTGTAAAGTTGTGTTGTCACCAAATAATGTTTCGTTTCAGGACCTGAGCTCGGGAAGATGATTCGCACTGCCCGGCACAATAGGGGGCTCTATTTCTTTCCGATGATGCTTTTTTAGGAGTTTATCTAGCACTTGTTTACTGTCTTCTCTTACTATTTCTGAAACTGATTTCTTATTATGGCATTTTCGTCTGGACATCCAAACTTTCATTTTTGTTTCGTAATGTGAATGTGTTATCTTTGTCCGTGTGATGTTTGTATCCGTGCTAAGCAGCCTAGGGCGTCTCTTTACCTCACAACCTTAAACCTTCCCTGCCCTTCCACCTGATACATAGTGACGTTTGGGGCCCTTCGAATGTCACAACGGTATCAAGTAAACGGTGGTTCGTTACCTTCATCGATGATCACACTCGTCTTACATGGGTGTTTCTTCTTACAGACAAGTCTGAGTGACGACGGTCTTTCAACAGTTCATACACCACCGCCGAAACCCAGTTCAATACCAAATCGCCATTCTTCGAAGTGACAATGGGCGTGAATTTGTTAATCAGACTTCGCGAGTTTTAAAACTAAGGATTTGTCCACCAAAATTCCTGTACCTATACACCCAGCAAATGGGTGGCCGAACGGAAAATTGCCCACCTCATTGAAGTAAGCCCTATCCCTCATGATATCTGCATCCTTACTCTCGTATCTATGGGGGGGGGGGGGGGGTGCTGTTCTTACTGCAGCTCATCTCAAAAAATCGGATGCCCTCCCGTGTGCTCAAATTCCAAACCCCTTTAGAACATTTTTAAAGAATCCATCTCGTCCACTCGCCTTTTCCCTGATGTTCCTCTTAGAGTTTTTGGGTGCACCGTGTTCGTCCATAATCATGGTCCTCACCAAAGTAAATTTGCTCCTAGGGCCCAAAAATGTGTCTTTGTTGGGTATCCGCTCCATCAACGGGGCTACAAGTGTTTTCAGCTTTCCTCTCGAAAGTATTTTGTCAACATGGATGTCCCATTTCTGAAGGACAAGCCCTTCTTTCCCATTAGTCCTCTTCAGGGGGAGACTTCGAGTGAAGAGGCTAACATTTCCACCTACTCTGTTCCTCTTAGACTTGTTTCCCCGAACCTATCCTTGAAACAAAAACAAATGAACCTATCCTCCTACAAAAACTAGTGCCTTGGATAACCTACTATAGAAAGCATCTCCGAAAGGAAATAGTTCCCGAAAAATTGTTTCCCCTGTTGCTCTGCGGAAGGTGTTCAAGAGTCAGAACCGGAACCGTCTCAGGTTCAAGGTACCCCTAGTCATAATGACAATGAGTATGTTGAAGGTGATATAGGGGACTCAGGTGAAGTCAAGAATGATGGCAGTAATGAAGCGCCAAGTGGTGCTCAGGGGACTGAAAATGACAACAGTTGGTACAGATCAACAGGTTGACAAGACCAATGAGATTGAGGTTGATGCTACCTTGGATTTGCCAATAGCCTCTGCGAAAGGTACTAGGTCATGCACCAAACACTCTATGACAAGCTTCTTGTCTTACAGTAACCTGTCTACGAGATTTAGAGCTTTCACCACCAGCCTGGATAATGTGATAATTCCAGGCAATGTGCACAAGGCTATGGAAATTCCTGAATGTCGAGGTGCAATTATGGAGGAAATGCGGGCCCTTGAGAACTAACAAAACGTGGAATCTGGTAGTCTTCCGAGAGGTCACAAAACCGTAGGGTGTAAGTGGGTTTTTTACTGTCAAATACAAGTCAGATGGAACTCTCGACAGATATAAGGCCAGATTGGTTGCAAAAAGATTCACTCAACGTATGGAGTGGATTACTCAGAAACCTTCTCACCTATGGCAAAACTTAACACTATTCGTGTCCTCTTTTCTATGGCTGTTAATCAAGACTGGCCTCTCCATCAGTTGGATGTGAAAAAATGCGTTCCTGAATGGTGAACTGGAAGAAAAGGTTTATATTAAATCCACCTCCAGTTTTAAACACAGTTTGGCAATCAGTGTGCAAATTAAAAAAATCCTTGTATGGCCTGAAGTAGTCCCCTAAAGCTTGATTTGATCGATTCACCACCTTTGTTAAATCTTAGGGGTTTGTTCAAGGGCATTCAAATCACACCTTGTTCACTAAGAAATCAGCACAAATTCTTACTGCAGCTCATCTCAAAAATCGGATGCCCTCCCGTGTGCTTAAATTCCAAACCCCCTTAGAACATTTTAAAGAATCCATCTCATCCACTCGCCTTTTCCCTGATGTTCCTCTTAGAGTTTTTGGGTGCACCGTGTTCGTCCATAATCATGGTCCTCACCAAAGTAAATTTGCTCCTAGGGCCCAAAAATGTTGTCTTTGTTGGGTATCCGCTCCATCAACGGGGCTACAAGTGTTTTCAGCTTTCCTCTCGAAAGTATTTTGTCAACATGGATGTCCCATTTCTGAAGGACAAGCCCTTCTTTCCCATTAGTCCTCTTCAGGGGGAGACTTCGAGTGAAGAGGCTAACATTTCCACCTACTCTGTTCCCTTAGACTTGTTTCCCGAACCTATCCTTGAAACAAAAACAAATGAACCTATCCTCCCTACAAAACTAGTGCCTTGGATAACCTACTATAGAAAGCATCTCCGAAAGGAAATAGTTCCCGAAATTGTTTCCCCTGTTGCTCTGCCGGAAGGTGTTCAAGAGTCAGAACCGGAACCGTCTCAGGTTCAAGGTACCCCTAGTCATAATGACAATGAGTATGTTGAAGTGATATAGGGGACTCAGGTGAAGTCAGGAATGATGGCAGTAATGAAGCGCCAAGTGGTGCTCAGGGGACTGAAAATGAACAACAGTTGGGTACAGATCAACAGGTTGACAAGACCAATGAGATTGAGGTTGATGCTACCTTGGATTTGCCAATAGCTCTGCAAAAGGTACTAGGTCATGCACCAAACACTCTATGACAAGCTTCTTGTCTTACAGTAACCTGTCTACGAGATTTAGAGGCTTTCACCACCAGCCTGGATAATGTGATAATTCCAGCAATGTGCACAAGGCTATGGAATTCCTGAATGTCGAGGTGCAATTATGGAGGAAATGCGGGCCCTTGAGACTAACAAAACGTGGAATCTGGTTAGTCTTCCGAGAGGTCACAAAACCGTAGGGTGTAAGTGGTTTTTACTGTCAAATACAAGTCAGATGGAACTCTCGACAGATATAAGGCCAGATTGGTTGCAAAAAGATTCACTCAGACGTATGGAGTGGATTACTCAGAAACCTTCTCACCTATTGGCAAAAACTTAACACTTTCGGTCCTCTTTTCTTATGGCTGTTAATCAAGACTGGCTCTCCATCAGTTGATGTGAAAAAATGCGTTCCTGAATGGTGAACTGGAAGAAAAGGTTTATATAAATCCACCTCCAGTTTGAAACACAGTTTGGCAATCAGGTGTGCAAATTAAAAAAAATCCTTGTATGCCGAAGTAGTCCCCTAAGCTTGAATTGATCGATTCACCACCTTTGTAAAATCTTAGGGGTTTGTTCAAGGGCATTTCAAATCACACCTTGTTCACTAAGAAATCAGCACAAATAATTCTTACTGCAGCTCATCTCAAAAATCCGGATGCCCTCCCCGTGTGCTTAAATTTCCAAACCCCTATTAGAACATTTTAAAGATCATCATCCACTTCTCATCCACTCGCCTTTTCCCTGATGTTCCTCTTAGAGTTTTTGGGTGCACCGTGTTCGTCCATAATCATGGTCCTCACCAAAGTAAATTTGCTCCTAGGGCCCAAAAATGTGTCTTTGTTGGGTATCCGCTCCATCAACGGGGCTACAAGTGTTTTCAGCTTTCCTCTCGAAAGTATTTTGTCAACATGGATGTCCCATTTCTGAAGGACAAGCCCTTCTTTCCCATTAGTCCTCTTCAGGGGGAGACTTCGAGTGAAGAGGCTAACATTTCCACCTACTCTGTTCCCTTAGACTTGTTTCCCGAACCTATCCTTGAAACAAAAACAAATGAACCTATCCTCCCTACAAAACTAGTGCCTTGGATAACCTACTATAGAAAGCATCTCCGAAAGGAAATAGTTCCCGAAATTGTTTCCCCTGTTGCTCTGCCGGAAGGTGTTCAAGAGTCAGAACCGGAACCGTCTCAGGTTCAAGGTACCCCTAGTCATAATGACAATGAGTATGTTGAAGGTGATATAGGGGACTCAGGTGAAGTCAGGAATGATGGCAGTAATGAAGCGCCAAGTGGTGCTCAGGGGACTGAAAATGAACAACAGTTGGGTACAGATCAACAGGTTGACAAGACCAATGAGATTGAGGTTGATGCTACCTTGGATTTGCCAATAGCTCTGCGAAAAGGTACTAGGTCATGCACCAAACACTCTATGACAAGCTTCTTGTCTTACAGTAACCTGTCTACGAGATTTAGAGCTTTCACCACCAGCCTGGATAATGTGATAATTCCAGGCAATGTGCACAAGGCTATGGAAATTCCTGAATGTCGAGGTGCAATTATGGAGGAAATGCGGGCCCTTGAGACTAACAAAACGTGGAATCTGGTTAGTCTTCCGAGAGGTCACAAAACCGTAGGGTGTAAGTGGGTTTTTACTGTCAAATACAAGTCAGATGGAACTCTCGACAGATATAAGGCCAGATTGGTTGCAAAAAGATTCACTCAGACGTATGGAGTGGATTACTCAGAAACCTTCTCACCTATGGCAAAACTTAACACTATTCGTGTCCTCTTTTCTATGGCTGTTAATCAAGACTGGCCTCTCCATCAGTTGGATGTGAAAAATGCGTTCCTGAATGGTGAACTGGAAGAAAAGGTTTATATAAATCCACCTCCAGTTTGAAACACAGTTTGGCAATCAGGTGTGCAAATTAAAAAAATCCTTGTATGGCCTGAAGTAGTCCCCTAAAGCTTGATTTGATCGATTCACCACCTTTGTTAAATCTTAGGGGTTTGTTCAAGGGCATTCAAATCACACCTTGTTCACTAAGAAATCAGCACAAAAAAAAAATAGTGGTCTTGATTGTCTATGTTGATGATATTATACTGTTAGGAGATGATTCAGCAGAGATTGACAGGTTGAAACGACGAATGACATGAGTTTGAGATAATAGATCTCGGTACCTTGAGATATTTCCTAGGAATGGAGGTAGCAAGATCAAGAAGGGATCTCAGTGTCTTAGAGGAAATACACACTCGATTTATTGAAAGAGACTGGAATGACAGGGTGTAAACCTGCAGATACACCTGTAGAAGCCAACCTCAATCTGATAGAGTCAGCAGATGATGTTCATGTAAACAAAGAGAGATATCAACGGCTAGTGGGGAAACTGATATATCTGTCACATACCAGACTTGATATATCATATGCAGTTAGCTTGGTTAGTCAGTTCATGCAGGCTCCGTATGAAAGACACATGGAGGCAGTCACACGGATCCTGAGGTATTTGAAGTCTTCTCTTGGAAAGGGCTTGGTTTTCAGAAAGCATGATAGAAGGAGTATCGAGGCCTACACAGATTATGACTGGGCCGGTTCTGTTACAGATAGGAAATCTACCTCAGGATACTGTACCTTTGTAAGGGGAAACTTAGTTACCTGGAGAAGTAAGAAGCAAGGCGTTGTGGCTAGAAGCAATGCCGAAGCTGAATACAGGGCTATGAGCTTGGGTATATGTGAAGAGATTTGGTTGAAGAAGGTTCTGGTAGATCTACATCAAGAAAGTCATGACCCGATGAGACTTTACTGCGATAACAAGGCTGCTATTAATATTGCAAACAATCCGGTTCAACGTGACAGAACCAAACACGTTGAGATTGACCGACACTCCATAAAAAAAAAAAACTGGATAACGGTAGCATTTGCATTCCTTATGTTCCGTCCAACCAACAAGTTGCGGATGTTCTCACCAAAGGGTAACCCAGACAGACTTTTGACACTTGTGTTAACAAGTTGGGTCTCATTGATATCTACGCCCCAACTTGAGGGGGAGTGTTAAAATTATATTTTAGCCCTAAGGGCGTTTTTGTCTTTTATCAGTTTAGGATTTCTCATTGTTTGGTTATATATACCTGTTCCTGTATTGTGTACCGTGTATCTGAATTAAAAATAAAAAACTCTTATCGTGGTTTTTTCTCCCTGGTCTAGGGTTTTCCACGTAACTCTGGTGTTTTCTTTTTCTTCCCTAACTTTTCAAGAATAGTAATAGAAATATATGTCCTACAACGACAAAATTTGTAACTTGCGATCCTCTTGCCTAGCAGGGAAAGATTTACCTTCGTGGAAAGGTTGATTCATTTGGATCGACATGAGAGTCCAACTACATTGCATTGCCAAAATCCATATTGTATATTTGAAAGAGGTTGACCTTGCTTCTCTCATGTTACAATCCTCTGCCCATCGAGCCCCCTTTCTCCTGATCCACAGAGACAAAATGGAGGACTGGTGCCAATAGTTCATCACGGAAGAAAGGACTCACTAAGCCGAGATCACTAACTAATACTAACAGAATAGAAAAGAACCGTCTTTTCTATATACTTTCCCCGATTCCGTTGCTATTGCGGGCTTTACGCAATCAATCATATCATATAGATATCCCTTCAACGCAACATAGGTCATCGAAAAGATCTCGGAGACCCACCAAAGCACAAAAGCCAGAATTTTTTTAGAAAATGGATTCCTATTCGAAGAGTGCATAACCGCATGGATAAATTCACACTAACCCGTCTTTTGGAACCAATTAGGGATTTTCCTTGGAAGGTATTGGGAAGGAATTAGAATGTAATAAAATCGATATATATACATATATACACACATATATGTAATATATGTGTATATATATAGGCAACTAAGGAACCCTAATCTAGGAGATATAAAATTACAATAAAGGACAACTAAACATAATTACAATATAAATAAATATTATAACACTCCCTCTCCAGTTGGAGCTGATATGTCAATTATGCCCAACTTGTTGCACAGATAGCTTATTCTTGCTCCGTTTACTGCTTTAGTAAGGATATCTCTCAATTGTTCTCCAGTCTTCACATATTCTGTAGATATCAATCCTTGTATTTTCTCGCGAATAAAATGACAGTCCACTTCAATATGTTTAGTTTGTTCATGAAATACTGAGTTGGATGCAATATGGAGAGTAACTTGATTATCACACCATAGTTTAGCTGGCACAGTAGCACTGAAGCCCATCTCAGATAAAAGTTGATGTATCCACACTACTTCACACACAGATTGTGCCATAGCTCTATATTCTGACTCAGCACTTAAATGGGAAACTGCATTCTGTTTCTTACTTTTCCACGATACCAAATTTTCTCCTATAAAAACACAATATCCAGAGGTTGATCTCCTATCTTTTCGAGATCCAACCCAGTTAACATCTGAAAACATTCAATCCTTGTATGACCATGATCTTTATATAAGAACCCACATCCAGTGCATCTTCTATATAACATAGGATTCGTTCAACTGCAGCTCAATGATTCACAGTCGGGGAAGACATAAACTGACTCACAATATTCACAGACTAAGCAATGTCAGGTCGTGTCACTGTTAAATAGTTCAACTTTCTGACTAATCTTCTATGTCTCTTAGGATCTTTAAACAATTCTCCTTCCTTAGCAAGTTGCAAATTTGGTATCAGTGGAGTACTACATGGTTTGACTCCTAGTTTACCTATCTCAGACAACGAATCAAGTACGTATTTTCGTTGGGACCGGTAAATACCTTTCTTGCTTATTATTACTTCAATACTCAAGAAATACTTCAATAGCCCCAAATATTTGGTATGAAATTGACCTTGGAGAAAAATCTTAAGAGAAGATATACTTGATACATCATTTATAGTGATAACGATATCATCAACATATACAACAAGCAAAGTAATACCATTGTCAGATCGTCGATAGGATATAGAATGATCGGACGTACTTTTCTTCATACCAAAACATTCGAGTGCTTGACTGAACTTACCAAACCATGTACGAGGACTTTGTTTCAATGTATACAAAGATTTTCGAAGGTGACACACCTTATCATTCTCCCCCTGAGCACCAAATCCAAGTGGTTGCTCCATATAGACTTCCTCTTGAAGATCACCATGAAAAAAAGCATTCTTAATGTTTGATGCGCCAATTGTGTGTGGCAGCCATCGATATAAATAGTCGAATGGAAGTTATTTTGGCAATAGGAGAAAATGTATCAGAATAATTAGTCCCATAGCTTTGGCATAACCTTTGGCAAAAAGACAAGCTTTCAACCAAGCCACTGTTCTATCGGGATTGACCTTTATAGCAAACATCCACTTACACTCAATGCCCTTCTTTCCAGCCAGACGCGAAACGAGATCCCATGTACCATTATCATCCAAAGCAATCATCTCAATCATTGCACTACGCCACCCGGGATGAGATAAAGCTTCATGAACAGAGTTAGGGATAGAGGTGGAATCAAGAGATGTAATAAAGGAATAAGTGGGAGGAGACAACTGGTTATACGAAACAAACGAAGAAATAGGGTAAGTACAAGTGCGTTTACCTTTTCGAAGGGCAATGGAAAGATCATCACTTGGTCCCGAATCAGATGTCGAAGAAGCTAGTGGTGGAGAACATGGTTCTGAAGATGGCTATGGAGGATGCCTGAAGTAGACTCGAGTAACCAGAGGGTCAGAAGGAAGAGACACAAAGGAAGGTGGAGGAGAGGATGACGTATCTCATAGATAAAAAGATCATCATCCTCCCTCTGACACGGACTCTACGGTGATGGACTAAAGGATATATCTTTGAAAAATGTAACATCAGGAGATACGAGATACCTGTTTAAAAGTAAGACTATAACAACGATAGCCCTTTTGAACACGTGAATAGCCTAAGAAAATGCATTTCAAAGATTTCAGATCTAATTTGGTACGATTTGGACGAATATCCCAAACAAAACAAACACAACCAAAGCTCTCAAGGGCAATAGGAAACAAAGATTTTGTAGGAAAAAAAGTACGATAAGGAATCTCTCCATTGAGGATAGAGGAAGACATTCTATTAATCAAGAAGCAAGTTGTGGACACAACATCAACCCAAAATTTCTTTGGAACATGCATTTGAAATGATAAGGCGCGGGCTGTTTCAAGAAGGTTTCTATTCTTTCTTTCAACATCTCCATTTTGAGATGGAGTGTCTACACAAGAGGATTGATGAACGATGTCATGACCACATAAGTAAGATCCAAGTACATGAGAGATTCACCAGCATTATCAATTCACAAGGTTTTGACAGCGACAATAAATTGATCTCGAATCCCAGCATGAAAAGCAAAAAAATGAGTCAATAACTCAGAATGATTTTTCATTAAATTTAACCAAGTAACATGAGAATAATCATCAACAAAAGTAACAAAGTAATGAAAACCTGTTTGGGACACGACTGGACAAGGACCCCAAATGTTAGAATGGACTAACTAAAAAGAAGCACTGGCTCGTTTATGAACTCTAGGACTAGAACTAAGATGATGAAATTTAGAAAACTGACACGAATCATAATTCAAAGACAAAAAGGAACGAAATTCTGGATAAAGTTCAACACCAACAATGATGGATGACCCAAACGGGAATGAACTTCAAACGGGGATGTAACTCCAGAGCAAGCCACAACTTTCGGTATCTGATGGTCAAAAGTGTAATGGCCCCCTGACTCATGTCCTCTACTGATAATCTTCTTCGTCATACGATCCTAAAACAAGCAATAACCAGGAAAGAATGAAACAAAACAATTAAGGTCACGAGTAAGTTGGTTAATAAAAATTAAATTAAAAGACAATTGAGACAAATGTAATACAGAGGACAGAGAAAGTGATAGAGTGAGAGAAATGGTGTTGGATTTAAGAACAGAGGAGGTTGATCTATCTGCTAAAATGACAAACAGAGATGAGACAGAGGGACAAAGGCGTAGAAAATAAGTTAGAATTAGCTTTCATATGAGCAATGACACCAAAGTTTATGATCCATTTAGTAGATGAAACAAGAAGATATTTCGTATTACTTGTCTCGACAATGGTGGCAATAGGATTTGATGAAGAAGATGCCTGCAAGGATTCTCGGAATACTTGAAATTTAGCAAAGTCGTCAGCAAAGATGACAACAGACTTCTCAGCCATATTATTGGTGGAAGCTATCTGAGCATGTTGAGATCGTTGAGTCTTATACAACTTTTGACAATCACGTTTCATATGTCCTGGCTTACGACAATAGTGACAGATGATCTCTTGAGAATCTGATCTTCGATTATAATAACTAGGCTTCTGAGAGTTGTTAGTCATCCCTGAAGTATCCCAGGAGTTATTATTATTCTTACTCATAAGAGCCGTTAGGTTGAGAAACAGGCAAATCGGATTGAGAACTCTCAATATGAAGAACACGACTGAAGGCTTCCTCTAATGATGAAATTTCAGAATCAGAAAGAACCTGTGTTTTAGCCATTCTAAACTCAGGTAAAAGTCCATTAAAAAATATCATAACAACCATCTTTTCTTACTGAGCTTGTTGAACCTTGAATCGGGGCTAAACGGCAGTAGTAAAGCAAGTTCGGCAGCTGTCTTCTTAAGTCTCATGAAGTAACTTGTAACAGATTTTGCTTTCTGTTCAGCTCAAAAGAATTGCGTACAGACATCAAACATTCGATGAACATGTTCTTTTCCAGAGTATTCTAAGAATTCTAAAAGTTCCTTCAAAGAATCACAATGATCTACCAAACCAACCTCACTTTCGATAGAATTCTCAATCTGAAGATAAAGTCGTGCGCCGACATGAAGCCAAGCTTTTTTCTTATCATCTTTTGGTGGCTCCTTAGTCAGATGATCATCCATATTTGCACAAAGCAAATAAAATTGAATCGTTCGACGCCAATCATAGCAATTCAATCTATTTAACTTGTATTTGGTTATCTTCAATGCTAGGGGTATTACATCAGATACTACCATATGTTTCACTTCATTCATTATGAACTAATAAACAGTTTGTAGATCTCATAAGCGGAAAGCAAATCAGAATCGAAATCAAAGGTGAACCAAAGAACAAAACAACTCCAAATTGAAACAAAACAGACAAACCCTAAGCACAAAAGGGTACTTTTCCAAATAACTCACAACCGAGTAGATTTCAATGGAACCAAATGCACAGAACAATAAGAAAAGATGAGCCGAGAAGAACCCAATTGACGGGACGTGGAGAGGTTGTCTCAGGCGCTGGCATGTGGTGATGGAGAAGAATCTTTGTGGCGGCGCGTGAACCTCACGCGCGGTCGTTCCCGACAACTGACGACTGTAGACTGGAGCGGACGACGGCGGCGCTTCTCCTGGGATGGGTGGTGTAGAGAAACGACCACTCAAATTTGATGAATCAACTCAAACCCTAACCTTGTGAGAAGCGTAAATCCTAACATAGCCGTCAGACGAATATTCTAGACCCTAGATTGCTCTGATACCATGTTCTCAATAGTTTTAGAGAGAAATAATGATCTTATTAATTAATCAGGCTGAAGATACACATATACACACATACATACATAAATACATACATATATATATATATATATAGGCAACTAAAAAGCCTTAATTTAGGAGATATAAAATTACAATAAAGGACAACTAAACATAATTACGATACGAATACATATCATAACAATGATTAGATTCGCATTTGGTTCAAGATCGGTTCGGTCTAGTTAAATCGGTTTAGTTAAGTCAGACCAGTTTGGTTTAGTCAGGCCGACTTAGTTAATTTAGTCAGATAAGTTTGATTTGGTTTGATTCACCTACTTAGTTAATTCTGTGTTTTAGTTCTTGTTTTTCAGTTTCAACCTTTGCTCTATTTTTAGATCTTCCAGGATTTCTGTTCTGTTTTCAAATTGGTCATTCGTGGGTTCTGTTTTAGATCTCTGTTTCTAGCCTAGAAGTTCTCCGCGCTTTAGTTTTTTGTGGGTTTTTGTTTCCAACCAGGTATGCCGTGATTTGATTTGAAAGTTTTATTCAATTACCACCCTCATCTGCCAGTTGCTTCACAAACTCAAGTTGGCCGCCATCCTTCTACCTTGAGTTTGAGGGAGTAAATTATGGCTTAATTAGTAGTATTTTCCTTTCTTGTACTTTTTCCTTTTCTGCTATTTTCTTTAATCACATTCTTGGTATCTATTTATTTTGTAATTTAAGCTGATTATTCAGTATATGCTGATTATGCCGATTATTCAATAATATACGCAAACAACAGTTTGGACTTGGGATGTTTGTTTTGATAGATTTTCAATCTAGTTGCTTAGGTGTAGACAATCTCGAGAGGGAGTTACTTGACCCATTCTTCATGTTGTCACGAGTAAAGTTGACCTAGCTAGGCTAACGCCTCATTGTTAAGGCTTGTCATCTCTTAATTCTAAATTTCCTAGCTTGAGTTAGTAAACCCTACTTTGCCTATCTATTTGTGGATGGAGGGTGATTGCAAATTTCTTCCATAAAATTCTTCAGAGTGTTGGTAAATTTAGAGGTCATTGGTAATTAGTTTTCGAAATACCATGCATTCTCTTATATTTTTAAGAAACAGAATTGGCAATGCATAGGGATAGGGCATATTTTTTGTTTTGCCACCAAGAAATGAATGAATATTCCATAAAATTGATTCACAGCTACAACGACAGAGTCATCTTCTTTATATGTGCTTGGAAATCCATATATAAACTGTGTGGAGAGATCTATCTATATATATCTTTTTATATTTGCAGCAATCAATGTAATCCTTTACGTAAGGTTGCTGGAAGAAACTTGATACGTTGAGCATCTTTTTAGATAATTTTTGACACCCACGTAACTGATAGAATCTAGTAGAACGAGCTACTCACCAAAAGGAACTATTATTAGCCTTTTGAAATTTATATCTTAGAACATCTTTTTAATTAGTGATAGTCTAGGCAATCACAGTGGATGATCCTCGGAATAGGAATTCATCTGTGAAGGTGTAGTCATGTTTTTTTCTTTTTTCTTTCTTTCTTTCTTTTTTTTTTTTTTAAGGAAACGAGCCTCATTCATTGAATTACTGAAAAGAGACTAATGCTCAAAGTACAATATAAGGATACAATGAACAAAAAGAACCTAAGGATCAGGAGGTGCACCCAGACATCTCAACTAGGTTGACACCCCATAGCATCCTCATCATATCTTAATACATAGCAACCAAAGCAAACTGAAAACAAATAACATTGATAATCTAAAAGGCCAAGAATACAAGCCAAACAAAATTAATCTGAATAAATAAATGTCTTGGATGGAAAAAATCCAAGAATGCCTTGGAAAGACAGCACCAAAAACAAGAATTAAGACGAGCAATTGAAGGTGTAGTCATGTTCTACCCACTTCTCAACCTAGAATCAGAGACTTCTTCATTGTCCTTATAATGATCCAGTTATCACATGAAATTATCTTCTTAGAGTTTCAAGAAGGATTCAATGATGGTATAATGCATCAACAATGTGATCGGAAGGGCATGTTTGGAATGATTTTAAGTACTTGAAAACACATTTTCGAACATATAGAAAGTCATTCCAAACAAGCACAAATTCTATTCTTGTGTTTAATGGAAAACTAAACCTTTCAATATGGGAAGTTATTAATAACAGTACGACCTTACTTGAATAGGATTTGTTCTATAGATTGTACAATCGTGTCCTTGAGTTTGAAGGAAGTTATTAATAACGCTCTGCATTACTCTCTTGCCACTTAATGGTCAGTGTGTCCTTGAGTTTGAAGGAAGTTATTAATAACGCTCTGCACTACTCTCTTGCCACTTAATGGTCAGTCTACTTGATTAGGTGATTCCAACCTCTTAACATTTTGGATGGCTTGGAGGACCTTCTCCATGATTGAAGAAGTGCTCTTGAGTTTGCCTTTCGTGAGGAAGGCTAAGTTTTGTAGCATGCTAGCTTTTCTTTGTTGTTGTTTTGCGTTTTTTGATCAATAGGAACAACAAGAATTATAGAGAGTTGGAGAGATCGAGTGAGGATGTGTTGGAAGGGGCTAGGTTTAATGCTCATCAGTTAGTAGATTCTTTTGTAATTATGATCTTGGTTTGATTTTGTTGGATTTGAGGGCCTCTTTTTGTGGTTACTTTTGAGTCCCCTCTTGTCCTTTTTTTGTCTGGCTCCTTGTTCTTTTCGTCAGACTCTTTTTGCTTGCTCTTGGTTTTCTTTCATTTTATCATGGTGGAAGTTCGGTTTCTTACCAAAAAGTGGGAAAAAAAAAACATTTTGATTACCAACCTTCTATGAAACAAAAATTCATGTCTCGCCCAACACATGCTAAACACTTATTAGCACGATAGGTACAAGCGTAATAAGCGTCTTTTTCATGGACTTTTGTCCCCTCTTCTAAATGTTTTATGGATTTAGTTCTTTCTACTACTCATCTTTGGTGCAAAACTAAACATCCTTTTTCCCATTTCAGTTTATCTGATTTATCATCTTATTGGATGCTTTTATTGTAACCACCTTTTGGTGTTGGGTTTATTCTTTTATTTCATTCATCAATGAAACATTTCTATTAAAAAAAAAAACGTACTTGGACAAATTGAATTCAAGTCCTTCACTTGTCAAGCATAATAAATATACATAAATTATGAGGTAGGACAAAAATTCGTATAAAAAGAACAGAACAAAAATGACAGTCTTTTGTAATGAAATACATAAAAATTAGTATAAAAAGAAGACAGAAACACAAATGACCATCTTTAATGGTGAAATACATCAAACTTTTTAAGCATAGAATAAATAAACTTTTTGATTTTGAAATTTCTTATAAAAATGACATTTATTTTAAAAGATGTATATTTTAATTAATGTGACTTTTGTGTTTGTGTCCTAATTTTTTTTAAATACAAAAAATAACATTGACACTGTCCATGTTGTGTTTGTGTCTTGTGTCTATGTCTGTGTTTGATGCCAACCAATAATTTTCATCCTTCTAGAACTGAGGTAGATGGCCGAAGATGTTTTACATTTTCATGTCTTTTCTTTATCATATTTGCCATTGGGTCCATTATATAATTTGTACAATTCAGTAAAATTTTCTTCTTATTATACATCTACTTTGCTTGCATGTTTTTCTTATTGTTCATCTGGCCATGACAATTTCATACCTAGTATTTCTCAGGATTCATTTTGTCCTTTATGTCCTTGGTAAACAGACACCATATTGCTTTCAGAAGATTTGATCTTTTGTTTATTTACAGTGCAAGTCACTGCGATATTGATGACAATAGAGTGCAGTATCTGGTATTTTGCCGTGTAATATTGGGAAACTTGGAACTTCTTCACCCTGGAAGCAAACAATTCCATCCAAGTAGCAAGGATTTTGACAGTGGAGTGGACAACCTTACAAAACCAACATATTACGTTGTATGGAGAATGAATATGAACACCCACATCTATCCAGAATCTGTTGTTAGTTTTAAGGTTGCTCCCAATCCCAAAGGTGATGATCTTCTCTGGGTGCACTGTTTGTTTGGAAGAGCCTGTGACCTAATTCTTGTTTTTCCTTGATTAGTTTTACTAATTCTGCCCTGGGACAGCCATATTTTTATTAGAGTTTTCTGATTTGAAATAGTAGGAATTTAATGAATACATGTAATGTTATTCTGAGCACTTATGGATGCTGATCCATGTGTGCAGTTGAAAACCGTACTAATGATGTTCCGAGGATCACTGCATCTTGCCAAGGGTCTCCCGACCAAATACAGTTGGAGTCTTCTGTAGTTAATGCGGTAAGCCTTCACATTTATCAGTTGATTTATGTCTATTACATTCCAGCAATTCATCATGAAGGTTTGAAATATGGGTTGTGGTTCATGTTTCTTGTTTTCCGAATATGGCATCTGGTGAACTGTGTCAAAATAGGAACCCTTCATTTATATTTGATCTTTTAGCTCGTGGCTTTACTTGCAAATATTAAACTATCTTTTAGGTTAGCGACGGTCAACCTTCAGATGTTTGGAGATCTCATGAAAGAGCAGTTAGTGTGGGTTCCAACTCTATGAAAACGCCCAAATCTCCATGGATGCCTTTCTCCATGTTGTTTGCTGCTATCTCTAATAAAGTTTCTTCTAAAGAGATGGAACTTGTCAATATGCAATACGAACAATTCAGGGTAATTTGGAATTTAAATTTTATGTCATACTTCTTTTCATGTCTTTTCATGTTATTTATATGGATACTGTTTTCTAGGCTAAGAAGATGAATCGTGATGATTTTGTAAGACAGCTGAGGCTGACAGTTGGAGATTCTTTGTTGAGGACTACAATATCAAGTCTTTGCAAGGTCATCTTCTGCTTCCTCTTTCCTTCTTCTTCTTCTTCTTCTTCTTTTTTTTTTTTTTTTTTTTTTTTTTTTCATTTTTTAATTAAAATTGATGTAGCCTAAATAGATAATAGGAGAATTCTCCCCAAGAATCCAATCAAGTCCTTATTATGAATTAAAAGTTATCAATAAAAGAAGACAATCCCTATATTTATAGAGAATTGGAAAGCAAATTAATCCTAATCCTTATTAATAATAATTTTTTTTAAAAAAAACTAATCCTAATCCTAATAAACCTTGGAAACTAATCTTAATCTTAATAAACCTTGGAAACTATTCTTAATCTCAATAAGCCAAGAAAACTAATCCTAATCAATTAAGGATTAGACCAAGATACTCTAATTTACCTTGATCCTACTACATCATTCTATCCCTCCCAAAAAAAATTATCCTCGAGTTTCAAAAAGAAAATAAGAATACAAAGTTTTTTTGTTGTTGTTGTTGTTGTGCGCAATGATTTGTAAAAACCCCAAATACTTGCACTGTAACTACAAAGATTGAAGGAGTCCATAAAAAATCTGAGAACTGTAGAGTGTGAACCTCATCAAAAATTTTCTTTGGTGGTTGAGAACTGTATACAAGTCTGCCACCGAGATTTTGCTCAACCATTTTAGCCAAAGTTGGAGAGGATTAGACCAAGATACTCTAATTTACTTTAATCCTACAACATTAAAAATTCTTCTGATTTTCAATTTCCCTAAAGTTCATTCTACCTTTGATACTTTGACCTCTGTATACTTGAAAAGTCAACTGTCTCTCTTTTTGGATATGAAGCAAACATTTCATTGTTAGATGAAAAACAACAGGATAAAAATAAGAACACCCAAGTAGTGCAGATAACGAGTAACCAAACCAAAAGGAAGACCTCCTAAGAGAAATACAAAAGGTAAGAACAAGAAGGAACAAAGTGCCCTAGGGAGAAACGAGCTAACAAAAATAAAAAAGTAAGACCGCTAAACCAAAGAGACACTGAATCTAAATATGTCCAATGTTTCTTTTTGAACTCTATACATGAAAATTCAACGTCTCTCTTTCATGTCAATGAATCAAATTACTCCCATATCTATAGGTAAAAAACAAATCACAACCTTTTGCAATTGTTAGTAATTTGTTAACTTAGACCCCATTTAGTAATCATTTAAGTCTCATTTGGTAACCATTTCCTTTTATGTTTTTGGTTTTTAAAAATTAAGTCTATTTCCTCCCCATGGTTGAATTCTTATTCAAATTCCAAAAACAAAAACAAGTTTTTAAAAGCTATTTTTTTAGTTTTCATAATTTGGCTTGGTTTTTTAAACCAGTGGTAAAAAATAGATAAAGAAAGAAATTTGGAGGGGGAAGTAGTGTCTATAGGCCTAATTTTCAAAAATAAAAACAAAAAAACCAAATGGTTACTGAATGGACATTTAGTTTTTAGTTTTTAGTTGTAGAACTTATGACACTACTTCCACTTATTAGTTTCTATGTTTTGTTATCTATTTTTTTACCAATGTTTTTAATAACTAAGCCAAAATTTGAAAACTAAAGAAAATGGTTTTTAAAAAGTAGTTTTTTTTTAGACTAAGAATTTAAGTGTTTCTTTAAAAAATGTGAAAATCATAAGCAAGCATAAATTTTATAAACAAAAAACTAAAAGTAACTACCAAACGGGGCCTTAGTTACTTTTATTCAGGATGTTTAATTGTTTAGTCCTCTAAACCCCAGGTCTTAGTTTAGGTGGGCTAAAATTGGAAACATACTAGGATTGTTGATTTTTAGAGAAATTGAAGTACCACAACCCAGTAAAAATCAATTGCAACTTTGGAGCTTGTAATCCTTTATCAATGTAAATTCACCCCATGCTACGTGGAAAGAAACCAAATGAAAATGGCTTAGACATTGTCATAGTTATTGAAATATCTATTAAAAATTTAATGCATAGCTCAATTGACACAAGCCTGTACTATCAACGTCAAGGTCAACGGTTTAATTTTCCCACCCTACCTATTTTCAAAACAAGAGCTTGTAAGAAAAATCAACCTAAGCATAGCTCATAATGAAGGTTAACCGTTAGAGGGTTGTATCCTCATGTCTGTATATTGTTGAACACCCCACGTATTTTCAAAACAAAAGCTTGTGAGAAAAGTTAGAGCATAGTTCATGATGAAGGCACTATGACTGTAGAGGTTCTCCTCACGTGTGTTTTTGTTGAACTTATTAAAATTCAAAATAAATAGTGCCACATTGAATTATATACACATCACTTATTTGAACATCAAGCTTTTCACTTTCACCAATGGAGCATAATTTCAAAACATCATCCAGAAACAATTGGAGTTTAGGAGTTCAACAAAAAACCAAAAAACTGAAAAACCAAACCGATCCACTGGTTTAGTTTTGGTTTTTAGTACGAACTGGACATCTAGGTTTGTATTTAGAGAAAACCAAAGGGTATTGGTCCAGACTGGTTTTTTTATTGGAAAAGCCAATCAAAACCAACCGAATCAGGAGTATATATGTACCCTTAAAAACACTCTAACATTAGGTATCTTTTAGTATTTTAATTATGATGCATGTATATTTGTTTAGAAAAAAGATCGATTATAATGGAACATGTATGTTTGTTAATTAGAAAATTGCCAAGAAAAAAAACACAAAAATGTTCAATTTCAATCTATAGAAAAAAAAATAGACCAAAATTTAATTTTAAAATAGTATAAATGACCCATTCAACAGAAAAGTGGAAGTAAAAATAAAAAATTGGATGAAAAAAAAGAAAGTACCAAAAAACCGAGAACCAAACCGATAATAAACTCAATAAAATAAAAACCAATCAATTGTTTTTGCTCTTTGCTGGATGTCGGTTTGGATCCCTTATTAAAATGATTGGTTCCATTTGGTTCATGGTTGACCCTAAAACCAAAAAATTCAAACCGACTATCACCCCAATAGAGTTCACCAATGTAGGAACAAAAATTTATCTTGGAAAAGGATAGAAATTTTGTGTAGGGATGGAAGATGGGTTTCTCTTAATCTCTTGGAGTTGTTTGACTTCCTGATGTTATCATGAAACACCTAAGTTTAAATGATGAGTTATGGTAAATTTAACTTTTTAATACCAATACTTTAATTCTCCTCTTACTTGGGGGTGGAAATTTGGACTAAACCCAACGTATTAATAAATTACCAGAGTCTGAACACGGTGTCTCAGGTTCGGTACCAACTTAATTTTGAGAGGAATTAGATATTATATCATATTCACGGATGTAAAACCAGATCTTCTTATAGTTACATAGGAGCAAAAACCTATACAAATAAGGAAAGAAAAATGAACAACTAATAAGAGAACAAATGTGGAAGAACGAGGCTTGGTTTTATAACGACTTTATTTTAACTTTTCGTTTTTAATGGCCTATTGCAAATTAGTAATGGAAACTGAATCTATTACGGCTAATAAGAGAACATATATGGAAAACAAAGAGTCTATGACAATGATTTTGGTTTTACTTTTCTATTTTTCAAAATTATGCTTGCTTCTTAGAATTTTTGCCTATTTTAAAAATTTATGCTTGCTTCTCAGAATTTCTTAGTTTTGTTTTTTGCTTGTCTCCATAGATAGTTCTGTTTTTCCCCCTTTCAATTTCACTCCGTGGGGAGTTCATATCCTTGGACACTATTGTTCCTATTCATCAATCAAATAATAGTTTGTAAGCATTTCTAGAGGGCTTCTCTAGCATTTTGTGACAATTGTTGGTGCATCGGTGAAGATTTCAAATTCAATGTCATCAGACAAGATATGAGTTTTCGAAAGATCTTCAGGGATCCATCAAGAGGACAAAGCAACCCGACTGCAGTTTACCTGGTCAAATAGAAAATGATTCTCCCATTCTTTACCTAGTTGCTCGATATTTTTTGTCCCCGATGAGTGGTTTAGTAAGCTATATGGATTCTGTGGACATTTTTGGTTCAATTAGGAACTCTGGATGTCGTTAGAACATGAACTTGTTTTCAACTTCCTAGTTGAAAAACTGTCTAATTGTTCGATTTGTCTCAGTGATAGTTGAGTAGATTCCATCAGTCTATAGAGTCCCAAGCGTTCATCTTCTTGGAAAAAAGAAAAAAACTTTCAGGCGTGGCCCCTGTTGATTCTACTGGTCCTTATTGTGCCATATTCAGGAGTCCTTCGGTCAGTTTGTTTCGAACTGGTGAGGATCATGATTAACTTTGACTCTTTGTTGGAAAAAAGATCAATTTATCTCCTAAACTTTTGGAGCTGTATCATTTATAACTCCAAACCAATAGTTGTATCAATTTAAACACTAACTTTTACAAATGATTCAGTTTAGACTCTATGTTAATGGTTTATAACTAGTTTTACTTTATTCTATTTTAAATCAACTCAAAATCACCCAAATAAAATCATGTTCACCCCCAATCCAATTATTTTCAGCATCTTTCCTATATTTTGTTAATTTCTGCATTTAAAATAGACCTCATACATGTGTTAACTTCAAACGAAATCCTAGAAGAGGGTCTAAATTGATTCATTTGTGAAACTTAAAGGTTTTACTTATACAATTATCAATTTGAGTGTGTCAACATTAAGTAGTAGTGTTAAGCAGTGATATTTTAGAGCCAAAATCAGAACTTCAATGATGTCAAGCATCAAAGTTTAAGCAATTTAATTTGTAATTTAACCGAAGAAAATCATTTCATTTGGTCTTTTATATGAAAATTTGAATAATATTGTATAGGAAATCTGCTTTTGGTAGGTATGTCCAATATTTTTTCTATTGAAACTTCTCGCAGGTGCCACTGAAATCATCCAGCCCATAACACGAGGATCTGAACCAATGAAGATAGAAAGTGCTTTTAATGGTAATGGTTATGTGATGCTTTTGGTTAGAATGTGTCGACATAAAATTGTGAATATGCTCATCATTTCTCTGGAACTTATGTTTTTCTGTTTAGGACTCTTGAAATATACTTTGATTTGGGTTATTTTCTTTGAATATTATGTTTGAGTTATTATTTTTATGCACAAGGATTATTGAATGTTAGTAGTGTATCAGGAAGTTGTTGCAATGGTAATGAGACGAGCAAATGTATTTTGTGATCTCATCATATATGAAATTGAAGTTATTGAAGTTTATATTGGAGTCTCATATCTCCATATTTCTATCACATTTTAGTTTGTACGCGATTATTTTTCCTTCCAGAATTTCAGTTGTATTTAATCGGTCTTGAACCTTGTATTTTGTGTGATTGTCTCATAGGTTTTATAAAAAATTGATTGGTGTAAATTTGAATTTTATGCCAAAGAAAATTCTTAATTTTCAATTTTGTGTATTCAGATTTCTAAATAGACATGAGCTTTTTATAATGTTGAGACTAATAGGTTCTTTGGTCATACTATAGTTTTTAACAAATTTGAAAATTTCAAACCTTAATCTAAATTTTGTCTAATAAAATTTCAAAACTTAGTTTAATTTTCAAAGTTTTAAAGATCAGATAAACACAAAATCTGAACTTTTAGGATTAATCAAATTTAAACCTCAATAACTAAATTTGTAATTTAATCAAATTTAAATCTCAATGAAGATGCAGTTATAATGTTGTGACAATGCCAAAGTTGCAAAAAAAAAAAAAAAAAAAAAAAAAAAAAACTGTAGGGCGAAGATATGAATATGTAAAGAAAACAGGTATGTTTATACTTTGATTCCACCCAAAGAGCAATAATTAAGACAGTAATAATAAATACAAAAAGCCTTTTGTTCTATTTTGACGGCCAAATTGTATTTGATATATATATAAAACCCTTTTTGGCCGAGGTAGGGTTGAAGAGAAATGACCAGAAATTTGTTAAGAATTTAATGGCGAAAGAAACAGCAGCATCTTTGTTTCAGGCACTGCTACTGTTGTTTGTTTTTTGATCGGAAGCAGGATCCCAACCTGGAGGTTTGATGTTTGGCCAATCACCCCGACATCCCAACCGAATGTAAAGACTTTTCTTATCTACAATAACATAGCACAGCAATTCACTCAACTGAAATATACCCGAATCACACAAGCAGAGCAATTATTCACAGTACAAGAGAAAATCGACAGCCTTGACGTCACAAACTTCAATATGAAATCAGATCACAAGATCAAAAGTCGTTCCTTCAGGTGGTTCCACTATATAATATTGAACACTTGTTTCTTATTGTATTCTTTTAATCAATAACATTGGTTTGATGGATTCGTCCATCAAAATATCGGGTTAAAAGCATGAAATAAATTGCAAATCTGGAAAAATGAGCAGCCTCTGAGCAAAAGCAAAATAATGAAGTGGCTAAATATTCTTGTTCATTGAGAGTGTTTTTGGGTCATAAGACTCACAACTAACAACATATAGTTTCAAGCTAAACATGGGACTTTACAGTGACCAATGGTTAGATTCACAAAACTGGCACAAAAACTAGCATTATTATTAAATCACTAGACAATCCAAAAGTTTAAGCTAAAGGATTATATTTAGTTACCTCAAGTTTCTATACGGGTTTAACCGTTGAATTCCAAGAAGCATTGCAAAAAGGATTTAACAATATATCAAAGAAGTGGTTATCCCTTTTTCCTAATTAGATAATGGGAGGGATTGGTTTATGAGTCCAACTTTACGTTCATGTTAGATAATAAACCACTACTCATATTTGTCCTTTTCGTAGGTCACAGCAAACTTGAAGCCTTTAAATTCAAGAAAAGTAGCTGTTCAATTTGACACATTCAAAATTCTTGGTCTGGACGTATGACTGAAGCTATTTTAACTAGACACCCTGCTTAAGATCACATTCTAATAATTAAACATTTTTTTAACGTTGAAATGTCTCCCTCCCCTTTCCTCCCACACCAACTCCTCACCCCTTCCTCCATCCATTCCGCCGGAACTCACCATGCCTCCTCATCTTAACCTTGCCTCCTTCCCTCCTTCTCCCCCTCCCTCCAACCACTCACCGGTGTCTCTCCCTCCCCTTTGCCTTTAGTGTCCTTCTCTGGCGTTTTTTGCCATGGAACTAAAAAGTTGTTGCATCCTCGATCACTTCTTCTGTATATAGCAAGAGGGACCCGGTTTCCATGTGGAAGACTTGAAAAGAGGCCAAACCATTTTCCTTTCAATGGCCTCAGCCCCTGGCTCCAAGAAAGCTTTCGTAGACTCTTGATTGGCTCAACATTTGAATTTTTCTTACTAAAGGAAAGTAGACCAGAGCTTCATCCGTCTAGCCAAATTTCGAGCCAAAGATATGTGGTTTGTAGAATGTGCAGTTTGGCCTGCTTCAGGGGGATGAAAGAACATCCACATTCCGTATGGTGATGATAAATCCGGATGGCAAGATTTCAAGGACATGATTGGAGTCAGCATCCACAACTTCAAAGAGTCCCCCTGTTCAACAAGTCTTTCTTCAATGAAGTTCCCTTCTGAGCTAGAACAGGTCAGTAATATTTGGCCAGTGCCTTCCCCCTTAGGGCCTTATGAAAGAAGTTACTCAAAAGTGTTAAAAGGGAGAAAGGAGTTTCCTTATTCGGCCTTTAAGTCCTCTAAGATTAATGTCGAATCTCATCTGAAGTCCCCTGTTCCAACTTTGGTAAAACAGAGTAAGAAATCTTTTTGGATTCAGAAGAATCATGAAGTTATCAAAGAAGACTTTAGTAGCTTATGGATCATTTCAAGACTTTTGGTATTTAACGAGTGGAAGGAAATAGCAAAAGAACTAAGTAAGGCCTTCAGCACCAATGTCATTATCAATCCCTTGTTTGCAGACAAAGCTTTAATTAAGGTCAGCCAAGGTGATTTGAACGATCTAGTTATATCTTAGGGCAAGTGGCAGCTATTCGGTTTTTATCACTAGATGTTCGAAAAATGGAATCCAATAAGGCATGGTAGACCCTTAGTAATGAAAGGATTTGGGGGCTGGTTATCAATCAAGAACCTCCCACTAGATTATTGGTGCAAAAATACTTTTGAAGCAATAGGGGCCTATTTTGGTGGTCTTGAATCAATAGCAATAGAAACTCTTAATCTCACCAATTGTTTGGAAGCTAAAATTCAAGTCAGAAGAAATCTTAGTGGCTTCATGCCGACAACCACTTAAATTAAAGATGAAAATCATGGCAATTTCTACTTAAATTTAGGTGACATCGAATGCCTAGAAGCGCCCTTCAAGTCTTTTGGTAATTTACTTTTTAAGGATTTTTCTAATCCAATAGACTTGGTTCGTTTGAATCAAGTTATAAAGGACGAAGGTGTCAATTTCCAAATTGCTGTTTCAGATTGGTCCTTCCTTGTTTCTTCTCAGTCCAAGCCAAGTTTCTCAAGAAACCCGAATCCGTCTCCAAAAAAGTCTATCTCGAAGCCACAGATCTTGAAAAGAGATGCGAGCATTGCCAAGGAATGTGAAAAGTCACCTCCATTGGAAAGAAACACTGATAAATCAGCCACTTAATCTTTGGTTTTAGCGGTAGAAGTCGAACAGCCATCAGAAGGTGGAGAGTTCCCAGTGAAAGAGGTTGAAAAGTCACAGATTCTTGATGAAGAAACTGAAAAGGCGCCTCAAATAGTCTCCTAGCCTATTCCAATCTTGTCAGAAGATTCAGTTGCCAAGAGTCTCCCCTCGGTTTTCACTTTCTGAAGAAGGCCCTCTCTCTGCCATTAAGAAGAGAGATTTTGGGAGGTAGTTCAGCCGGCAATTTCCCTTTAGAAGTTGAAAAGCCACTCGCACAAAAGAAAGAAAAGTCATTAGGCCTCTACAACATGGGAAAATTTAGTTCTCGGCAGACAATTTTTTTTGCCCCGAGCACTAAAGAAGCTCAAACGTCATTTAAGCCTGCTTCACTCCTCCCCTGCCCTTCCATGAGTAAGTCTTCTTCCCTTGTCTCCGTAAAACAGTTGGATCCTTTGCCACTGTTAGATTCAGTGCCCAACTCAAGCAGTCTCGCCCCCTTTCTTGTGCCTTCCCCTTCTCCCTGCATTAAGTCGACGCCCAGACCTAGCAGACCAGTGGCCAAACGGCACTCCAAAGCAAGACATTCCTCATGCCTCTTTAAATCCTTTTCAAAGCATTTCATCAGAAGAAAGCACTTGAAGGAATCTTTTAAGAATACTTGCCTCAGAGTAAAGCCAGTGGTTGATCAACATCCGAATCTACTAGAAGCTAGATGCACTTCTTCTCAAGGACTGTTCCAAAATATCAGGTCAGCCCCCCTATCTTCTCACCCTCCTTTCTTTGAACACTATTTTTTCCTTGCCTAATTCAGAGTTAAATTTTCTGAGAGGCTCACCAAGTTCCTCCCCAGGTGCATCTTCAAAAGAAAAGGGAGATGCCCTCATTGAATCCCCTTTCAACGTGAGTAGTGAAGAAGTTGATTGGATCAATACAGATGAAGATTCAAAGGATTCAAGGAAAGAAGCATCTCTTTTATCTGACTTAAATCCCCTGTTCCAGACAGAGGATGAAAAGCCTTCAGAAGCAATAGTATCCGACACCATTTCTCCTGCCTTTCCGTTTGATCTTTCAGCCCACCTGAAGTCCATAGTCACTGATTGCAAACTTATATTGGATTGACAGTTGGCTGTTAAGGCTGCATGCAAAACTTCGGTCTATAAAAATGAAAATTATGACATAGAACACGAGAGGCCTAAAAGATGCTAATAAGAGATTGGCTCTCAAGCGATTTCTAAAGAAACATAATCCTTCGGTAGTTTTAATTCAAGAATCAAAGAAAGAGAGTTTTGAAGCAAGCTTCATCAAATCCCTTCGGAGCTCCAAAGAGATAGGCTGGGATTTTGTTGAATCATATGGCACTTCTGGTGGTTTACTGATAATGTGGGACTTGAGCTTGATTTCTGAGAATGAAACTTTGAAATGTGGGTATTCTTTATCAATAAAATGCACCACTGTTTGTAAAAAGACTTGCTGGATCACTAATGTTTATGGGCCAAATGACTACAAAGAAAGAAAATTTGTTTGGCCAGAACTTCTCTCTCTCTCAGTTTATTGTAAGGAAGCTTGGTGCATCGGTGGAGACTTTAATATTACAAGATGGGCCCACGAGAGATTCCCTTTGGGCAGAAGCACTAAAGGTATGAGGAAATTTAATGACTTCATAGACCAAGCCAAACTTCTGGAGGTCCGGTTGAGAAATGACAATTTTACTTGGTCAAGGGAAGGTGTTTCAGTTTCAAGATCTCTATTAGACTGATTTTACATCTCTAAAGCATGGGATGAGTTGTTTGAAAGCTCTATAGCCAATAGACAAGGCCATACCTTATCCGATCACTATCCAATTTTACTAGAAGCTACGGCTCCTAAGCTGGGATCCCTCCCCTTTTAGATTCTGCAACAGCTGGCTGCTCAATAAGGAATGTTTCAAACTCATTGAGACAGCTTGGTTAAATAGTGAAGCTCGTGGTTGGGCTGGTTTTGCCCTTAATCAGAAACTGAAAAAGGTGAAAACAGCAGTCAAGGAGTGGCACTCTAAATTCCAAGAAGATCAAAAAAGGAAAGAAGAGGAGCTGTTAGAAGAAATTGAAAAGTGGGATGCTCTTGCCGAAAGTTCTAACCTCTCTAACAATGAAATTGCAACTAGATCCTCTTTGAAATTTGATTTAATGTCACTCTATAGGCTAGAGGAAGTTAATCTAATTCAGAAAAGTAAGTTGAATTGGCTCAAGTTGGGAGATAAAAACACAAGCTTCTTTCATAGATTCCTTGCAACAAAGAAGAGAAGAAACTTCATCTCTGAACTAGTAGATGATCAAGGGGTGCCAACTAAGTCTTGTAGAGAGATTGAAAGCTTAATCCTGAATTTCTATAGTAGCATCTTCCTTAAATCTCCAGGGAGGAGACACATTCCTTTAAACCTAGAATGGTCGTGTATCAATTCAAACCAGAATTTGACATTACAAGCCAAGTTTTCAATTACAGAAATAAAATCAGCCATAAAAAACCTTGGAAAATGCAAAGCCCCTAGCCCTGACGGCTTCACCATGGAGTTTTTGTTGAAATTTTGGAACCTGATCAAGGCAAGCTTTCAATCCACCTTTGAGGAATTCTACAAGAATGGTAAGCTTAATGCTTGTATAAAAGAAAACTTCACCTATTTAATTCAAAAGAAGAAAATAGCAGCTGCGGTCAATGATTTCAGGCCAATCAGTTTAACTACCGTGATATATAAGGTCATTGGTGATATATAAGGTCATTGCAAAGGTGCTGGCCGAAAGACTAAAATCGGTAATGCCTAATATCATTGCTCCTTCCCAAAGTGCCTTCATTGAAGGAAGGCAAATTTTGGATCCCATTCTTATTGCTAACGAAGCAGTGGAAGAATATCGAGTAAAAAAGAAGAAGGATTGGATTCCCAAGCTTGACATGGAAAAGGCCTTCGACCGTGTTAACTGGGATTACTTAGAAAAAGTGTTGAGAAACAAGAATTTCAGCTAGAAATGGATAGAGCGGATTATGGGGTGCGTAAAAAATCCAATGTTTTCAGTCTTCATCAATGGTCGACCAAGGGGAAGAGTGGCTGCCACAAGAGGCTTAAGGCAAGGTGATCCCCTCTCACCATTCCTTTTCCTTCTTGTTAGTGAAGTGTTAAGCGCATTGGTGAACAAGCTTATTCAATCCGATCTTGTTGAAGGATTTGTGGTCGACAAATAAAAAATCCATGTTTCCATCCTTCAGTTCGCAGATGACATTTTATTATTTTGTAAGCATGACAACACCATGCTTGCAAAACTTAAGCAAACAGTGGAGTTTTTGAATGGTGTTTGGGTCAGAAAGTGGATTGGGAAAAATCAGCCCTTTATGGTATTAATGTGGATGAAAATGAGCTGATTTCCACCGCTGCATCTCTGAATTGTAAGGCTGACCACCTTCCCTTCTCCTACCCAGGGTCGCCTCTAGGTGGTTATCCGAAAAAACTATCCTTTTGGCAACCGGTATTGGATAAATTTCAAGCTAAACTGGATAAATGGAAAAGATTCAATCTCTCAAGAGGAGGTAGAGCCACTTTATGCAAGTCAGTCCTGTCAAATCTTCCAACTCATTATATGTCCATCTTCCTTATGCCTAAAGGAGTTATTTCAAAAATGGAGAGGATAACAAGGAACTTCTTTTGGGAAGGACATAATGGAAGCAAGCTGAATCATTTGGTGAAGTGGGTTTCGGTGCAAAAACCCTTGGCGGATGGAGGCCTCGACCTTGGTGGTTTCAAAACAATGAATTTAGCACTCCTAGCTAAATGGGGATGGAGATACTTTAACAAGGAAGATTCCTTCTGGGGCCCGGTAGTCAGAAGCATACATGGCAAAGATTCCTTTAATTAGCACATGGCAGGCAAAGGTGGTAGAAGTTTGAGAAGCCCTTAGGTTAGTATCTCGAAGTCTTGGCTGAAAGTTGAGTCTTTGGCCACATTCAAGCTCGGAAATGGCAGCCGGATTGCGTTTTGGTTAGACCCTTGGGAAAGAGTGACTCCCTTCAATACCTTGTTTCTATGTCTTTTAGAATCACCTTGTTTCCAAATGGTTCAGCAGCTGACCATTGGGACAGCCGCTTGGCCTCATGGTCAATCTCCTTCCGCCGCTTACTTAAAGATGAGGAGGTGCTTGCATTTCAAGACCTGCTTGGAAAAATTGCAACAAGAAGAGTCTCAGTTGAGTTTGATAAAAGGGAGTGGTCCATATCAACCTCGGGTCTTTTCACGGTCAACTCTCTTAAAATCCACCTTTCCCCCTCCTCCCCTTTGGATAATTTTCTCTTCTCGGCCCTATGGAAGACAAATAGCCCTCGAAGAATTAGCATTCTCATCTGGATAATGTTTTATGGTCAACTAGATGTAGCCTCGGTTTTACAAAACAAGTTCCCATCCAACTCCCTCTCCCCTTCAATTTGTCCACCGAGCCTTCACTCTAACAAAGATCCTCTCCACCTCTTCTTTTCGTGCTCATACTCAGTTTGGTGCTGGGAGAAGTTGTTGTCCATCTTCAATCTCTCATGGGTCATGAACAATGATTTCAGGGGAAACATATTGCAGCTTTTAGTTGGAACAAGCCTCCATAATTCCAGCCATTTACTTTGGATTAACGCGGTCAAAGCTCTTTTGGCAGATTTATGGTTTAAGAGAAATCAAAGGGTGTTTCATGATAAATCTCTTGGGTGCCAAGATCGCCTCAAATCTGCCCGTCGTCGTGCTTCTTCTTGGAGTATCCTCTCCAAGCATTTTAATAGCTGCAGTTTAACGGATTTCAATCTCAACTGGAGAGCTTTTATCTTCCATCCCAACGGTGGATCTTAGCTTCGCCAGCTGTTTGCTCTCCCTCGTTTATTTCAATTTGTCTTGTTCTAAGTTTTCCCCCTTCTTCGGCCATTGTTTGGGACTAATTATGCGGTTTGTTTCATGTTTTGACTTCTCTTAGTATTAGTTTTAATTCTCTTTTCTTGGATGTGATGGGGCGCTAAGAGGGTGTCAACCTAGTTGAGATGCCCGGGTGCGCTTGCTAATCCTTTTAGTCTTTGCTTTGCTCATTGTATAATCCTCTTGTACTTTGGGCTTTAGCTCACAATTATCTTAATATAATGAATCGTTTTTGTTGAAATACGTTAAATTAGCCCTAAGGGCATTTTTGTCTTTTTACTATATTTGCTAAATTAGGGTTTCACTTCATTCTATTTATATCTGAGGTTGGGTCTATTGTAAACATGACATAAAATAATAAGTTCTTTTCTACCGTGGTTTTTCTTCCCTGAATTAGGGTTTTCCACGTAAACTCCTTGTGTCGTCTTCTTTTCCTATTTCAATATAGTATCAGAGCAAGGTGATGAAACCCTAACCCCAGTAGAAGAA
>NC_052355.1:31892955-31934734 GCF_009727055.1 Benincasa hispida | reverse complement strand
AGCTATTTGTATTCCCTATGTACCTTCAGTCCAACAGATTGCCGATGTTTTTACGAAAGGGTTATCGAGACAGACATTTGAAGCTTGTAGTAGCAAGTTGGGTCTTGCCGATATCTATGCCCCAACTTGAGGGGGAGTGTTGAAATACGTTAAATTAGCCCTAAGGGCATTTTTGTCTTTTTACTATATTTGCTAAATTAGGGTTTCACCTCATTCTATTTATATCTGAGGTTGGGTCTATTGTAAACATGACATAAAATAATTTCTTTTCTACCGTGGTTTTTCTTCCCTGAATTAGGGTTTTCCACGTAAACTCCTTGTGTCGTCTTCTTTTCCTATTTCAATAGTTTCCTTTTCAAAAAAAAAAAAAAAAGATTATATTTAGTTATGTCGTTATACTCATACTTTAATACTCCCCCACTTATGGACTTGAAAATATATGTAAGACCCAAAAGCTTAAGTTGAGGGGTCACGGTCAATTTAATTATATCAACTCTTTAACAATTTCCAATTAATATGATATCATATTCGTGTGGATCATAATTCAAATCGAATTGAATCTGATGGAAAATTGGAAATCAGTTGTTATCTATCTGTAACTGTAAGGCTGTCTGAAGTAATGACTTAGATTTAGATATATATATATATATAAGCTTCAATATTCTCATTATATCTTGAAATGCAGAAAACATTTCTGTATGAGATGAATTTGAGATTGACATAAATTGTACCTGGAAGGTTTTTGTCCGACAGAATAAGTTGCTTAAGGGCACTTAATGCTGCCTGAGCCACTGCTTTTGAATGAGCATCATCCCAACCCTGAAGTTTAACTACAACTTCTGCATTTGAGTATGCTAGCTTACTGTCTTGCATGTGTCTCCTAGCTTCTTCCTTAGCTGCACTTTCATCTGCATTTAAAGCGCACCAACATTCATTTGTCATTGCCATTTTAAGTCCTCAACTCTTCTCGTTTCTACCATATTATTATGGAAGCTTTTAGTTGGTCTCTGACGTGTTTTAATAACATCTTTTGATCTTCTTGTGTCTACATTGGTGGATCATCCTTTTGATGGTATTAAAAAGATGGTTTGGTTGGCAATACTCGTGCTTTCCTTTGGAGCCTTTGGTGCGAGCACAATGGTCGTCTTTCAGGGATTCTTTTTCCTCTTTCGATAGGTTTTTGAATTTGGTTATGTCCACTGCTTTCTATTAGTGCAAAACTAAATACCCTTTTATTCATTATAGTTTATCTTTTCCAATTGGAAATGTTTGTTGTAATCACCTATAGATGTTGGGGTTCCCTATTTCATTTATCAATAAATTGTTTCCTGTTTCCAAAAAAAAAAAAAAATGTTTCAAGTGAATGTACATTAAAATTTGCATCTATAGAAAACTAGAAATGGACCTCGTGCCATCTTGTAGACAAAAAGTTTTGCAAAACTTTGAAACTAAAGTATTCACCAACTGGTGGAAAAGAAAGACTGAAATTAAGATGGGTGTGAAAATTTTGAAACTAAATGGAACAGAGACAATGTAGAGAAGTTACCTGTAGCCTCAGTTTGTGAAAGCCAGACAGTGAATCCTGCATAAAGATGTCTCCAAGTATCAGTCCTTCCTGCAGCTCCCAGTTGACCTCCTAACGTTGCAACAACAGCACGGACGTGGCTGTGTGATCAACAGGAAGAACATACATCCTCCAATTCTATCAACCAACCAAATGCTAAAAGACGAGGCAAGTATTAAACATACCTGCTTAAACTTTCTAATACAGTGTTTTCTGCTTGTGCTACAGCTTCGAAGCCTTCAGCAAGCATCCCTGGAATTGATTAGTCATTAACACACTGCAAAATCGGTGATATAAGTCATTTTAAGCATGTAACATAATTTTGGTTCTCTAGTCTGAGTTAGCACTATCAAATTTCGAGGTAAATAGTAAATCATAGGGACTTGGTGTTAAACCTCCCATTGTAAATATGCGTGCAATGCAGGGTGAAAAGGAATCAAAACGTTAGAAGTTATTAAGAGAATCTGATGTAGGGATTTTACCTTAGTAGTTTGGGTTAGATCTTGGTAAAATGTTTTTAGTTTCTTTTTCATATTGTTAATTCTTAGTTTTTTAGGCAACACCATTACTCATTTCCTTGCACGACTTGTCTTCTCCCTTGCAAGACTTGTCTTCGTCTTTGCATGGTTTCCACAATTTCTCTTCTTCTTCACGTGAGTTACGTGACTGTACTTTGTTTTCGCACTCTCCTTCTCTACCCATGAATTTCACATCTTCTCAGTTTTGGATGATTTTTTTCCCTTAAAATTTTCTCACATGGTGAACTAATTTCCCCATAACACATTGGATTCCAATCATCCCTTTCGTGTTTTCTTCCAGCTGCAAGGATTGGCCCGAATTTAGGTGTTCATGAAAACATTTCTACCTCCATTGGTCGTGATCAAATCTGAAAGAAAAACTTCTGCCTTTGAACGCTCTTCTTGTGCTCCAGTTCTCCACTCTTGGCAATTATCTTAAACTTGAACTTTATTCTTAGTTCTTGAAAAAGGTACGCTAAAAGGTTTGCTCTAGTAAATTAGTGTGCTATGTCGAATATACGGCAATGAGAGTTTTTCTATTTTCCGCCAACAGTAGTCAACAGTGGGCTGTTGGCGCATGCAATTGGCATGATACCAAATTGATGTAGCCTGAAACAAGAGAGAATTCTCTCCAAGAAGTCTAAACTTAATCTTCATTATCAATCAAATGTTAATGAATACACGAGTACAATCTTCTATTCATAGAGAATTGGAAACAAACTAGCAATTAAGAATATGAAAATGAACTCAAAATATTTAAACAAAAATTAATCTTTTTTTTAAACGAAAACGGAACTTTTCATTGATATAACGAAAAGAGCAAAGCTCAAATTACAAAGAGACGTGAACCAAATAAACCATAAGAATCAGGAGATGCACCTGGATATCTCAACTAAGTTGACACATCCATAGCACCTTCATCAAATCCAATACAAAACGATATTTCAAAGATTACAATAGATCTAAAATACTTGATTACATAGAAAAAAACAAAAGCATTTCAATTAAGGCAAACATCCTGAATAGAATAATCTTCAAAGAGCTTGGATTACGAACTCCAAGAAGAAGCTAAAAGATGAAATGAACCCCATCTGTCTGACCAATCCTTGTAATTATCCTGGAACATTCTCTGATTACGTTCAAACCAAATCTCAGATACCAAAGCTTTAACTGCATTTGACCATATAATCTGAGCTCTAGAAGATAGAGAAGAACCAACCAAAAGATGTGAAATATCATCCTTTACATTGTTCCCAAAAGCCCACAGCAAACCGAAGTTAGAAAATAAGTTCCACCAGCAATTTCTTGAGAAAGAACAATCAAATAACAAATGCTGCAAATCTTCTCCATTGGCTAAACACAGTAGACAAAATGAGGGTGAAAGATGTTTACTCCGCATCTTACGTTACAAAGTAAAAGAGCAACTAAGGGCATCATAAAGCAGAATCCAAGTCAAAATATTGATTCTTTTGTGACATTTTGATTTCCAAAGGGCTTTGTACATCACCTTTTCAAAACGAGTAGAAGCAATCAAATATTTTGACAAAGATTTCCCCGAGTACCTTCCTGAAGCATTCAAAGACCATAATCTCGAATCTGGTAAAGAAGAAATTCTAGTGCCCTCAATTTTACACAACAGCTGCTGAAATTCAACAATCTCTTCTTTTTTTAGCCACCTACGGAATAAAAGGTTCCAAGAACCAATAACCGAGTCCCAATGATCATTGACACTCCAATTGGAGAAGCAGCAATGTGAAAAAGCTTAGGAAAGCAAACCTTGAAAGGAATATCAGAGCACCATGAATCTATCCTGAGAAAGATATTCCTTCCATTACCAAGGTTAAACTTTGCAATCGGGCCAAATTGACTCCAAGTTCTTGATATGTTGATCCATGGACTTCTCAAATTTAAACCAAGCTGACCCGAAGTGTGCCAAAGATGTGGACCAACTCCCATGAATGCTTTTAACAATTTTGCACCATAGAGAGTCCTGCTCCTTAAGAAATCTCCAAATCCATTTAAACAATAAAGCTGTATTTCTGTTTTTCAGATTTCCAATCCCTAGACCACCATCTTTTAGAGCTTTAGAAGCTAACTCCCATTTAACCAAATGATTAAGCATGCTGCCTTTCTGACCTTCCCAAAAGAAGTTACGTAAAAGTCTCTCCAACTCTAATATCACCGAGCAAGGCATTTGAAATAAGGACAAATAATAAGTTGGTAGGTTGGCTAGAACCGAATCATATAAAGTTAAACGGCCCCCTCTAGACAAGTTATACCTATTCCATTTATTAAGTTTCAAATGGGCTTTATCTATAATAGGCTGCCAAAAAGATTATCGTTTTAGGTAACCACCAAGAGGTAAGCCAAGATAGATGAAAGGCAATTTACCTGCTTTGCAATTCAGCCTTAAAGTAGAGATCGGTGTAGCTTCATCAACATTGACTCCATATAATGCTGATTTCTCCCAATTAACTTGTTGCCCCGAACACCATTCAAAAAAGCCAATTGTTTGAATGAGAATGTCTAACATGGCTTCATCATACTTACAAAAAAGAAGGGTATCGTCTGCAAATTGCAAAATTGATAGATGTACTTTATCTTTACCTACCAAAAACCCCTCAAACAGTCCACTGTCATGAGCTCTATTAACCAAGGCACCAAGCACTTCACCAATGATAAGAAATAAAATGGGTGATAAGAGATCACCTTGCCTAACTCCCCTTGAAGCTTGAATACATCCTTTAGTCCCTCCATTGTACACAGAAAATTTTGGGTTTTGAATACACCTATTGATCCAAAAATTAATCCAAACTACTAAAGTAACTCCGAAGTAAGAATCGTCTCTTATTAGGTGGGAGGGGTTAGTAAAGGATGTCAATTGTCTTGGAAAAGGTGGTTTCTTGCTCCCAAAACACTGCATCTTTACATTCATATTTGTACAGCTGGGAGAGAATTCGGCCAATTAGATAGTTGCTTGATTAATGGTTCACGGATTTTGTCCATGATCTAACCCTAATTTGACACGTATTGTAACTCTAATTATAAAGATGAATCAACCTTGTAAGGACACTCCCTACGGACGATTCACAAAAAACTGAGTTTCAGGCTAAGGAGAGATGACTCTACAAACCATTGCAATAAGAAATATACAGTGGGTCACAAATACAAGGAGTTATGGGTCATGCTTGTGCATGAAGTTGGAATGGAGGAAGAGGCACATGAAATCTTTGAACGCAATAGGCCCATGGAAATTGAAGAAATTTTGGGACTCTCGTTGAATCCAATGGTGGGGCTGACTCCTCCAGGGAGGATGAAGTTGAAAGGAATGATCAATAAAGCTGATGTGGTGGGGGTGATCCTAGATAGCAATACCACACACCACTTCATCTCCCATACCATTGTGAAGAAGCTAAACATCCCAGTTGTGGAAACCACCCATTATAAGGGCATTATTGGAATTGGACAGGCAAAGTAGTAAAATGCAAAGGAATATTCCAATATATGGTGGTCAGCTTTCCAGGCATAACAGTAGCAGAGTATTTCTTGCCTCTTGAGCTGAGTAGAACTGATTTGATTTTGGACAACGAAAAAAGACGTGGGCATTGCAGTCAGTGCCATTCTCTCATTAGGGGAACTGATGCAGAACATCAGCTCAGTTATGAATAGATGAAATCCTCTTGGTTTGCCATTAATTAAATTAAAAAGTTGGTTAGTTGCAAGTAGTTTTGGTAACCTACAATCCCCCTTCGAAACACATCGTCACACACCCTCTTAAAGTCTATGTTAGATTTGTGATATTTGTTTAAGACTCCCGGTCTTTGCTCATTGGGCTGTTTAGAAGTTGTCTCCATTTTGTGGGTATTTGTCTCAAAGGTTGTTCTTCCAGTTGCTAACTCTCCAGAATATTTCTTTTCTCATTTAAACTATTATGCAAAATATTTTCTCTAGGATGTTTCCCTTTCTAATGATTTGCTGATTTTTTTGGGGGATATTTTCCATATTTTCACTATGCTATTTAAGCCTGAGAAGTTTGTGTGCTAGTGTGGCCGCATATATTATTTTGTGAGATCGTTGTGTGAGTTCTTCTGGATACCTACTGCATTGTATTGAATTGAAGAAGGTTTTATGCTTTGTTTGTGGCGGTGTGATCTTCACTTGCTCTTACAATGAGCGTTTTTATAATCACGAAGGTTTGTTTGGTTTAGGGGAACCTAAGACAAAGCTGATTGGGAAGGATTTCTCCATACTCAGGGAGAGCCTGAGTTATTATTCTGCGAGAAAGGAGTTCTCAAGACTTAAAAGGAGCCTAAGTTCACATGTGAAAGGAATTCACTAATAGAAGAAAAGATATCCTCAAGTGAGAGGGAGTCTCACATGCTTAGGGAGCCTAAGTTCGAGTGAGAGGGAGTCTCACATCTAGGGGAAAGCTAAGTTCGAGTGAGAGGGAGTNTGCTTTTTTTGGCATCTAAAATTTCTGCTATGTTATTTACTTTAAACCAATGTTTTGAAAAAAAAAAAAAAAAAAGTTAGTAATATAGATAGTATCTGTCTCTTATACACATCTAGATGTGTATAAGAGACAGACTGTAATCTTCGCTATTTACAGATATACAATATTATAATTGCTTGACTTTTATATATTAGTAGTTTATCTTTCCTGGACATACTCCCCCCAGACGTAGGCGGTCGATCACCAAACTGGGTTGCCAACTTTTGTATGTACATGCTTGATTTACTATTTGTTACTTTGTTGTTGTCTCTAACTTTGCTAGAAAGTCTTGTGTGGCATTCATATAGTATGTTAGTCTTTTCGTCGCTGTGGAGGATGGACGTGCTCTTTCTGTCAATCTTTCCTTCTACAGAAACAAAAAAAGCAATTGGTCCCGAGAATGCGATTGCGTTGAATAGGAAAGGGGCCGAGCTGACTGATGAGCGAGAGCCTTTTTCTAAAGATCTCTTCTTCTTTCTCAATTTTCGGAGAATACGGCATTGTATTATTGTTCATTAAGAACCTAACAAGAGCACTCGTAAAGGCCGACAAATGGATGGTAAGAGTCTCCGTCTTTCAAGCAGCAATGAGAGCTGCAGTTAGGAATCTCAAATCTCTCTCGACGCCGAGAATTTGTGATGTTTCCAGGTCGATCAGAGGTTCGGCTTGCTTCTCCCCCACCTTTTAGCGTTCGGGGGAAGGGAAGTGTGATGCCAGAAGAAGGTCTTGAGAGATCCTTTGAATACGACCAGGGGGATAGAAGCCCACGGAGCGGTAGGCTAAGCCGGAAAGAGAGAGAGCAGTTGGTTCTATAATTGAAATAATGGAAATGCTCTGTCATAGAGCTTCGCTAGCAGTGTCGAGCAAAGCTCGCAATTCGACTGGAACTAAAGACCAGAATGAAAGTAAACAACGCCTTTTAGCTTTCTTCAGGATTTGGCCCGAACTGTTCGGCAGATTCCCACGCGTTACGCACCCGTTCGCCACTTTGTTCTCAACTGTTCCCACCGCTTTTGAAAGGCGAGACAAGCTACCTTTAGCTAGGAGCCTCTTTTCCTTCTGCCTAGCTCCCCGAAAACAACGTTTGACTTGCATGTGTTAAGCATATAGCTAGCGTTCCTTCTGAGCCAAGATCAAACTCTTCTTTTGAGTATGATTGTGCCCTGCTGTGGTAGAACCTAGTGAACCGGGAGTACTACTTCCCAACCTTCTGTGAACCTTGCTTCTCTTGTGATTTTTGCTATTTTCTTTTTCTTAGAAAAGTGATTGATATCAAAGAGAGTCTCAGTCTAGTCAATCAACTAATCCACTAGTGGAGTTCCCGTGGTATAGTAGTAGTGTGGTAGTTGAGACTCCGCCCCTATCTCTTAGTCTTTTGAAGAAGGATCATGAGACTTCTTGACCCAAGGCTGGTGCTTATTCAAACTTTGTGGTTCAAGGATTGCGCACGCAATCAATTCCATTGGCCCTCTCAAACCTTTGCTCTCTTTTCTCTTCTTGAGAGTCATCCCTTTTGTTGTGAGAGGAGAGATGTGAGAGTTTGGAACCCTAATCCTTTGGAAGGGTTCTCATGTTAGTCCTTTTCAGTGTTTGGTTAACCTTTCTCCTCTTGGTGAGTCAGTCTGTTCGTTATTGTGGAAGATTAAGGTTCCTAAAAATGTGAAATTATTTACTTGGCAGGTTCTTCATGGCCGTTTTAATACGTTAGATAGGTTTATGAGGAAGACGTCGTTGATAGTTGGGCCTTTTTGTTGTATTCTTTGTCGGAAGGCGGCGGAAGATTTCAACCATATTCTTTGGCATTGTGATTTTGCGAGCTATGTTTGGGATTCTTTTTTCTAGACATTCAGCTTGTTGTGTGCCTGACACAAAGATGTTAGAGATATGATCGAGGAGTTCCTCCTCAATCTGCCGTTTGGGGAGAGAGGCCAATTTATTTGGTGTGCCTGTGTTTGTGCTATTACTTGGGTATTATGGGGTGAGAGGAATAGTAGGGTGTTTAGAGGGGTTGACAGAGATGCTTGAGAAACTTGGTCTCTTGTTCAGTCTCATATTTCTCATTGGGTTTTAATTTTGAAGACTTTTTGTAACTATCCTTTAGACATGATTTTATATAGTTGCCTTTCTTGTAGTAGGAGCTCCCCCTTTTTTATGGGCTTGATTTTTTGGATGCCCGTGTATTCTTTCATTTTTTTTCTCAATGAAAGTTGTTTTTGTCAAATATATATATACACACACATATATATTCTAGTGTGTGCGCGCGTGAGGAACCACATTCCAAAATTACAATTTACAATCTCTATATAACATGCTACCTTCGTTCTTATGCTTATATATAAAATCTTCTAATACACTGATATCTTTTAAAATATGATCTAGAATTCGTCTTCTCCCAACAAAATGTGAGAGTACTAGTAAGGGATATATTGAGAATATAGTTAGGATGGTAGTGAGGGCATAGTGGTAATTAGCTAGTGATGTTTTGTTATAAACAAGGCGAGTTGGACACCTTAGAGGAGGGGACATAGCCCTTCAAAAGCTATAGATATTGTAATTTCTCTTGATATTTTTAGATAATTCCATTGTTATGTTTTGTGTTGGGTTCCTTGTATGGAAAATCCCAACACAAAGCCCCCTTGCTTTGGGAAATTGTTCCAGGGAGCACTTGTTTTATTGTTTTTGCCAAAGTTGTGGGAATGGTTTTTTGTAAAAATAGCGGCAAGGTTAATGTTAGGTATCCAAACACAAAAAATATAAGATAACACTAAAGATAACCATATTGCAATATCAATGAAGAAATTACAATAGTCTCACAAAGTCCTGCAACCAATAATCCTCACCAAAATGATTCCCATGCCTAAAGTGCCCAATTCTCCTTATTTATAACCAAGGCACCACTAACTAATTGCCACTATGCCCTTACCACTATCCTACTAATATCCCCAATATATCTCTTACTAGTACTGTCAAACAATGGTGGAGAAGGGTGGAAAGAAACTTTTGTCTAGAAGGATAATTTTTATTTTTTTATTTTTCCAATCAAAGGAGGGGTTGTGCTAAGCAGTATCCTTTTGTGTTTTACTTCTCTTCAAAAATCTTGAAACAAAATGAAGAACAAGTTAGAAAAGGCTACGAGAGATTTCTTGTGAAAAAAATGTCGAGGAAGGGCGTGGGTCACACTTGAGAATTGGAATGTTGCATTGGGAACTAGTGAGAAAGGGGCTAGGAATAGGAAATTTAAACAACAAAAATGTAGCCTCTCTAAAATGGTCGTGAGGTTACCTTTAAGACCCTAGGCTTTGTCGCATTAAACAATTATGAGTGAGTGTGAGTGAGTTTCATCTCATCGACTGAAATGCAGGCAGTGTCTATAAGGCTAAAGGCGCCTCCAGAAGTCATTGTAAGGTTATTTCCCCCAGTCTCCCAGGTTTCTCCCTTTCACTACCTTTTTCTTATTTTTCTTAGTGGGGATGGCAGTAGAGTTCCAATTTTGGGAGGATTATGGGATTTGTACTAGTCCCTCCCAGTTGCAAATTACCTTTGATTTCCACGATGGCCATCTCCAAAAATCATCTAGTCTCAACTATGATTCACTAAAAGGGCTCTCTGCGATGGTGACATCAAGGGATTAGCCTCCCATTTACCTTTTCACTAGTTAATTGTTTCCACCACCAGATATAGTCACCATCGTCCTTAGGGTATGAAATATTTGAGCTCCTTCTCTTGGAAATCTTTGTTGCATTGATCGGCGTTCTTTCCAACTTCTTCAGCTCTCACTCTTTCTTCTTTACTTTGTGAAAGTTGAAAAATTCAGAGAATATACAGCTCTTTTCTGGGCTTGCAGCCCTGAAGAGTCAATTCGGAAGCTACTATTTTGTTTTTGGTCGTAACTAGCAGTGGTGTGTAAGAGCATGGCAGCAGATTTGAATCATATGCCGTGGACCCTTTCACATCCATAAAGTGGGATTGCTTGAGTAGAGTTTTCAGTCCTCATTTCAAGAAGTTGAATGAGGAGGCAGAGCATATAACGCTTCCTTCTGGCTTCTTAATACAATGTTATTTTGTGATTACTCTCCATTTTCTATGACCAAAAGTTGGCGATCTTTTTGTGCAAGTTTATGTATTTCCTTTTTGGCTGGTGGCCCTCTTTTCTGGTGAAGGCCTTCCATTCTACATTTTTCTAAAAGATGAGAAACAAAGATCAGGTACATAACATTCTGACCTCAGAATCAATATAGACCAACTTATAAAATTGTGAGTAGTTAAGGGAATCCGTTACCTCTCCAGCACACTCCCGAAGGTGGTTATTGTGAAAAGGAACAAAAGTTTATAAGACCCTGACGATGATTAGTAGCATCAAAGCATGTCAAGGGTAAATAGTACTTACATGAATTAATGGTCTGCTTGGAAAATGTTTCCAGCAATTCTTTTGTACTCAATGGAGTATACCTAAGAATCATGACAATAAAAATTTCTCAGATGAAAGTTTGACAAAATTAGCAGGAATAATTCTAAAAGGGAAAAAGTGTGGGCTTTTTCATGAGCACACAATAGAAATATGCAAATATTTTTTTGTATATGAAGAAATATCGTACGATGAATACTGAGATGATGAAAATTCTAAGAAATTGTAATTTTTATTTGAGATTGTAGGAAAAAAAGAATAAGTAGAAGAAGACGGCGGCCTTAAAGAATCTTCATGAATTTCTGCCTTCAAAGTTGGTTTTTTCCCCCTTTTAACTTGGGGATTATATCAATTAAAGCCTCAAACTAATAATTATCTTAATTTAACCCTATTTTTCACAAATGAATCAATTTAGACTATCTATTAGTGATTTATAACTATTTTCAATTGATTTCATTAAGAAAACAAGGCATTGAGGTCATGCCTTGGACCTAGGCGCATGGTTTAGGGGGCTTTTTAAAACACTGGGAGGGCATTAATTTCTCCAAGTTTTTAATGTTAATAATTGAAAAAGGGAAGTAAATGCTTTTCTTGCCTATGATAACCGATGAAGTATCTGGCGATAAAATATTTGCCTGGTTTAAGTTGTTACGTTACAAGGCCACAATTCAGTTGATGACCATTACCTGGAGAGCATAGAATCAGTTGTTTCAAATGAACTAAAAATTTACCTGATGACCATTGTCAACTTCGACCATTGGAAAATGAAAATAACCCAAGATAGAGAAGGAAAAAAATACCCAAGTCCAACTGCGAGTTCATGAGCAACTTTTTGGTTAATATCTGTTGAATCCCCTATCAAAAATATAGAAGTTCCTTTTAGAAGCTGTGTAGATCCTGCTGTTAAGGATTCCCAAGACTCAACAATGTCGGGCCATTTCAAGTCTGGATCATGCTTCTTCAAATTTATAACTAGTTGATCTTCATCAATATACCTGTTCAACATAAGAAATGTCATATTTAGACATTGTAGTTCATACTGGTTGTAGGGAGGTTATCTACCATGACAACAACAAACCATATTGTTTCTGCAGGTTTTATTTTCTCAAATAGTTGCTTTGTTTCCAGAAGAGTTATGATAGACCCCAGGCGTTGTACTCTAATAGTCAAAGAGGTTTCATTTGCATCCACATAAACATCTTTTGAACTACGAATGTCTTGAGTCCCAAGTTGTAACCTCAGTTCCACTTCAGAAGAACTATCGGTGAACTGCATGAAATTTCATCTAGTAAGCAGGGGGTAAAAGACTGGTGAACGAAGAAAAAGGCAATTCCAGATATAGGGTGGATAAGAAAATCGTCCTTACTGAGTGTAAGCATGAGATATAAATTGCTAACGCCTATATGATGTAAGTTGTTATTCGGTGATTGGGTTATTGCTTTTGATTGTATTTATATATGAGAGCTTATCATCTCCTTAATCAATAATATCGTGAGATTGCATTGGCTCCAATATTTTAATATGGTATCAAAGCAAAACAATCATTATAATTCAACCAAAGCACAGGCAAACCATAACAATTAGGAATTATTACAATTCTTCCTGCCGTTTCTTATCCTATTCTAGAGTATCATGACAACCAATTTGCTTAAAACATTATATGCATTAAATTGATGCAGCCGGATTGATTATTCATTTCCAATAAACCATTTATATGTCTACGCCCAAATTTTCACCACAGCTATAATGAGACATCTGCATACAAAACTTCAGCTCTCTAACCTCTAGTTCCTCGACGTATGCTGATCAAATACGTCGTTTCTAAAGATAACGAATGGAAAAGAGAAGGAAAGTTCTCTTCCATTTATAAAATTCTAACAATAGTCAGTCCAGATACTATCCTTCTCGCTTTTGGAAGGCAAGACGAGTGGTTTTATCCAAGAAATACTTCCAAAAATTCTGAACGCAGCTACAAATACTACATATGATAGACTACAGAGAAATTCAACGAAATAGGGGAGGAAAATAAAAAACCAGAGCCACATACAATTTACAGTCCTAATTTTTGCACAAACCAAACAAAAACAATCGCAGAAGAAGTACCTCGTAATCCAAAGTGCGAACTGGAGCGGTGCTGGAGGAGCAGTTACGAGTGAAACGAGAACTGAAACGAGAAGTTGAAGGAGAGAGGTTGGCGGAGGAAGTAAGACCGATGGAATTGGAAGCGAATGCGACGACATTGGAGCAAGAAGAGAAGATCGAAGAAGAAAACTGGAGGCTTCTGGTAGGGTTTTGAGAAAAAAGGCACAGAGCGCTGGTAAGGCTCGTCGAAGCCATTAGAGCTTCGCGCGAAGAAAAGGGGGAAATTGGATAAGGAGATTGTAGAAGGCGGGATCGGCCGACGGTGGCCGGAATCTTTTGAACTTGATATTGGGCCCTAAAAGGCCCATTATTAGTTCATTGCTCGGCCCAATCTAAACATTATTGGATCACTAATGGCCCAACTTTTTTCATTGCTCTTAAAATCCTTCCCTTTCTTTACGAACTTGAACCCTACATTAACACACATGGCTATGCATACGACATATGATTACCACTACAATTTTCTTTGACAATCTTCACGAGAGGGAGATTAAACTTCAAACCTCCAGATTAATAGTATAAGTTTATGTCAGTTGAACTATACTCATGTTGGTACCACTACGATCTTTTAATTATGAGTAACTATCATATTTGTATTCGATTTATTAGAAACTTTCATAGGTAAAATGAGATCCAGCATGTCGGTCGCACGACATTGGTTGAATAATGTACCAAAAATCACTAACTAATATAAATTTAAGCACAGTTTGATCGATTTAGATATAATCATCAATCAAAATCTCAAGATGTTTCAATCTCCTAATTCCACATGTTTTTTAAATAAAAAACTAGAGAGATAGAAAAAAGAGTATTTCACTTTAATGATTTAAAGGAGTTAGTTTGCATTTAACTTTTTATGTGTCACGTGGATGGGCTATCTTTTGTTGGTATAAGATTTGAAATTTTATTTTATTTTTGTTCAATTTATTAAAGTAATTTTTACCACAAACGGGAATGGCCCATAATAGTTGGCATTTTATTGAATGTCAAAGGTGGTCCATAGTTCTTTTAATGTGGATTATCTATCACTCAATAATTTTATTTACTAATGTGTTTTTTCTTCTCAAACACTCGTTTTGCATATCTTTCTATTAGTAGAAATTTTGGTAGGACTACCAAATTATTAAAATATTATTTTGATTTCGCTATTTGTGTTTAATTCTATTTTACTACTTTCTATATATTTCAAATGTCTAAATTTAGTTTTTGTACGTTCAATGAATCTTAAATTTATTTATTAAAAATTAGTTTCCATCGAGATTGATTAAATAAAAAAATATATTTTATAAGGAAAAAAAAAAGTAAAACGTGAATATGTCTCAAAAAGAAAGCTTAATAGAGACCAATAATTAAGTTCCCATTTGGTAACTATTTAAATTTTTTTAGTTAGTTTTTCAAAATTAAGCATATAAATGCTTTTTTTGGCATCTAAAATTTCTGCTATGTTATTTACTTTAAACCAATGTTTTGAAAAAAAAAAAAAAAAAAGTTAGTAATATAGATAGTATATTGAATTTTTGTTGGCATGTCGATATTTTCACATATCTATGAGGTCAACATCATAATATTATGAGTAAATCAGTATTTCCACTGTGTCATAAAAAAATGGCAAATTAAAATGTCACCGGTGTAGATATAAGATAAACAATAAATATTTTGTTGTTCTGGAAGTTATTCATCAAAATTGATATTTTATCGATATTTTCATTGACATTTTTGAGTAATTGCTGAAACTTCGATATTTCCATACATTTTAAATATTGAATATACAAACAAAATGTTTAACCAATCAAGAACCTATTACTGGATAACGACATTTGATAAATAGATGTTGTTGTATTTGTTGAATGATAGCATAATGGACGTATGTAAGAAGTAACTTTATACATGAATAGAAAATAGACCATTATAACAAGTTTCCATGCACAAATTTTAGAAACATGTAATAAACTAATGAAATATATTCATCTCCTTCTTTTGATTTTCTTTTTTAAGTTGAATAATATAATGGCGAGAATTTGATTCTAGATCTTTATAATAAAAATATATGTTAAAGAAATTTATGGTTTATGATTTTTCTTAATTTATATATTTTTTTTATTATATTCTTAATGTCTAGTAAATTCATTATATTTTGATGAAGTTGATCATTCAATATAATATATAAAATTAACATATATATATATATATATATATATATATAATGTAATGTAATTTGCTAAAAGCCATCAATTTTACCTATTCAAGTTTCGAGTAGAATATGATAAATTTGAACATTTTTAATTAAGTTTAAATATCGATAAATTCTATTTTGGTTAAATTATAAGTTTAGTATATAAATTTACATGTTCATGTCTAAAAAATATTCATGTATTTTGAAAGTTTTGTCTAATATATCTCTAACATATTCAAACATTATAAAAATCAATTGATTTGTTGTGTTAGCTCACTTTGACCTAAACTTTCAATTGTATAGTAACTCTATGAATTTTTTAAAAAAATTTAAACATGTCAATGGCAATTATAGGTGTCTATTGGACATAAAAATAAAAATTTAAAGATTTAACAAACACTTTTTAAAGTTTATAGATTAAACATACTCTAAATTGAATGTTCAAAGACTTATTAAACATCTTCTTAAACTTTAGAAACTAAATGGATATAAGCTCAAAGTTAAATTAAACTCGTACCTTAGTATTTAAGAGTTTTTTTTTTCTTTTTTTCTAAGCCTAAGTTATTTACGTAACGTTATTTACATTCGTGACCATATGGTTTAGAGAAGTATATTGTATGAACTCTTTAATCTTAGAAACACCTCAATTTTGTAATCTGCATCATTCTTTCTAACAAAATTGTTCTCCATCTGCAAGGAATGAAATATCCATGGATATGTCGATACATCCGACGATATATCCGTAAATCGAAGGGTTCGACATCGATATTAAATATCCATAAATATTTCCAACATATTTTATAAATGCTCGTAAAACATGAAAAAAATGTAAACTATTTAGTCAAATATGAATATACTACTAATAATAATATTCATGATTTAGTTTTAGAGTAAAAATAACTTAATTATCAATTTAAATAAAATTTATAAATCTCGTGACTTATAGAAATATTTGTCGGTATCAATAGTTTATCAATATATCCATAAAATTGAAATATCAATATCGATATCGATATTTTAATCTTTGCTAATCCATCTCATGAACGTAGTTAATTAACCCACAGTCAATGAATCACGTAAACTTTTGTGTCAATCTCTTTGCTTACATTTATTCTTAACAAGTTTATAAGTAATTTTTTTGAAGTTTGTAGACTAAATGTATTTATATTGAAAATTAAACGACTCATTTAACATTTTTTAAAGTTTAGAAATCAAATATATTCGATTTATTACTAAACTTTAATATTAAGGATGAGAAAAAAAAAGTGGGTCCCAAATAGATGAGGTGTGGCAGAAATCAGAGTAGAGCAGTGATAATATATACAATTCAGCACATGTCACATCATGCATCCTCTTTTCATACTATGCATTTCCAAAAGCTAGTCATTATGAATGAATGATTCACTGAAGACTTTGGGATAATTTTTTATTTTTTAAAAAATTATTATTTATTTAATCTCAAATTTCATTTCATATTAAAATTCTATGTCACTGTCAGAGTGTCACAGGTTCTGACAACTTATTTTCCCATCCACCCCCTCTTCATTTTGGGATTTTCAAATTCATCCCTCTAAGCTCTTTTCTATCTTCTTTTTATTTTTATTTATTATAACTTTTTTAGTCTTTTAATCTAGTAATAACATTAAGTTCGAGATTTCTAATTAGATTTCTTTATTGAACATTGTGGAGTATTTTTTTTTTTAATAGACAGAGTGTATTTGTTCTTAAAAAATATATATAAAAGATATTAAGGCTTGTTTGGATTTTTTCTCATAAATACTGAAGGCATTGATTAAAAAAAATCCCAAATAAACAATTAGTACTCATTTTTCCAAAAAGGGGTTGTAAAATAGTATTTTAATATTAAAAAATGTCATGTGAAAAGAAATCATGAGCATAATTTTAGCATAAATATATATTAGTAACATAAATAAATTTAGAACTCAATTTATAAAAATTTAGTAAAGCCCATTTTTGTCCACAGATGAGTTATTTTTAATGTGTTAAACAATACACTTTTGAAAAGAGAGATTACTAAGATAAATTAAAGTAGAAAATCAAAGAAGTCTCTAAAGAAGCAGATACCCAATTTTCTTCTTCTTATTATTTTCTTTATTTCTTTTTTAAATGACAAATATAAATGAAATTACAAGCAATACCCTTAATCTACTATTGAGCCTGCCATGTTTCCTATAAGAAATTTAAAGACATTATCTGACACATTCAGAACTACCTTCTCGAACTAAAATACGTGTCAACTTGCTCTCTTCACATTGAAACATTAACATTAAAGACTTTTTCTACATCCCATATATCAATAAAACCATCTCGTAAAAAGAAAAAAGGGTTGTCAATAATTTACCCTAAAGGTAGACAATGTACTAAAATATTGAATTTTATAGCTAGATAAAGAGCTTTTTAGTACAGATAAAGCTAATTTATCAATAATAGTATAATTGAAAGAAGGTCAACCGATATTTTTTTAAAAAAAAGCATGCGTCATTCATTGTTGTTTAGTTTGTACCTCAAAAGATGTCGGGATAAAATAGCGAAAATATGTGGACCAACAGAGAAATAAAGAGAAGGGAGGTAGCTAAAGTAATTCACAATTTACATATATAATTTTAAACACATTCTAATATTGAGTAAATAATAATATAACAATAATTTAAAAGAAAATAAATAGCCCGCCTTGAATGCCGGGTAGAAAAGGAAATGACTGCCCGAAAGGACAGGACTAAGAAGGAATGGTCGTAGTCAGTTTCTCTATCGTAGGCTTGGAGTGCCCGAGCTGACCGAAAGAAAAGGGGGGAAAAGACAAAGGAGCGACACTGGTGCTAGAGTGACAGGCCGGTCAGCGAGGCGTCAATCATAAAGCAATGGATTACAAAATGATTTCGAAATAATAAAAGTAAATAAATAAAAAGAACCTCGATTGTCTCGCAGTACTTTTTTTTTTTAGTCATTATTATTAATATTTGCTTTTTAGCATTCTCGACGCTGATTGGCGGTGACGCTGGGAGCTGTGTCTTTGACCGTGTCGCTTAGCCACTGCGGCTCTTTACGAGATGTCACTTTCACACGTGCGAAGGATTTGAAAGCGTGTGTGCGCTTTATATTATTTTATTTTCCCTTTTATTTGTGACCGTGGGGAAGAATAATGCCTTTGGCCCCCGCGAGAATATCGCCTTATAATGCGTAGTGTTGTGTTATGACAAATTTTACAATTTTAACTTTTTTTCTTTCACATCTTTGTTTTTTTATTTGTTTTCAATATTGTCTTTTTTATGCTTTTTATTCATCACTTTTTCTCTCCATATTATCTCAAATTTAATTATTTTTAATACAATTGGTTAGAAAGTTTCGAATCATAAATCTTATAGTTATTAGTACACTCATATGTCAGTTGAACTATATTTAATTTGACAAAAAAAATTAAAATGCTAAGAAGGAATAATATTTTCTTTAGAGATTAATACCTTCCACCTTTAAGTTCTAGTACGATATTTCTACCAGTTGAACTATGCATAAATTGTCATATCAAATGATTTTGAATGTGTATTTTCAACCGGTTAATTGAAGGAGTATTTGGTTTAACTTTTCAAGTATTTAATTTTGAAAATAAGTCATTTTGGAAAAAAAAATTTAAATGTTTAGCAATCACTCAAAAGAGCCTCTGAAACACTTTCAAATAGTTTTCATCAAATGAGTTTAAATCAAAATGAATTTTAAAAAAATATTTTTTTTCTAGTTAATCCAGACACATTCTGTATCTCTCTCCTCCTGTCAAAATTGTTATCATGTATTAGAGATAATTTAAAATTTGAGTAGGAATATGAGGGTTCGAATTACGTACAAATAATTTGATTGTTAATACATCCATATATCAATTGAGTAATACTCATTTTCACGAAAATTTCAAATAGTTATTAGGGTTTGCGGATTTTAAACGTATTTTGTAATAATCATTTAGATTAATATCTTTAAAGAATATGGTTGGAGATGATATATATATTGTGGCTTTAAATTCTCTCCCTCTCTCTCTCTCAAAATGTTAATTACAATAAATACCGACGAGAAATCTGTCATTACAATAAATACTTTATAAGAAACTCGCCACTACAATAAATACATGCGAGACAAACTATATACTTAACGAAACCTTGTCATTACAATAAATATATACTTATGAGATGGTTCAAATTTTATAGTATATAATTTTGTTTCTTTAGTGCACGATGAATGTTAGGTATAAAAATTTAAATCTCCAACTGTTAATTATTGTCAAACTCAAAATCAAGACAATATCTTTTTGGTGTCTTTATTGGATGATTCGATCAATTTCTTCTATGATGGACTAAATGTCCACGTGAGCTTTAGAAGTTAAGATATCATATTAGATAAACATAATTGTCACCTGTCTCAAAACCACTAGTCTTATAAAATATTGTGACATTTCACGATCTTTTCACCGTGGGATCCTCAATACACTATTAAATTACTGATATCAACCCAAAAGTTTAAGCTGATGGGTTGTGGTAAATCTAATTATATAAACACTTTAACACTCCCCCTCTTTCGTAGGCTTGAAAACTTGTAGAATACCCGATAAGTGGAAAATCAATATTAATTGAAGAAGAAATTACATTAACGACATGATTACGAGTCTGTTTGGATTTACTAGAGAAAAAATATTTTTTTAAAAAAAGTCATTAAACTCTTCTGATAAAAACTATTTAAACTACAATTTAGAAGTGTTTCAAAAGCTATTTTGAGCAATTGTCAAACACTTCAATTTGTTCCAACATAACTTATTTTCAAAATTAAACGCTTAAATAATTAAACCAAACACATCATATATAAATTTGAACACAGAACTTTCCACTATGGTCCAAAGTCAAATCAGCCATAGAAAACAATCAGTTATTTAACAACTCATGCAAGGATAGAATTCTCCAACAATTATTATTATTATTATTTTTAAGTTATAAGTTAGTGATATATTCATAAGTATATGCATGCTTCTTTTATTTTCCATTTTATTATTTTTTTTAAAAAAAAAGTATTTAAGAAATAGCTATCGTAGACATGTCGAGGAATGTGAATTATTGAAGGGAATGAAGTAGGTCGACAAAATATCATATTCAAGTTGATTGCAGATTACATTATTTTATGGGCAGTGTGATAAAAAAGGCTTTTTATTGTCATCTTTTGCAAAGTCACGATCACCCATTGAGTTCATCCCCTTAATATTTCATGTTATATATATATATATATATATGCAACTTGATTGATTTGTGATAAGTCGTTTTTAAAGATTTTTCAAGGAGTAGATAAAATGCTTGTATTTATTGGAAAATTTATAAGATTCTATTTCATTTGTATCTATGCCTTTATTTAAAACAATTTAATATCATATTAATAATTTAACGATTTATCTTCGTTGTTGGACTCTTTCTAATACTATGTAGGAGAAAGTAGTTGCGGACTCGTAAAAGAGGAATGTTCTTAATTTTAATGAAAAAGTTGCACCTAACATCCTACATTGAGTAGTTCTTTTCGATTGTGTTTTACGATTGTTTCTTCAATCACTTTTCTTTAGAACATGAACTTTCTTTTGTTCTTGATCCTTTTTTTATTTGAGTATATAAACGACTGAGAGATTTGCAAGAGAGGCTATTAACTGCTACATACGTTTTTGTACATTTTGAGTGGAATATCAAGAAATTCAGTGTAGTGGAGGCCATGTTCTCTTTGGATAACGCTTATTAGCATGACTCAACAAAAAATTACCGGCTTTCTAATCTCTTATTTTTGTACAATAGAATTGTCAAGTAGATAAAATGCTAGATGAAGCCTAATTGAGTTTAGGATTATATTTAGTTTATTTAGTGCATGTTTGAGAGTGATTTTAAATTAGATTCTTATTTGCAAAAATTTTAACACAAATTTTATATGCAATGTAGATTCCTTAATATAAATATATGGCTAAAATGTAGTTGAATGAAATGTTGGGCTAAGAAATGAGATAAAAATGAAAACAAAGAAATCTAAATGGTCACCTTATAAAAGTAATCAAAATAAACATTTTGAAATTAACTACAAACTAAAGTGAAAAGAGGGGAAAAAAAAGAAGAAGAAAGAAAACACGACCAAAATAAAATATTTTATCTATATATGGACCAAAATGAACTGAGAATTTTAGAAATCAAAATAGTATTTAAACTAAATAGAATTTTAAATATACGTGGATGGATTTATTTACCCTAGAGTCGAGAAAAAAAAAAGGTAAAAATGTATATGAAAATACAAAATGAAAAAAAGGGAAATTATTGAAACATCTTTTATTTTGAGTTCCAGAATAGAAAAAGTCTATTTTAGTGAAATTTAAAGCCCTAGATAGAGGAAGAAAGGCCATGGCAAAGATTTCCACTTTTAAAAACAAGACAAATATATTGCATTAGAAAGGAGTATGAGAAGCTTTTCACGAAATAACTTCAATCGAATAAGTTCAAATCATACGGTTTTGTTCTATTTTTATTTTCCTCAATTCAAGTTTAAAAAAAAAAAAAAAAAAGTCATGCTTCAAATTCGTTTTCAATTTTGTATTTTTTTAATTTAAAAAAAATTACACATGTATTTCTTTCATTTAACTTTCAAAATGATGTTCTTTACTAAGTAATAATAATAAATTCAATATATGTTTTTTTTAAAAAAAAAAATTAAATCCCTAAACCATAAAGTAACAACTTTTATTTTTATACTAAGCTTGTATGAAAACAATGTTTTAAAAATAATTAATGGTAAAAAATATTTAAATAGTTCTATATACAATATTTAGAAGAAAAATTTTATCGATAGAAAAAATGTTAAACTTTTTACATAAATAATAAAAAGAACACTGATATACTTCGATCGACGTATATGAGAGATAGACTTTTATCAATTTCTATTATTAATAAATTTCTATTAACCTCTATAAAAAAAGAATAAAAATTTTGGTATCTTGTGTAAATAGTTTTTAAATCCCATATTTAAAAGCTGAAAAATATATATTTTTTCTTTTTTTTAGATTCTAACATTAGTAAAAAGTAGATAATGAAACAAAAAAAATCATAATATATTTTTAAATGTATAAGCTTAGTTTTTTTTTTTTTTTTTTTTTTTTTTTTTTAAAACAATGGTTAACTTTAGCTATTATATTTTAAAATATTTATTTTCTTCTCGGTATTTTTAACACAATTTATTTTAGTCCAAATAAATCAGATTTCTTTGTCTAAAAAATAACCTTTTTAATAGCGACACAATTAACACAAATGTTTCTTAAATATAGATACTGAAAAGATTAAAAAAAAAAAAAAAAAGATAAAATAAAATAAAATAAAAAATACCAAATATATATTTTAAAAACAATAAAATTAAGAGATAAGCACACATTGAGAAAATACAATATCCAAATCAATATTATTCAACCTCGTAAAAAGTAATTCATAATTTATTTAATAAACCACTTTAAATTAGCTTAAAAATAGTATTTTATTTATTAAAAAAAACAAAAAAAAACAAATAACTTTTGATAAGAAGTTGCACAAAAATTTATTGAGTAAACCACTTAAAATTAGCTTAAAAGTAGTATTTTTATTAAAAAAAAAGAAAAGAAAAGAAAAAACGAATCACTTTTGAAAAGAAGTTGCACAAAAATTTCATACCACTAGAAGCTAAGCAAGCATTATTTAATAATAAAATCATTATTATTACATGCAAATAGAAAAAAGGAAAAAAAGGGGGGTCTAGAGACTTTCACAAGGACGTGGAGTTGGGTGAAATCAAGGACGGTAGGGCACGTCGCTTTCCCAGATCTGACGGCAGACAAGGACTGCACGGCACGAAAATCAAGCCATTATGATTGTGCCACGTGTAAAGCTGGTGGGCCCACTAAAGGCAAATGCAATGATGGTTAAATAATTTGACATTCTCTTCTGCGAATGAATGTTATTGACTGACGTGGGTGTGCTTAGTAAAAAGGCAATTCTGAAAGCTGTAAAAAAAAACAAAAATTAAAATATATAAAGATTTTTTCAAAAAAAATGCTGCAATATAATACGGAAATGACGCTCCACCTGCATCTGTACGACGTCGCTTTGATGTGTGTGATTTTTTATTTTAATCATATTTAAAATTTATTTTGGGGAATTGTCAGTTTTTGTCTGCTCTATACTCCAAAATGCCTAAACATTTTTGAATTATATTTGTAAAAATATTTGTCCAAAGTTTAAATGGTGGCAAATATTTAGTTTAATTTTTTAAGTTTCTTGAAGTTTTTAATTTGCGTAATTGAATGTTTTTAATTAATCATTTTATATTTTAAAAAGAGTAATTTATGTATCATTACATTATTGTTCAATTAACAAATTTGTATATAAGAATCTTACTTATAAAAAAAGGTTTAGTTGATGACCGATATAACTTCTTTTTAGTGGATAATTTGATTTTTAATTGTAAAAATAACATTCCAGTTGCATGTCTCAACCATTCTAAATATGTCATTAAAACAAAAGTTAATTATACATGTTAACAAAATTAACAAGATTTAATTGATAATTTTGGAGATATTAAAGGTTAAAAATGACAATCTAAAATATTATCAAGAGAGATTTTCAAAAATAAAAAATAAAGAAAATTATCTACCCAAAATAGCAAAGTTGAATATTCTTCGATAGAGGTGTATAGAAGTCTATCGAAGTCTATATATATATATATTGGTAGATAGTTTTACATTTTTTTTATATATGAAAAATTTTCTATTATTATTAATATACTATTATTTAAATTTGTTAAGTATTACCATTAATGAAATGTTGGGCCTACGTTTCATTAATTTGATCATGTCAAAATTTTAAATATTCAATTATTTTGTTATTTTGTGTTGTGGGGTTCAAGGAAGGCTGCACAATTTTGTGAAAAGTGAAAGTTGGTTGTCTTGTGTACCGTAAAAAAAAAAAAAAAAAAAGAGAAAAAAGTGTAAAAGTCAATATTTGAACAGTTGTAATAAATTTAAACCCTATCTAATAGCCTAATCTTTGTTTAATGAATGTTCTATTCATTCCTTGAAAACGTCAATCTAATTGCCCATAAGTCTTTCTTTCCTTCTTTATTATTTTTTAATGTTTACTAAAGCACTTCCCCTCAATTGTATATTTCCATTCTTTAATGAGGTAACTTTATTTTATATTTTCAAGTATATGTAGATAAGGGTATTAAATTATTCATTCTAAATGTAAATGTTGGATTTTGCTCAACACTTCTAAGTAGATTTTAGAGATAAAAAAAAAAAAAGTTTATATATAGATATGAGAGAACTTCCAAATCATCTGGTATGAAAGATTCATTTTAAAGAAATATTTTTATTATTATTATTTTTTTTTTAGTTTAACAATTATAAGAGTAGATCAAACTATTGACCTTAAAAATGATACTAAATGTATTATCCACTAAACTGTGTTCCAATTTATTGAAATATCTAGAATTAGTTCATACAAATTTGTTATTTTCATTAAAATTAAATAGGCCACATGATCACCTCAATTAAAATGATTTGAATAACTAACTTTTAGTACAAATAATAATTTATATGAATGTTTAAGTGTTTGTAACTAAAGCTTTTAATCTTTGGGAAAAAAGGGAAAAAGACTAAAGCTTTTAATTGAAGATTGAACTATGAGAAAACTATTCTCAGTTTTATTATAGCCAAGTTAAAGATACTAGGGCATGGTCAAAAGTTAAAAGATCGAACATTAGAAAAAAAAAATCTAAAATGATTTTTTTTTAAATAGTTAGAGCTGCTCACAATCTAGCATCTTTGGCTTCCTGATTTTTGAGGTTCTTAGAGTGTGGAAAGATGACTTTCCAGCCTAGGTAGTTTCTCTTATTCTTGAAAGGGAGCTATATTGTGGTTTATGGTTCTCGGTGGTTTGGCAAATAACAATTTGTATTAAGTTTTAAATTCATTGAATTGCATCTCAATAACTATAAATGTGAAAATTTTAAACTTAAATATAAATAGGTGTTGCAATTTTTCTGATGATTTTTCGTTCACAATCATGTTATTTTATACACACAAATGGGTGTGCACATTTTAATTAACAATAGAACATATAGATGGTACAAAGTTGATAGGATTTGAAAGTTAAAACAAACATAACCTAGATATTTGTTGAAAAGCTGAAATCATGGAAATACTCATGCATTTCTAAAGCTCGTTACTATAAAATTGGGCTTTAATGTCGGTTTAGAACTAACATTATGGGGGTACAATGTCGGTTGAAAATCGACATTGAAGATCGGGTTATAAAAGGTCTTTAAGTCGGTTTTAAACTGACATTATAGCTGACCGAAATTTCAATGCCAATTATCTTCAATATTGGTTAAAAACGGACATTGTACACAATCTTCAACGTCAGTTTAAAACCAACATTGTACACCATCTTTGATTTCAGTTGAAAATCGATATTGTACAACATCTTCTATGTCGGGATTTTTCTAATTTTTAACAATTGTCCTATTTTTTTAATGCCTCATTTTTTAAATTGTCTAATCCATTTTTAGTTTGGGGTCAAAGAGTTAAAAACAATATTAAATGTCTCGTTTTGGGTCAGAAATAAAGATGATACATGAATATGCTTACTGCATGCATAAATATAACTCTTATATTTCATGATGCATGCACATGCTCTTTTCTAATTTCATCATGCCATATTATAACGCTTATAATACATGATGCATGAATAATTACACAACCTAAAGTGGGCTTCAAATCTATATGTCATACACTATGTCATATAAACCACATACATCCCATGTATATTAAACAAAAGTTGATGAACTGGGATAATTTGCCTCAAATCCTCAAAAAATAAAGATAACTATTACAAAAGCAAAGCGTCTCCAGTTCAAACAGGCGAACCGGGTCTTGAACCGTCCGGTCAAAGTCCGCGTCTCCACTGATCGTATACCAAACTTTCTTGTGATTGTCTACACGAAAGAGTAAACGCTTTACTCAATCATTTACCAACGCTTCCAGAGCTAAACGATCGTGTACCTTTTACTATCCAATGAAGCAGGAGGTATGCGATCGTGCAGCACGCAACGCATAACGCAAACCTTAAATGATCGTCTAAACGACAACGATGTGGTGAAGCACAATAGTTTAAATGATCGCGAGCGAGCGTCTAAGTATCGTATACCGCGTGATAGTATAGGTAGTGACTATGCGATGAAGCATGCTAACTACACGATCGTTTAGTGCGCACGCCTTTTACTAAATGATAAGCATCATATGCTTCCACTCGATCGTTTACCTCCAGCGTCTACGCGATCGGGCAACCAACGCTACACGATAGAGCAAATACTTTACCCCATCGTTTAGCATTCGTTTAGTAAATACTACACGATCGCGTAGAAAAATCTACACGATCATTTAGCCAAATCCCAACGATCGTTTACCTTAGGCTACACGAAACGACCAACTCTAAGTCTTCTTCCTCGCTGAGAACCGCATCTCCATGCTTCGAAACTTCATCACGAACGACTCGACAAACTCAAACACTTTGAACTACAAACTCGATTGCATGTTAATTATGCACAAAAACACAAGGGCCATTACAAATTAACATTTTGTAATCAAAAGAAAGCTTTTAAACATAGGCAATTAACCTGTAAACATTCATCAACACCATCCACAAACGCATTTAGCACTTAAACGCAAATGCAGAAAATCCACCACGACTGTAAAAAAATTTCAAAACAGAAGTGAAATTTGGAATATCAGAAGAATCTGGCTTTGATACCAATTGAAGGAAATCGGACATGAGGGTTTCCATGAGCAGCGAAATGATTGTTCCAAATTCTATTTGATATTGAACATACATAATTACAGTACAAGAAATGAAAACTTATAGGTCATGCATAATAAAAAAAATTACAACATGTTTCAGAAGATAATCAAGGGAAAAAGTATCATACCTTTGAAGACTCAAGCTTCAAGCTCCCTCGATCACGAACGCTCATTTAGTTTCCAAGACAGCAACACACGAACGCTCGAACACTACGACCACAACACAACACGATCAACAGCAACAACGAACACAACAATCTCCAAGATCACGAACCCATCGAACGACCTCCAAAACCTCGAATTTTTTTAACACACGGGTTGGGTTAGGTTGATTAGTTTTTTTGGGTCATCGATTTTTTTAACACCCCTATATGTTTCTATATACAAATCTATTGAAAAGCCGATGAGAACCTTTCTTTCGAAAGGTACTAAAAGGGAGGGAGGATCTCATTTAGTAAGATGGGATATTGTCACTACACCAAAGGAGAAGGGCAGTATTGGCATTGATAAGGTGAAGATCACAAACATTGCTCTGCGTAATAAATGGCTATGGAGGTATTTATATGAAAAAGAATTTTATTGATGCTAAATACAGATCTGAAGTGCCTTGATACACTACAAGAATTTTGGGCTTTAATGTCGGTTGATATAACCAACATTGAAAATCGTGTTATAAAAGGTCTTTAATGTTGGTTGTTTTTAATGTCGGTTTTAAACCGGCATTGTACACCCTCTTCAATGTAAGTTTAAAACCAACATTAAAGATAATTGACATTAAAGACCTTTTATAACACGATCTTCAATGTCGATTGTCAATCAACATTAAAGCCCTTTAATGTCAGTTTTAAACCGACATTGAAGCCTAGAATTAATGTCCGTTTTTTCAATTATTGTCTGTTTTTTAAATGCCATCGTCGAATCCATTTTTAATGTTGGTCAAAAAGTTAAAAACGACATTATATGTCTCGTGTTGGGTCAAGAAATGTCTGTCATTGTTCTTTTATTAAAAATAAAAAAACTATTCATTGTAATGCGTGCTTGTTATATTCTGCATGGCAAGTCAATAATATTTGTCTTCCACTTATAAACTCATTGAACTCAAATGTGAAATATAACAATAGACAAAACAATATACTCTACTACAAAACTAAATACAAAGTTACCTGCAATGAAGCGCACTTTTATAATAATTTATCCACAAACAAGAATTAATATTTCCAATCCATTCTATAAGTACTTATCAAATATGAAATAAACATACTAACCAATATTTGCATATCGATAACACACTTCCATAGAACAATAATTATAATTTTCATATCTAACACTCATATGGAACCACCCGCCTCTCCAAAACTACAATTAGAAATATCAATCACCTCATAATATTAATAATCATTTCTCCCATTCACAAATATCAATTAGTGCTTCCATGAATACTCACGCCAAATACCCATAAACAAAAAAATTATACATAAATCTTCCAATAAACAAATCATGGTTAGATAACAATTCATCTATCCGCAAACCAACGATTAGTACTTTGATTCATTCTAAACTTGCATATTTTACTCAAAACTCGTCAACATTCATTCTAAGCTAACATTTACAGTTTATTGAGACAAAAAAAACAAGAAGTACATCCTTACACAAATCAGCCAACAAAACTTACCCATTGTGTTCGAATTACGTCTTGGTTATATACATTTTTTGTATTGAACTACAAAAAGGAAAAAAAAAGAAGAAGGTAAACTCAACATAAGTTTACATCATTTATTAAATTAAAGCTAGTATATAAAAAATAAATAATTTACGTACGAGGCTAGTAACGGCAGTAGTAGGATTATGCACTATTTCATGTATATACTTTTGCACATAGTACCCGCATCCTAAAAAATCTAATTGACGGGGGCACTGCATATGGCTTGAAAGAAACAAAAGAGTCTTCCATGATGAGAGCAAACAACAATATCGATTGTAGGATGATGTTTTTGTTGGGTTTTATGTCTTAAAACCCGCAATTTGTAATATGAAAAACATTTTCTATAATCAATATACTTATTATTGATTTCAAAAATTGTATGAAAGTCTAAATCCAATAAACTAAGACCCATGACTATTATATGAGTGCTTGAACTTTATGAGGAGACATAAGAGTGGATCAGGTTTGAGTAAATAGTCAAAATGATCTATGGTACATGAATAAGGTTAGGTACCTTATTGGTAACACCATTGGATGCGGCCTACTCTGTATTTGTTACAAAGAGTTGTAAAGTGCTACATACGACATGATCCTAATTCGTACATGTTATGGCATGAGGAGTGGAGGCGTCCTATGCAATGAGTTTGCATAAGATCGAACCAAGAAATAAGTCACTCTTACTTTATAACACTGTTTACTGTATAAGACTGACTATTTCACTTAGACTCCTGTTTATTCGGGATTGCCCTTAGATTTTCATAGATGAGGGTTGGCTCAACAACGTCGGCTCAATAAGACTCCCATTTCAGGGGTAAGACCGAATAGTTAGTTGGGGACATAGGCTACAAGACGTTGTTTACGCCTACCCGATTTAGGAATAGAAGAAAGATTGTTCTCTCAAGTATTGAATCCAAGTCTTGAACAAGAGGCCCCACCCTCTCACTAGGCTGAGAGAGTTTGGTTTAGTGATTGGATCACAAACCAGTTGTTGAGGATCAGTAGGAACTTAAAGAATAAGATGTAATCTCGGAGGTAAAACAGATATTTGACCCAGTCGTTATTACGAACAACCTGTGAAGGGTTGACTTGCTGATTATGATTAAATCATGTGGACATAATATATCTATAGTGGGGGGAGTGAAAATATGGTGTTGGATCGATATGGCAACCCTAGAGGGGAGGTGAATAGGGTTTAATTAAACTTTTTTTTTTCTAAATTAACCCAATTAAACAAATTAATACACTTTTTATAAATAATAAGAAAAATTCAAATTATGCAACAAATAAGATGACAAAAAATGTGATAATTTAATTCTATCAAATTTTGGCAAATAAATAAGAACAAACTAAAACATACAACAAATTGCTTAAATTAATTGCAAAAATAAAAAGGAAAGAGTTAGAGAAAAAGACACCATAATTTTTATAGTGTTTCAGTCAAACTCGACCTACTCCACTTCCCAAGCGCCTCTTGAGAATTTGAATAAAATCTTTTCGACTCTTTCTACGGATTAGAGCCCAACCGTTACACCACCGCTTCTTTTATGGGTTCAAGAGCAAACCCGATCCTTTCCATAGTTTAGGATCAAACTGTTACAAATGTTGGAATTTTTGAAAAACACAATACAACTCTCACTAGAGTGGATTTACAAGTTTAAGCACTCAACAAGTTTATCCTCAAAATACAATAACACTCTCTCAAGAATAAGATAAAAAGAAAAATTGGGAACTTAGAGAGAGCAATAATGGAACTTTTGAGTTTTGGAGGATTATGAAATGTAAAATTTGTTGGTTTAAAAATTAGAGAGGAAGATGGTTTATATAGAGATGGAAAAATTTTTAGAAACCACAATTAATTTGGACCATTGGATTTTGGAAAAGAAAAATCAATGTTGGAGATTTTAAACTAAACTAATCGTTCGATACAAACAAAATATAATATTAAATTCCTTTTCTTTTTAAAATTAATCCAAAAAATAAAAAACTATATCATGTGTCAAAAACTAGCCGTTAGACACAAACATAAAATAATATTAAATTCATTTTCCTTTTAATTCATTTTCTTTTTAAATTCATTCTTTTTAAAGTTAATCCAAAAATAAAAAACATACAATGTGTAAAAAACTAGCCATTAGACACAAACATAAAATAATATTAAATTTATTTTCCTTCTAAATTTCTTTTTAATTTCAATTTTTTTATTTTAAATCAATCCAAAAATCAAAAGTCCATCATATGTTAATCTCTTAATGATCCTGATCCACCATTCAACCAATATGTTGTCACATGTCTACATGTAAATGGCCTAGTTATGCCACGTCATCCACCACGGTATTTTCTCTATAGACTTGTTTCGGTCATATTGTCTTCGTTTTAGCTCCGATTTGAGTGATTCAAGAGGTGTTGGAATCGTTGTTCCAAGCTTTATGCTATGGACATATTAAAACACTAAGATTTTCAGTAATTAAAAATTGAGTTTTTTATCATCAAAACATTGATTAATTAATTAATAAAAATTAAATAATTTGAGATTAAGGGCCAAAAAGCCAACATATGGGCTTTAGTAGAGTGACTCATTAGTTAACGAATGAATATTAATCTGGTCTAATGAGTTTAGCCAATTAATCTCGGATCGTTGGAGCCCTTGATCTGTAGGTCTGCGAGGTCCCCCTACTAGCTCGTAACGGACTAACTCTAGAATAGCGTGATAATTTAACTTGAGACGTTCAAATTAGAATTAAGGGAATTAGTAATTATATGAGATATAATTACGTGTTTAATTTGAGAATTAAATGGAATAGGAGAATTTATATTTATATATTATTTAAATATATAAAGATGGATGTGTGTAAAAATTAATTTAATATTTGATATTAGATTAATTAATTTTTATTTAAAAATTAATTTTATTTTTCAGTTTTTAAAATCAAAATGGATTTTAAAAATCAAGTTTTGATTTTTGATAAAATTGGACAATTGAAAAACAAAACATTAAAATGGAAAAATCATGTTTTCCTTTATCCTTCTTTTTACTTGCTCACACAAAAGCCATCATCTTTGCTTTGTCTTACTCCAAGCATGAGCTGTAACTCATGCAACTCTCTTCCTTGCATGTTGATCTGCAATATAATGAAGAGTTTGGAGTAAAATTCGGGCATGCAATCAAGAGAGAATTTTAGAGAAAATTTGTGCTGAAGAAAGAGTTCTTCAACCAGATTGCTGCTGTGAGCTATTCTCCTTAATCCCTTGATTCAAGCTTGTTTTGAGTTCCACAACTCAATCTAGAATACCAAGAAAATAGTGGGGAAGATCTTGAGGTGGTCTGCAATAAGATTTGGAGAAGATTGCAGTTGGAGAACAAGCTTTGAAGAAGTTCTACAAGAGGTATGTCATGAAACTCACTTGTTTTCTGCAAGAGCATGCTTTATATTTTGTCAAAATTAGTGAATTAGAATACTTAAATGATCCTTGTGCTTCTGTTGTTGCTGATACATTCCTACAGTTTTATCGTTGGTTGGCCTTTGAAGTACTAAATCATCCTTATTTTGTGATTATGATGCTCCCACTATTGTCCTAAACTGGATGATTTTTGTAACCCTACCGCCCTTGCTCTTTCCTCCTATTTTGGTTTTGAGCTATCCTCTAGCTCTCTATACATACTCTTCAATTTTTAATGGAATACAACACTACCAGCTTCGAGGTATGATGAAGGTACTAGGGAGGCGTCAACCTAGTTGAGATATCTCGGTGCACCATATGATCCCACTATCTTTTAGTATCTTATTAAAAAAAATGGAAATTTATATTTTTTTTGGTTAAAATTAATTAGTGAATATCGAAAATTGAACCACAAGTAGAAATTGATAAGATTCGATTTAGAAATTGAACGTCTAAGATAAAATTTGTATACCTTACTAAATTTCGAACCAACAATTGATCTTTTTTTTCACATTTTCCCCTATTTTTCCCTTAAAAATTAAGTCAAGGATGCAAATAAAAGCAAGTGCTCTATATAACAAAGCATTTGATTAAATTAAATAATACCTAGGACCAAGGTTGATTTAAACTTCAAACATGTAATCAAACTTTTAAAAATAAAAATTAGATAAAAACTAAGGATAAAATACGAAAAATAAAAATACATAATTTATCCCAAAAAAATGTAAGAAGGTTATTGATTTTCTTCTTCTTCTTTTTCTTCTTTCGTGAAGTCAAAGTTTAAAAACTAAAACAACTTTTAAAGCTATCTTTCGACGGTCGTATTTTGAATTTTAGACCATTCGAGGCGAGCTAAAGTGGATAAGTTAGAACTAATTATCAACACAAAAATCGATGCTTCGACTTTCCACTTTCGCAATTATTGAACAGTAAATATAGTCTATATTGTAATTAAGGAAAATTATTCATTTATATTCTTAAATTTTAGGAGTTATATCAATTTAATTAATAATTATAATAATTTAAATCACGAACTATCGTAAGAGTGTCAATTTACAGTTTACGCCCTCTACTATGTTCCATTTCAAAAAATTTCGTGCGAAATTTATAATTGTATCAATTAAACTTGTAAACTACCATAAATGAATCAACTCAAATTCTTAATCAGTATTTTCTTTAAGAATCGTCGTCCATGCATTTACTCTCTAATGGTCCATTTTGTAAAACTGACACTTGAAGAAATCCACTCACATTCGAGAGTTAACATAGATGATTTTCAAAGGTAATCGTAATAAAGGGTCTAAATTGATTGACCTATGACAATTTAGTAGTTTAATTGAATCAAATTATAAGTTTAACACGATATATTTGTCTAACGAAATTTAGAGGAATATGTAAATTGATATATTTATAAAATTTCATGATTTAAATTGATATAATTATCAATTTAGAGTCAATTTTAGTTTATACAACCTAAAATTAAGGGTATAAAATTGATATTTATCCTATAATTAATTATTCTATATATTTATTTTTGGAAAAAAGATGCTATTATTATTACTATATGAAAGAAAAAAGAGATTATATAAAGGTGAAAAACTAAAGCAAATGCTATAACTTTCTCTTTTTTTCTTCTCTCTTTTTTTAAAACATTTTTGTCTTTTGATGCTTAACTACTATTCAATCCTTACGTGCAAGTTTTTTTTTCCCCCCCTCAAATAATGTATTTTAGAAATAAATAAATGCTAAAAGAAAAAAAAAAAAAGAAATTCTTCATTTCATTCATTGTATTAATAACTTATCCTAGACTTTAATTTTGTCAGTACTAAAACAATAAAAAGTAAAGTTGGCCATTCTCACTTTTTGGATGTACGCTTTCCTTCCCTTTTATTTTCTTTTGATTTTTTTAATGCATAATTTTCTCTTTGTGAAATAAATGAGAAATACGTTTTGTCATTGTCATTATTCTGCAATATTTATTGTTTATTTTTAATTTATTTTTTTAAAAAAGTGAATTTTGCTTAAAATATTTAGTCAATTACCATAGATTATTTATATATATATATATTTTAATATAGAAGCTTTCTCTTTCAGTGTGTGTATATATATATTAGAAGCTTTCTTCAAAATTTTAATTTTTTTTAATAGAATTTTTCTTTTTCAAAATAAAGAAGAAGAAATTTCGAAATCCAAAGCTAACCTACAAAATGTCCAATAATATTTTAGACAATGAGAAATAAAAAGAATGAAAAACACCATGATTGAATGAGTATTATTCTTGTACCCTGTCCTTCAAATTCTTTGCTAAAAGAAAAATACCTGCCACTACAAGAATTTGGACTTTTGTCGATGACGAAAATCATTGAATAAAGTAAAAAAACCATTGGGACAACCTATCCCAACGAAAATTCAACCATTGACTGCATCGTTAGAAAAACCTTCCCCGATCCAAAAAAAAGCATTATCGTCAGGAAAAAAGATATTTCGTTGAAACAAGGATGAGGGCTTTTACTGACCCTAAATGATACCGTTGGGAAAAGTTATTTCTCTTGACGGTAAGAATAATTTCCGACCGCTGGGATAAGTCAGCTTATGCTTGCGGTTCCATTTGCCGTTGGGAGATGGTTACTTATTCCGACGCTCAATCTACGATTCGACCGTCGACAAAAATTAACTTGAGAGTTATTTTAGCATGAAATTACACTTTTTTTTTTTCTGACCCCTGTATCGTCGGGAGATGGCTATTTATGCCAATGATGACCTATTTAAGCATCGGAAAAAAGGTAAAAACAAGCATGAAATTACACTTTTTCCTGACCCTTGTACCATAGGGATTACATATTTAGGTGTCGAAATATCTTTTTTTTCTTTATTTACTAAATTTTATATCTATTTCTTTTTTCTTTTACAAATGTCATACTATTTAAATCTTACAAATATCGAATAAACTAAATTAAAAATTTATAAAATTAATTAGATGTCTACAATATTAAATAATATCTAGAAAACATGTTTGAATCTTACAAATTTGTCAAATAAACAACTACTAATACTATCCATCTTAAATATAATATAACATCCACAAGTTCTTAACTCTGGAATAACATTACGTAATATCCACAAGGTATCCATAAAACACAATTCTACATTCTAACTTAGCTTGTTGGGAGATGAATCTTCAACATAAATCTCAAGATACCTACAAAATACAAATTTAAATAAGTTTAATGCTCAATATACCATATACCAATCTCAAAATGAATATAGAACTTAAAACTCAATCAAGAACATTAACGAATTGAAACAATCCAACTCAAATTTACATATTTCAATCTCAAACTCAATATAGAACTTAAAACCCAATTTAAACTTAAATATAATTATACATTTACCCATATACCAACTTTAAACCCAACATAAGAACATTAACAAATATAAATGAAATTTATGCAATCTCTCCCTCCACCTCTTCCCCTCCCACCATTCTTTAGCCTCATACCAACCTGTATCTACACATTTTAAACTCAAACTCAATATACAAATAACAATCTCAACATCAGTATATAACTTAAAACTTAACTTAAGCATAAACATAATTAGACAATCACCCCTATACCAAGGGGAACCCAACATAAGAACATTAACACATTCAAATGAACTTTATTCAAAATGAATACAAAACTGAAAGCTCAACTTAAGAACATTAAGAAATTGAAATAAACTAACTCATATTTACTCATTTCATTCTCAAACTTAATATAGAACTTAAAATCCAACTTAAACTTAAATGTAATTATACATTGAACTTTATTCATCCCCACCAAAAAAAAAAAAAAAAAACTTATTTTAACCATAAAACTCAATATAGCATATACCCATCTTAAAATCATTCTCAATCTCAATATAGAACTTAAAACTCAACTGAGAATATTAACGAATTGAATAAACCAGCTCATATTTACATATTTCAATCTCAAACTCAATATAGAACTTATATGGAAATTTAAATTTAAACACAATTATACATTTACCCCTATAACAATTTTAGCCTCAAATTTAATATAGCATATTCTCATCTCAAAATTAATCTCAAACTCAATATAAAACTTAAAACTCAACTTCTGAACATTAACTATACTTTACATAGCTATACGTTTATGTTGTTACTATAACTACAGGATAACAATATACACGGTCTTCTAATTAGTTTACTACGAAAGTTGAAGAGCTTATACCTAGTTTGATTTATCTTCTTATGATTTCATGAGTTGTAAGATCATAACTTTCATATCATCCATCTTAATTTGTCTTCTTTCTTTCAATTTGTTCAATCAAGCCAATCTAGTATTTAAGGATTATATCTCTTGTTGTTGCTCCTCTATAACTTTCAAGGAGGATTCACTCGACAATAATCTATCTTTTCTTGATTTTTTAGACTTTGGTGCCTTACCAAGGCCCATTTCTGTGTCCAATACCTGCTCGCACATTTCTTCTTCCAATATTGGTTTAAACCCATCTTAGGTGAAGGCTTCTCTCATCTCGACCATTTGACTCTACATCAATAATTTAAACAAATAATTATATGACAATTGTATATAAATAAAGTTACATTGAGGAATAAAAACTTAGGTATGCATCATTAGTGGCCTGATAACAAAGAGTTGTCACTTTTAGAGTGCGTATACTTAAATAAGTCTACTAGGTTCATTATTTGACTGTCGGGTCCTTTCTGTAAAACAATTCACATAGAAGATATATAATACTTTCTTACAAATCAAATATACAAATACTTTTATTTCTATCGTCAATTTTTGTATGCATATAAAAGTCTTAGAACCAACTGTATGAGTGAACTTTAGAGCTGACTGATTATTTTGATTAGCCTCTGCCACTTTCTAATAAAACGAGAAATTAAGAGGAAAAGAGTAATTGACATGTAAGTAAATTGAAATAAACATAAAAGTTCTTACTTTCCATTCGGTGGATTCAAACTTAGTACATAAAAAATGCCAATCTTCGATGGCATCTTTAAATCGATGAGGTAGGTGTACTTTCTGCCTCTTTAGGACTTGCATATTTTTTTATAGTGTTTGTGTAATTCCTATTGGGAATATCCTAGAACTCGCAGTTTGTGTTAAACATTCTATTTTATCAATAACAATGACTTGTTGATTTTGCATCTTATTATGAAAATCCAATAAACACATCATTGGCTATAGTCTGAATGCTATAACTTTATGTAGTGACATAAACAGGATCAAGTTGACAGTATATAGCCTAAATGGTCTAATAAGTATATGGATGAAATTGGGTATCTCATCCTGGTAACACTATTGGATGCGGCCCACTCTGTAGTTGTTACAAGAAGTTGTAAGGTGCTACAAACGATATGATCCACAAATCGTTCATATTGAGACATGAGAGTAAGGGGCATCCTATGCAATGAGTTTGCATATAGACTGGACCAAGAATATAGTCACTTTTCTTTATAACAACCGTTTACTGTTAAAACTGACTATTTCATTTATTATATAACCTAGGTTAACTCGATCTTAATCCTGAGCTAGCTATGAACTCCTGTTTGTTCGGGATTATCCTTTGATCTGCAAACGGTGAGAGTAGTCCAACAACATTGCTCAATAAGCTTACCATTTTGGGGATAAGACCGGATGAATAGCTGGGGACATAGCCTTACAAGATGGAATTCAGTCCTACCCTATTTAGGATTAGTAGATAGGTTGTTATCTCAAGTACTGACTCTAAGTCTTGAACATTCGGGCTCTACCTTCTCATGATAGAGAAATGATTTGATTCATAGAGATTATGAATCAGAATTGTTCATTAGAGGATCAATAGAAACTTAAGGAACAAGATGTAGTCACTGGGGTAAAATGGCATTTTTGACCTAGCTGTGATTACGAACAACCTGTGAAGGATCAACTTACTGATTATGGTTATTAAGTGGACATAATATATCTACAGTGAGGGGAGTTCAATTATGGGATATAGTGGAGTGTTTCATTAATTAACGAACGGGGGTTAGATCAAACTAATGAGTTTAGCCAATTAATCTCGAATCGTTGGAGCCCATGATCTGTAGGTCCGCGAGGTCCCCCTACTAGCTCGTAAATGGATAAGTTTTAGGGTAACTTGAAAAATTAATTTGAAACGTTCAAATTAAATGGAACAAGAGAAATTATATTTAAATATGATTTAAATATATGAAGATGATTATTGTGCAAAAATTGATTTAGTATTTGATATTAAATTAATTTATGAAATTAATTAAAGAAAATCATTTTTGTATTAAAATGGTTTTAAAATCATTTTTTGTTTTAAAAGAAAATGGAAAACGGTTTTGCATGGTTGCACAAAATGGGGATTCAATTTTCTCTATTACCTTCATCTTCATGGTCACACAAAGGCCATTATCCTCTCTACTTTGATTCTCCAAATATGAGCTGCAAGCCATGCACTCCTTCTCTTTGCATGTTTTTTAACTATTTCAATTCTGACCTATACTCTTTAAACGAATTTTTCATCTATTCATCGATGAAATCATTAACTAGATGGTTAGTCAAGTTTACCTCAAGTAAGATATTTTCTCCATCCATGAAAACTAGAGGAGGTATACATTCCACCTTTCCATCATATTGTTTGCTCTTGCACCAACTGTGATTATCTAGAAGATAACATCGATGTCCTATAAAACATGTTGTTCAACTCCATTTATTGGCTCCCATATTGCATTAGTACATTTTCTGCAATGACACCTTGTATTTTTCGAGTTATTAACATGAAGTTTGCAACTTCAAGGAATCGGACTACTCCTTTTGCATACTCAGTTGATAACTTGTTCCTAATCTTAATCCACTTTTTATTCATTCTTAATAATATATGTGATGAGTTGAATCTATATGATTTAGACAATTAGTTATACTATAACACATAGTTTCAATTTCTAAGTATTAATTTTTTCTTAGATGAGTTGTTTTCATTAAGAACAATATTTGACCACATATAATAAACCCAAATTAAAATATTTGTTAACACTTTTAGTTTCATTTCATTTTTTTCTTGTTTGTATTTCTTTTTTGGGTGAATTTTCCCAATCATCCTTTAAAATAAAATCTTCAACAATAATCATGTAAACTAAATATAAACCATCAAGATCATATTGCCCAAGAGCCTAATAAAGTCCAAACTAATTTCATTCATTAAGGCCACTAAACTTATAGTTTTTTCTTCTTCCCATGTGAGACATATCCTCAATACGGAAAGTGTGTCCCTATTTAACTCTTCCATCAATCTTGCATTTCAAATTTGATATTCCTCCTCTAGTACAGTTTTTTTCTTTTTTTGCTGTTTGTCGTTGCATTCAAACTCCAAAAGTTTCCTCAGTATTTAGTTAACTAAACTATACCCGCTGCAAAAAATCTCAAAAAATTCTAAAGTCATTTAACTCTTTTTGGATAGCATGAATCCTCCCCAAACTGAATATAACAACAAAATATTATGAATAAATTAAGCCAAAGAGATTTTGGGTATTCGAAAGCAACCAAGAAAATCCCAAAACAAACCGACAAAACACTTACCCACTGCACAAACGGTGGAGACAAGCGGCAATTGGCGGCGAACGGCGGCAGTCAATGATAGTGGCAGCCCGATCTACGATGGAAAGGAAAAATGGGTGTGAGGTAGGAGTGAGAAACTGAGGGTTAGAGAGAGAGAAGCAACAGGGGCGACGACTGCTGAAAAAGGAAAAGAGGGGAAAAATGAGGATTTTAATTGACCCTCTTTCGACGCTCTAAAAAACCGTCCAACTAAGTAGGTTCTCCCAATGGTCATTTGGACAACCATAAAGAGAACTCTAATAAAAATTCCTTAACATTTTTTAAAATTGACCCTCTCCCGACGCTCGAAAAATCGTCGGACTAAGTAGGTTCTCCCGATAGTCGTTAACCACCATCGGGATAACTTTAATATAATTTCAACAACCCTTTTTATTTAAATTCACCATCTCCCGACCCTTGCAAAACCATCTGGCTAAGTACATTATCCCAACCCTAGTTTGAACCACCATCGGGATAACTCCAATAAAATTTTTCCAACAATTTTTTTTAAAAAAAAATTAACCCCTCCCCAGACGCTTGTACAATTGTCGAGCGAAGTATATTATCCCGGATAGTTTGACCCATCGTCGAGATAACTCTAATAAAAGTATCCCAACCTTTTTTTTAAAATTGACCCTCTCCCGACGCTCTTAAAATCATCGGGCTAAGTACGTTCTCTCGACGGTAGTCCACTAGAAGAAATTCGGCCTTTAATGTCAGTTTTAAACCGACATTAAAGGCCTTTAGTAACACCAATATTACAGCCTTCAATGTCGGTCTCTCAATATTGAAAGTCTTGCAACCGACATTAAAGGTCTTTAGTGATTAAAGGTCTTTAATGTCGGTTGCAACCGACATTAAAGCCTTTTTTTTTTAAATTCTTAACCGACATTGAAGCCCGAATCTATCCATTTTTTAAAAATTCAGTTGCCGAATCAATTTTTTTGGTCAAATAAGTTAAAATGAGATTATATATCTTGTAGATTGATTACAATCAATATCCAATGATAACTATAATAAGCAACAATTTGGAAATATTAGTACGTGTATAATGCAAATTAGCCACAACATAAACACAATTTACTTTGTGTTATATGGAATGAGGACTATTTGGTCTAAATTAGCCAATTCAAGTTGATTGGCTAAATTTCTGGATCGGATATCTTGAGACTTTACGTGTGGCGATATTCTTGCTTGATCAATTATAAAAAACTTCTTCGTAATACTACAACCACATTCATCCCAAAGATACCTAAACAAAGTAAAAGTTATTATTTATCAACATGAAACAAAGTATACATGAGTGAATTTAGATGAGTAATACTTACGCAATGTATGTCAAAATACACATGTAGCCGATTTCAACCATATTGCAATATTGGAGCAGATCATCACGGCCTAAATAAATAAATTTGTCTCTTCCAAAGAGATACGAATCATATTTACATCGTTCATGTTATGCATGGCATGTCCGTTCAATAATTTGATAGTACCATTAGCGTTAGCATATTTGGAGGACTGGCTGAAGCTCTTAATTGGTGAATGACCCTACCATAACCAAAGTTACAAAAATTCAAAGTAGGAAAAATAATAAATAACCAAACTCATAAACTGAAAAGGAAACATACATTTTTCTCGTCACCCATAATTACAAGTTCACGAGGCCATTTTACGAAGTTGCCCATTGCTTGCTTTAAGAACTCTATTTTACCCTTCACAGGAATTGGTATAGACAAATCTTCTCCAATGACAATGTCAATCAGAACTTTAACAGTTAAGCATGATACATCATCATCAAATGTTGTGGCTACTACAACAATATTATCTACAGTTCCTATA
>NC_052355.1:31891095-31892855 GCF_009727055.1 Benincasa hispida | reverse complement strand
ATGAGATTTACATTAAGTACCATGGAATAAGAAAAGAACTATGGTTTATATGTTTCATGAGATGAAATATTAAAACTATAGGTTATAAATATAGTATGATAAGTTGGTTATCATTTATATTTATAATAATATTAATTATTAGATAATTAATTCTTTTTCTTTTAAATAACTAAAGTAGTGGATAGTTATTGGATCATGGTAACCATGAGTTTAAAAGGAAAGTGGTATCCTATTTTCAAAAGAAAGTTTCTAAGAAAAGTTTGAAAAAGTTTTTTGCGTTTTCTCTCCCCGCAAAGAAACTCACAAAAGTCGTCAAGTAAATTCAGATTTACTAAATGATGGATGGACGAGCTAAACGATCGTACAGATGCGAGCTAAACGATCATGCAGTGTTTACTAAACGATCACATAGCTTTGCTAGATGATCGTTGGCCCAAGGTAAACGATCGTGTTGTGTTGTGGTCGTGTAGATCAGGCGTTTGAGGGTGTTGTTGTTCCAGCGTTCGTGCGCAACGGAGCGTGGAGACGTTTCTGCCGATGTGCGTAGAGTTTGTCTCTTTATGCATTTGTTGTTCATGCTGTAATTTCTACATTGTAATTGTATAACTATTTGTATTCAAGTCGATTGTAAATGATTTGTTAATTCATGATTGTAATTTAGAATAGTCTTGTTACGCTGCTCATGGAAATCTCGCTTCCGATTTTTAACAATTTGTATTAGAGCCAGGTTTTCTGATATTCCAAATTACAGATCTGAATTGAATGCATTTTTCAGTCGCGGTGGGTTTCTGCATTTGTGGTTAACCGTTTTCTGCATTTGTGGATGATTTTGATGAACATTTTGGGTTTGAATTCCTTTTTGTTAAAGCTTTCGGTATTACAAAGTGTTAATTATAAGGGCCTCTGTGTGTTAGGTGAAATTAACTTTCCAATCGAGTCTATAATTCGAAAAGTTCGAGTTCATCGAGTCGTTCATGATGAAGCTTCGGCACATGGCGATGCAGTTCTCAACGAAGAAGAAGACCAAGCGTTGATCGGATCGTGTAGCCTTAGGTAAACGATCGTAGGGATTTTACTAAGGGGTCGTTTAGATTTTTTTTCTAGACGATCGTGTAGTATTTTCGAAACGATCGTTTAGCTAATGCTAAACGATGGGGTAAATCGTTTACCATATCGCGTAGTGTTGGTTTAATGATCGTGTAGATTTTACTGAACGATCGTTTAGAAAAAAGTAGGCGATCGTTTAACAAACACAACACACTACATGATCGTTTAGGAAAGTTAACCAATCATTTAGGACTTAGTATATGATTGTTTAGGCGCTAGGTAGGTGATCATTTAGGCGCGAGGTATGCGATCGTTTAGGTGCTGAGCGACTATCGTATAGGCTCTCGAGTTTAAGCGATCAATTACATTTTCACACCCACACAAACCTTCCGATCTTTTTTCTTTTGATCTCTTCAAAATGAAACAAATTTCATTTTTATTCATCGGTTACAATAACCGACGCTGTTTCCCATGAACGTACGTTCGAGAGAGATTTTAGGTTTAAATTAATCATATAATAACCAATTAAAATAATTAATAAATAGAATCATATTATATTTTTAACCATATAGTTGGGAATATCAACATATCTACTATAGTATTTTCTCCTCTATTTGATATAAATATGAATTTATATCCTAAATTTCCTCCAAAATAATATCTCATATATTTAAGCAAATCATATCATAATATAATCTAACTAGTCCAAATAT
>NC_052355.1:31863224-31889068 GCF_009727055.1 Benincasa hispida | reverse complement strand
AGACGACACCACCAAAAAAGAGCCCTAATTATTCTCAGAGTGAGAGCCCAAAATATGGTCTTTGGTGAGTTTGGTAGAGGTAGGAGGAAGAACTGATCGTGTAGACGATAAGCAAGTGGGAGAGAATGAGAAGCTATCGCATAGCTAGATGCTTATCACTTAGAAGAAACTACACGATCGTGTATATTTTACTGAACGATCGTTTAGAAAAGGGTAGGTGATCGTTTAACAAACACAACACACTATACGATCTTTTAAGAAAGCTAGTCGATCGATTAGGAATTAGTGTGTGATCGTTTAGGCGCGAGGTAGGCGATCATTTAGGTGCTGAACGACTATCACATAGGCTCTCGAGTTTAAGCGATCGATTACATTTTCACACCCACACAAACCTTCCGATCTTTTTTCTTTTGATCTCTTCAAAATGAAACAAATTTCATTTTTATTCATCGGTTACAATAACCGACGCTGTTTCCCATGAACGTACGTTCGAGAGAGATTTTAGGTTAATTATCATATAATTAACCAATTAAATAATTAATAAATATAATCATATTATATTTTTACCATATAGTTTGATATCACATATCTACTATAGTAATTTCTCCTCTATTTGATATAAATCATATTTATATCTAATTTCCTCCAAAATAATGTATCTCATATATTTAGCCAATCATATCATATATAATTAACTAGTCCAATTATATCATATATAATCGAACTTCTCTTGTCAATTTGAACATTTCAAATTAACCCAAACACTGATTCTCGACTTTATCCAAGCTACCCAGGGGACCTAATGGATCTGTGGCTCGAAGCTCCCACGGTCAGTGAATAACTAATTAAACTCTTTAGCAATGAGATCCATCGTCCGTTAACTGTCAGGCATTCTACTAAAGACTAACAGCTGAACTCTTCTTACCACAAATATATTTTTGTGTCCATCGGATATAACCAATCATGAGTACGATGACCCTTCATATATGTTCGTAAGTACAACGGGCCAACCAAATTACCATTGTGCCTCTATAGTTACATCTCACTCCTTAAGTACCACTTTCCTCTAATGAACAATACAATATAGTCCAACTATGTGTGAACACCTCTCAGACCAAGAGAAGGTGTGTGGTGCCACATCGTTCAAGTCCTGGAATCAGCCCTTAAGGGAGCTATCTATCTACTTACCCCTGCCTCGGGGAAGAAGTGAATTCCATCTTATGTAGTTGAGTTTCGAGCTCCCAAATCAGACGAATCCTCAAAATGGTAGGTTTGAATCGGCGACCTGGCCACTCGCACCCATACAAATCAAAAGACTTCCCTCAATGGCAAGAGTTCCCAACTCACTCAGGAATGAGGTCATGCTACCTATGGTCATCCTAGTGAAGTGAAGTCTCTGTCATGAACGGTGTTATATAACGAGACGTTAACACTTCGTGGTTAGGTTTTATACAAACTCTTTGTATAGGTTGCCCCCGCTCGCATGTCCCCAACACGAATGGTCAGGATCAGACCATCTGTGACAAGTCACAACACTTATGACCATTCCACAAAGCGGGCTGCATCCGTAGCGTTACCAGGATAAGGTTTCCCTCCTATATCCATATACTATAGACCATTTTGGTTATCACTCAAGACATGATCCTTGTATGTCACCACGTACATGCTTGAGTTACATACAGATAACCAGAGATTTTAAGTTTATTGGTTTGTGATAAAGCAAATAAATATGCAACTGAGTAAAAAACAAGATGTGAAGTAAATATCATATATTATACAACTAAGTGTTCGTACAAGCTGTTTACAAACTACGGGATACGATACTTTAGGGCATCAACCCCAACACTTCCATCTTCAAGTTCAGAGCTTTCGTTTCCTCCATCTTCGAGTTCAAAGGCTCGTCAATGCTTCTCCACCTTCAAGTTCAAAGGCTTCATCAGTGTTCCTCCATCTTCAAGTTCAGAGGCTTTGCCAATGCTTCTCCATTTTCAAGTTCAAAAACTTCGTCAATGCTCCTCTATCTCCAAGTTCAGAAGCTGCGTCGATACTCCTCCATCTTCAAGTTCAGAAGCTCCGTCAATGCTCCTCCATTTTCAAGTTCAGAGGCTTTATCAATGCTCCCCCATCTTCAAGTTTAGAGACTTCATCGATGCTTCTCCATCTTCAAGTTCAGAGGATTTGTCAATGCTCTTCCATCTTCAAGCTTGGAGATTTCACCACTTCCTCTTCGAAATCAGCTTCCTCTCTTCTCCAAAATGTCGATGCAACTTTGCTCATTCTCTAAAATATTGATCCAACTTTTCTTCCTCCAAAAAATTGTTGGTGTAGCTTTTCTCCTTCTCCAAAATGTCGATGCAACTTTGCTTCCTCTCCAAAAATGTTGGTATGACTCCGCCTCATATGCGAGATCAAGTTTGGTCCGCCTAGCTCCGTCTCATACGCGAGAACAACTTTAGTCCGCCTGGCTTTTCATCATATGCGAGATCGACTCTGATCTATCTAGCTCCAGTCAAAAGCTTGATGGCATATTCGTCCTATCTTCAAGGCTCGACGACATATTCTCCCTATCTCTGAAGCTCGATGCCATATTCGCCTCATCTTTAAAATGCGAAGGCGTATCTGAAGGAAATCAGACATGAAGATTTCCATGAGCAGCGAAATGATCGTTTCAAATTCCATTCGATATTGAACATACACAATTATAGTACTAGAAATAGAAACATACAGGTCATGCACAATACGAGATTACAACATGCTTTACAATGAGATTAAGGGAAAAATATACATACCTTTGAAGACTCATGCTTTAAACTCCCTAGATCATGAACGCTCGTCTAGTCTCCAAGACAACAACATACGAACGCTCGAACACTATGACCGTAACACAGCACGATCAAACAATAAACTCGAACACAACGATCTCCAAGATCATGAACCATGAATGGCCTCCAAAACCTCGAACTCAGTCGAGTTGAGTGAGGACACAACCACAATGGCTACCTTGGTATTCTCGGTGTGAGAATCCAGAAGTGTGGGCTCTGTGTGGACTTGGTTAGAGGAAGAGAACAGAGGAGTAACAATCGTGTAAACGATTGAGCAAGTGGGAGATGACAAAAGTCTATCGTGCAGACGAATGGTCAATCGTATAACAAATGCTCTGCGATCGTATAGCAAATGCTCCACGATCATTTAGCTACGACCAACTGAGTGAACTATCGTATAGTGTCACTCCACGATCGTTTAGTCTCTCTTTCAGGTATCGTTTAGTGAATCCAATTCACTTGATAGCAAACTGTGAGTACATGCCGAGAATAGCAACTTTTGCAAAATCTACTAAATTTAGGATAACATTTTTTCTTTTATCTTACGGTTACCATGAAAACCACCAATAACCTCCCACTCAATTGGTTATTAGAGAAAAAGAGATAATTATTCAATAATTAATATTATTATAAATAAATATGATAACCAACTTACCATATGATATTTATAACCTATAGTTTTAATATTTCATCTCATGAAACATATAAACCATAGCTCTTTTTCTTTTCCATGGTACTTACTGTAAATCTCATTTACATTAATCCTCCACTTGATGTATCACATACATCACACCGATCATATCATATATAATCAAATTTCCTCTTGTCAATTCGAACATTTCAAATCAACACCAAGAATTGATTCTCAACTTGAATCCATTGAGCTACCAAGGGGACCTTATGGACATGTAGCTTGAAGCTCCAACGATATGTGACTAACTGACTAAACTCTTTAGTCACGGGATCCACCATCCGTTAACTACCAGGCACTCAACTAAAGATCGACAGTTGCACTCTCTTTACTACATATATATTTTGTGTCTATATTAACCAATCAACAGTGCGATAACCCTTCACAGATCGCTCATAAGTACAGTTGGACCAATAACTGTTATGCCCCTGTAGTTACATCTAACTTCTTAAGTACCACTAATCCCTCTAATGAACATAAGTCATAGTCCTACTATGACTGAGTCCGCTCTTCCAAAGAGAAGTTGTGGTCACTATGTTCAAGACCCAGGATCAGCCCTTAAGGAAGCAATCTATCTACTTACCCCTACTTTGAGGAAAGAGTGAATTCCATCTTGTGTAAATGAGTTTCCAACTCCCAAAACAGACAAATCCCCAAAAAGGTAGGCATGTTGAGTTGGCAATCTGGCCACTCTCACCCATACTAATTAAATGATCGCTCTCAAAGCTAGGATTTCTCAAAACACTCAAGATTGAGGTCATGTCAACTATGGTCGTTTAGGTGAGATGTAACTCTCATGTATCAACACGTTATATAAAGAGACTATTCATCTCGTGGTTCGATCTTATACGAACTCTTTGTATAGGACACCCCCGCTCGTACATCTTCACATGAATAGTAAGGATCTACCATCTGTAGTAGTTCACAACACTTGCAAACCTCTACAAAGCGGGTCGTATCCATAGTGTCACCAGGATCAAGTATCCCTTCTTAATCCTTATACTACAAACCTATTTAGGTTATCACTTAAGGCATGATCCACTTGTATATCTCATATACATGCTTAAGTTTACATACAATAACCATGAAGCTTTGTTTATTGGATATGAGTAAATGTCAAATAAAATAACTCTTATTTTATTCATAACAATGTGTACAGTTTACAAACTATAAAACTCTGGGAGAATTAGGACATCAATTCCAACAATCTCCCACTTGTTCTAATGCCTCGAGAGACTAATGTACAATATACAATAAACTAGGGCATACTCTATATCCTGGTATCATCTCCCACTTGCCCTAGACAAGATACCGCATGTCCCGTAGACCCAGAGATTCCAGATGACCCTCGAACATTTTAGCCGTGAGAGCCTTTGTAAACGGATCAGCAACGTTGTGCTCCGTCACAATCTTCATGACTATCACATCACTACAATCACAATCTCCTTAATCAAGTGGTATTTCTATTCGATGAATTTGAGGTTCATTCGAATTTTCCACAGCCTCACTGTTATCACAATAAAGAGTGATCGACAAATCCATATTTTGAACAACTTCTAAATTTGTAAGGAATTTCCTTTGCCAAATAGCCTTCTTAGTCGCTTCACAAGCGGCTACGTATTCGGCTTTCATAGTGGAGTCTGCGATGCATCCTTGCTTGATGCTTTACCATACTACAACCTCCATTCAGATTAAACACTGACTCAGATATTGATTTACGAGAATCTCTATCAGTTTGAAATTTAGAGTCTGTGTATCCTGTAAGGATCAGATCCTTATCTTCATACACGAGTATGTAGTCCCTCGTCCTCCAAAGATACTTGAGTATCGTCTTGATCGCCGTCCAGTGATCTAATCTTGGATTGGACTGATAACAATTGACAATCCCTACTGTGTAGCAAATGTCGAGTCTAGTACACAACATTGCATACATTAAGCTTCCAACAGCTGAAGCATAGGGAATCCGTCTTATCTCCTCAACCTCTTGAGGTGTCTTAGGACATTGATCCTTAGACAAAACGATTCAATGCCTGAAGGGTAACAAAACCCTCTTGAAATCCTGCATCCTGTACTTGATCAACATTTGATCGATGTACGATGCTTGAGACAAGGCTAACCTCTTGTTCTTATGATCTCGAATGATCTGGATCCCTGGAACATATTGTTCGGTTTAATGTCCTATAAACTCGTAGTTTGTAAATCATTAAACATATTCTATTTCCAATAAAGACGTTATTGAGGTTATTCAGTAAAAGATGTTATTGAATATGTAAGTTGCAAATATCTAACCTAAATCTAATAAACTAAGATCCTTGGCTATAACATGAATACTCGAACTATATGTAGAGACATATCATAGGATCAAGTTTAAGTATATAGCCAAAACTGTCTATAGTATAAGGATAGAATTGGGTACCTTATCCTGGGGACATTATGGACGCGGCCCACTTTGTATTAAGTACAAACGATGAGATTCTAAATTGTTCGTGTAGAGATATGTGAGTGGGGGCGTCCTATGCAATGAGTTTGCATAAGATAGGACCGCGAAATTAGTCACTTTCTCTTTATAACGCCGTTTACTGAAGAAATAGACTATTTCACAAGATGACTTAGATAACTCGATTTTAATCCTGAGCTAACTATGAACTCCTGTTTATACGAGATTATCCTTTGATCTGCATGGGTGAGAGTGGTCAGACATCGCCGACTCAACAAGCCTACCATTTTGGGGATAAGATCGGATAGATAGCTGGGGATATAGTCTCGCAAGATGGAATTCGCTTCTACCCATTTCAGGGATAGTAGAGAGGTTGTTCCCTTAAGTACTAACTCCAAGACTTGAACAAGGGGCCCCACCCTCTCCTTGTCCCGAGAGGGACTTAGGTTTGATGGTTGGACCACAAACCGATTGTTCATTAGAGGATTAGTGAAACTTAAGGAACAAGAAGTTCTATAGAGGTAAAACGGACATTTGACCCAGCTATAGCTACGAACAACCTATGAAGGATCGACTTACTGAATATGGTTATATCAAGTGGATGGAAATATATCTACGGTAAGGGAAGTGCAGCTACTGGGCTATAGTGGAGTGTCCCGGTAGTTAACGAATGTTGGATAGCTTGGTTAATGAGATTAGTCGGTTAACCTCGAATCATTGGAGCCCATGATCTGTAGGTCCATTAGGTCCCCCTACTAGCTCATATCGGAATAAAGCCTAGAACAATTAGATAAGAAACTTTGAATCGTTCAAAATCGGGAAAGGGTATTATCGTCAATTATGTTTGCACAATAATTTAATTATGAATTAAATTATTAAATGAGAAATAAAGTATTTAAAAGTGTTTTAAATACTATATACATGAATAAGGATTCATATATAATGGATTGCACAAGGTTAGAATGATTAATTGGATTAATCATATGAAATTAATTGGAAAAGTTTCAAATTAATTACCAAAAATTAATTTCAATTTAGAATTGAAATTAAAATTAAAATGCAAGCTAAAATCAGATTTTGGATCAAGGATAGTGGATTTTGTTAGAATCCCACTTATGCATGGTGATTCAAAGTGGACAAACAACTCATCCATGCACTCTTGCATGTAATGTACATGAACACCTAGAATCCACTATTGCTTGCATCTCCACCATGTGTCTTGCATCTTGAGGCTTCTTGATGCATGGATTCACTCTATAAGTAGAGGTAGAATTAGATTGAGAGCTGAAGACAACCATTTCCATACTGTTATGCCGCTGGAATTTGGTCTCAAACTCGCCTACCTTCATATATCTCTCTAGAGCTTGAACCTTCAAGTATTCCCTTCCCATTCCCTATCTCTATAGACTCCCACAAGTCNCCTTCATATATCTCTCTAGAGCTTGAACCTTCAAGTATTCCCTTCCCATTCCCTATCTCTATAGACTCCCACAAGTCGTTCTTAGCCCGGAGAATAGTAGGAAAGACACTAAAGGTGGTCCACACACCGTTCGTGAGCAAAGGAATCAAAGGAAGTTGCTGAATCGGTCTCCAAAAAGGTTGGTACAAATTCTGCTTTCTGTTTACGATATTTGGACAACATGCTTTCATTTTCTAAAATTGATGTAGTTAAGTGTCTTCGATCCTAAAATTGCTTCCGCATGTGTTATATGAACACCTTCACATATTGCACCTCACCTAAATCTTTCATTTGGAACTGAACGGCTAGCCACTTCTTAATGTCAGTCAGAAATCCTATATCATTCCCAATGAGTAGGATATTATCCACATACAGTACCAGGAAAGCTACTGAGTTATTGATGGTTTCTTGTAAACACAAGGCTCATCAACGTTCTGATCGAAGCCAAATGATTTGACCTCATTGTTAAATCTAACGTTCCACGATCTAGAAGCTTGTTTCGGCCCATAAATGGACCTATTAAACTTACAAATTCTTTGCTCTTGATCTAGAACTACGAACCCTTTTGGTTGATCCATGTAGATGGTATCCTCAAGATTACCATTAAGAAAGGCAGTCTTGACGTCCATTTTCCATATCTCATATGAAGGAAAACGAACACGAGGATTTCCATGAGTAGCGGAAAGATCATTCTAAATTACAATCGTATATGAACTTTATAATTACAATAAAAAACAGAAACATATGGTTATGCAAAATATATAAATTAAAACATGCTATACAAAGGATCAAGGACGAGAGTAACACACTTTTGCAGACTCATCACAAAGCTCATTGATCACGAATGCTCGATCATAGCTACATAGCAACACACAAACGCTCGTCTAACATGATCGTTACACTGTATGAACATTGCACACTTGAACTCAGCGATCGCCTAGGTCACGAACACATCGAGCAACACGAATGGCCTCCACAGAACCTCGATAGTGTCGAGTTGAGTATGACAATACCAAGAAGGCTACCTTGATATTCTCGGTTTGAGAATCCAGAGGGTAGGCTCTGTGTGGACTTGGTTTGAGGCAGAACATAGGAGGAATCAAAATCGTGTAAACGATTGAGCAAGTGAGAGATGGAAGAACCTATCGCATAGGTCGATGCCCAATCGTTTAGCAAAAGCTAAACGATCACCTAGCAAAAACTATGTGATCATTTAGCTCATCGCTTAGCTGATTGTCTGTCGCCTACTAACACTCCACAATCATTTAGCTAACTCCAAGTTGTCGTTTAGTAAATCCAATTTACTTGACAACTTTCCGTGAGGTTTTTCCGAGATTAGAAATCTCAAAACAACAAATTTCTTTAAAAAAAATTAGGAAAACATTTTTTCTTTTATCTCACGGGTACCACGAAACTACCAATAACCTCCCACTCAATTTGTTATTAGAGAAAAAGAGATAATTATCCAATAATTAATATTATTATAAATATAAATGATAACCAACCTATCATAGTATATTTATAACATATAGTTTTAATATTTCATCTCATGAAACATATAAACCATAGCTCTTAATGTAAATCTCATTTACATTAATCCTCCACTAGATGTATCTCATACATCATACCGATCATATCCTATATAATTAAATTACCTCTTGTCAATTTGAACATTTCAAATTAACACCAAGAATTGATCCTCAACTTGAATCCATTGAGCTACCAAGGGGACCTTATGGACCTGTAGCTCGAAGCTCCAAAGGTACGTGAATAACTGATTAAACTCTTTGATCACAGGATCCACCATCGGTTAACTGCCAAGCACTCCACTAAAGACTGACAGCTGAACTCTCCTTACCACAAATATATTATGTGTCCATCTTAACCAATCAACAGTGCGACAACCCTTCACAGATCGCTTGTAAGTACAGTTGGTCCAATAACTGTTATGCTCCTATAGATACATCTAACTCCTTAAGTACCATTGATCCCTCTAATGAACATAAGTCATAGTCCTACTATGACTGAGTCCTCTCTTCCAAAGAGAAGCTGTTGCCACTATGTTCAAGCCTTAGAATCAGCCTTTAAAGGAGTAATCTTTCTACATACCTCTACTTCGAGAAAGGAGTGAATTCCATCTTGTGTATTGAGTTCCCAGTTCCTAGATTAGACAAGTCCCCAAAAAGGTAGGATGGTTGAGTTGGCAATCTGGCCACTCTCACCCATACTAATCCAAGGACTACCCTCAAAGGCAGGAGTTTCCAAAACACTCAAGATTGAGGTCGTGTCACCTATGGTCGTTTAGGTGAGATATAAGTCTCTAGTATTAACGGTGTTATATACAGAGCCTAATCATCTTGTGGTCCGATCTTATACAAACTCTTTGTATAGGACAACTCCACTCACATGTCTCCACATGAATGGTCAGGATCTACCATCTGTAGTAGTTTGCAATACTTGCAAACCTCTACAAAGTGGGTCGTATCCGTAATGTCACCAGGTTCAGGTATCCCACCTTAATCCTTATACTACAGACTTATTTAGGTTATCATTTAAGGCTTGATCCACTTGTATACATGCTTAAGTTTACATAAGATAACCATGGAGTTTGTTAATTGGATATGACTAAATGCCAGAATAAAATAACAGTTATTTTATTCATCAAACAATGTGTATAATTACAAACAACGAGACTCCGAGAGAATTAGGACACTAATCCCAACAATCTCCCATTTGTCCTAATGCGTCAAGAGACTAATGTATAATACAATATAAAACATGTACAATATACAATAAACTAAGGCATAATCTATACCCCGGTATCATCTTCCATTTTCCTTAGACAAAATGTCGCCTGTCCCGTAGACCCAGACTCTCCAGGTGACACTTGAACACTTTCTCCGATGCTATCTTCGTGACTATCGCATCACCGTGATGCACAATCTCACTGATCAAGTGGTATTTTCGCTCTATATGCTTACCCCGACGATCACTTCGAGGCTCCTTCGAATTTTCCACGGCCCCGTTGTTATCACAAAAAAGAGTGATAGGCAAATCCATATTTAGAACAACTTCCAAATGTGAAAGGAATTTCCTTAGCCAAACAGCTTCCTTTGCTGCTTCACAAGCGGCTACATATTCGGCTTCCATAGTGGAGTCTGCAATGCATCCTTGCTTGATGCTTCGCTATACTACAACCCCTCCATTCAGAGTGAACACTGATCTCGATGTCGATTTGCGAGAATCTCTTATGGTTTGAAAGTCAAAGTTACTGAGCTGTTGATGATTTTCTTGTGAACATAAGGCTCATCAATGTTCTGATTAAAGCCAAACGATTTGACTGCAGTGTCAAATCTTATGTTCCATCATCTTAATGCTTGTTTTAGCCCATAAATGGACCTATTAAGCTTGCAAACTTTTTACTCTTGATTTGGAACTATGAACCCCTCTGGTTGAGTCATATAGATGATCTCCTCAAGATTACCATTAAGAAAAGCAGTCTTGACATCCATTTGCCATATTTCATAATCATAAAATGTGGCTATGGACAGGAGAATCCTGATAGACTTGAGCATGACAACAAGTGAGAAAGTTTCTTCATAGTCAATTCCCTCAACCTGGGTATAACCCTTTGCCACGAGTCGAGCCTTAAAGGTTTGCAGCTTTCCATCTACACCTCTCTTTCGCTTATAGATCCACTTACACATTATAGGTTTTACCCCATTTGGCTGATCCACAAGCTCCCAAACTTGATTGAAGTACATAGACTCCATTTCTCGGTTCATGGCCTTAATCCACTAATCCTTGTCAACATCCTCTATTGCTTGCTTATAAGACAATGAATCCTCGACCCCATCATTAGAAATGATGTTCTAGGCTTCAATCAAACCCATGCAGAGATCCGGTGGGTTCATAACCCTCCCACTACGTCAAGGCAATCTCAACTCTTGAGCTGGTTGACTAGATGTACCGACCTCAACAACTCTTATTGATATGTCAGTCTGTTCAACAACTCTTGTTGAACCCTTAATAGTCTCAGTCCCACTAGAAATCTCACATAAAACAAGCTTACTTTGTGGTTTATAATCCCGGATGTGGTCTTCTTCCAAAAAGATAGCATTTGTAGAGACAAACATTTTGTTCTCACTCGAATCGTAGAAGTATCCATCCTTCCTTTCCCTGGGGTAGCCTATAAAAAGGCAAACTTTTGAACGTGGTTCTAACTTCTTTAAGTTAGTCACAAGCACGTGGGTCGGACACCCCCAAATCCTGAAGTGGCGTAAACTACCTTTACGACCTCTCCATATCTCAAAAGGTGTTTCAGAAACACTTTTCGGGGGAATGTTGTTCAGAATATAACATGCAGTCTCCACTAAAAAACCCTAAAACGAGTCTGGAAGATAAGCATAACTCATTATAGATTAAACCATGTCCAATACGGTTCTGTTTCTCCTTTTTGATACATTATTCTACTGAGGTATACTTGGGGCCGAGAGTTGGGACGTAATCCCATGTTCTATCATATAGTTCTAGAATTGGAGGTTCATATACTCTCTACCACGATCAGATCGTGGGTTTTTATCTTCTTATCGAACAAGTTTTCAACTTCAGTCTTATACTCCTTGAACTTGTCAAGGGTTTCAGACTTACTATGCATTAGGTAGAGATACCCGTACCTTGAATAATCATCCATGAAATATTCATACCCACCTCAAGCCTTAACACTCATCAAACCATAGAGGTCTAAATGTATAAGCTCCAAGGCTTCCTTGGCTCTGTAACCTTTTCCAGTAAAAGGTCGTTTGATCATCTTGCCTTTGAGGCATGATTCACACATTGGCAAGGAGTTTTCTCCTAAACTCTTTAGAAGTCCACATTTCACCAACTGCTCAATCCTATCGAGGTTGATGTGACCTAACCTTAGTACATACAAGTTACTTTCCATTGAACCAAAACCAATCTCCATCTCATTCGTGAAAATAAATACTTTACTCTCAGAAAAGAAGATGGTATAACCTTGTTCAATGAGACAAGAAATCGAGATTAAGTTCCTCTTGATATGAGGAACTACGAAAACATTATCCAGTAACAGTTCATGTTTCTTGTCCAAAAATAAATTCAGCCTGCCTACAGCAACAACTGAAACAACCTCACCAATACCGACTCAAAGAGTCTCTCCATGTGGCAACATTTTCCAGGAACTAAATCCTTGGTAAGAGAAACTGACGTGATTAGTAACACCCGAATCAAGGATCCAGACAGAATCATCATTCTCTACCTCCAAGACCAATAAATCATATTTACAGTCTTTAGACATCCTCCTCTTTTGGAGAGTAGTGGGATCAGTATCAGAACCTAAATAAACTCCAAGTTCCATGTCAGAGAACACTTCTCGTCGATGAACTTTAAAGAGTCAGCAATACTGGCTTTCTCATCCTGGAGTTTAACTTGGGAATTAACACTACTGGTTTCGTCATCCATCCCTTTGTGCTCAAAATGTAAGAACTGACATTCAAACAAATCTTGCAACGAGTCCATGATCTCACGGGCAATGACCATATTCTCAACCCTTTTGGCCAAACCATCAGGTATGCTAGCCAATATGTGAAATTGGGCCAATGAATTAGCCTTTATCCACACCTCATATGCATTACGAACACTTCACGATGCATCAAGGGTCGGGATTTGAGGACACTCCTCGACCATGATAATTGCGAGGTCGTTTACCATGAAATAAGTTTTACAAGACTCTTTCCATTGTATGTAATCGATTAAACTAGAGGCATTTAGCGAAAAATCAAACATGTTGCTAAAAACAAAAACACATTGACCTACGTTAGGTTTTAAGTAAATACCCATTAAAAATATATAATATCCAATACGGTTTAGCAAAACAAACATGAACCCCGTGTGACATATAGTTTCGCAACGATGCTTCAAAGGTTTAGGACAAAAGCCGTCGAAGAGTGGTCAATTCATCCCTCCTCTGAATTTAGACATTCTTAATCAGTCATTAATACCAGAACAACTCTTGCTTCTATAACGACTAACCATCATTGATTTGGTCAAGAAATCATTAACTTACTTAACAATTTCCCTTAAGTGTGACCCACCATTTTAGGCCCTAGAGTTCCGCCCCAAGCAGCCAATCTGAAGGGAAAAATTCGATTGGGGAAAAAAACTGAAGTGACCATATCCATTTCTAGAGTTCACCTTGATATTGACCAACTGCACAAAACCTATCCGAAGAGGGACGCTCCCAAGGTGCCACAAGGGAGTGCAAGAATTATCTCATGGTGCGAACCAATGAAGGAGACCGTAGGATGTGTTGACACATACCCTTCACCCACTTACTATAAACACTCCCTCTGTCCACCTTGATATTGACTCATGCAAACATCATCCGAAGGAGGATGCTCCCAGGGCACTACGAGGCCAAGCATGAATCTCACAGTATGAACATTTACAGAGAAACATGAGTGGAATTATTGACATATCATATATATCTCTTCCTCCCACTGAGTATTTTATAACCTAGGGTTTAGTTTACTTAAAAAAAAACACGGCTAAGAATTTTAACTAAGTGACTGTTTAGGTTTGCTCAAGTAACTTTTAACATGGATAGTTGAACAACTTTTGATCATCATCCATTAAACTCTTTAACGGAGTCTTTGACCAACTGTCGCATGCTTGCATAAAATCTATCTAATTCACCTTTCCAGGTAGGTTCCCAGGTAGGGGTTCTGTTTCCGTCAGCTTAAGTACCCCAGCCTAGACAGAACCCACCTTAGATAAAGGTGCCTTATAGATAGATTTAATAAAATTTTAATCTTTTATTCCATCAATTTAATCTCATTAAACCGATTTAAAAAGAATAACTAGGTTGCTAACCCCATTAGAACTTTGAACTTAGGTATATCTTAATCCAATTTTAAAACCTTTTTAAAACATGAGTTCACCCTAAGTCCGCATACAACTCTTTCTTATCAGTTTAGTTCTAATTTCTATTATAACGCTTATAACAGAAACAACCAAAACCATGCACAATGCAAAGCAAACAAATACAAGGCATTCATAACGCTTATAAACAGCCTAAGTGTCATGCTCCATGCATTGTTCATTCATTGCTACTTTTATATAACTCTTATACAAAATAGCAACGAGCCAAGCAAACATGCTTCCATTCATCCTTATACTCACTACAAGAATTTTTGCCTTTAATATCGGTTTGAAACCGACATTGTAGGGGTACCTTTAATGTCGGTTTTAAACCGACATGAAAGACCCGCTTAATTTTTCCCTCTTCACTCTCTCCCTATTTTCTATTTCCCCACCATTTTTTTCATTTTTCCCTCTTCATTCTCCCCCTATTTTCTTTTTCCTCTCATTCTCACACTTCCCTCTTCACACCCTCTTCTTTCTCACTTCTCTCTTCCCAACCCTTGCCAATGGGTAGCGTAACTCGTGCTGCCATGCAACCCGTGCAGGTCTGTCGTGGTATAGATCTGACTTTCGTGCAGGTCTGTTCGTCGTGCAACCCGTGTCGTCGCACCCAGTCACTCGAATCTGAAGTCCAGATCTGAAGTTGCCTGGATCCATGTGTTGTCGTTCATCGTTTGATCTGAAGTTCGTCGTTCGTTGTTCGTCCAAATCAATATGCTCTTCTTCTCTCTCCTCTCTTAAACTCACAGAAATTTTTGTTTTTATGTTACGCCTCTCAATTGTTTGTGTAAATGTCTCAATGTTACGCCTCTCAACTTTCCTCTCAGCGCTAGACGATTGTGTAGATATACACGGACGCTAGATGATCGTATAGTAGATACGCGGGCATTGGACGATCGTGTAGGCGGGCGCTGGATGATCGTATAGCAGATGCGTGGGCGCGAAGCAATAGACTACACGATAGAGCTATGCAATGGACATGAGCACTAGACGATAGCCGTGCTGCACTAGACGATGAGCAAACGCGCTGATCCGTGTGCCGCCGTTCGTCGTTTGATCTGAAGTCGAGATCTGAAGATCTGAAGTTCGCCGTCGTTGTTCGTCCAGATCAGTATGCTCTTCTTCTCTTTCCTCTCTTAAACTCACAGCAATTTTTGTTCTTATGTTATGCCTCTCAACTGTTTGTGTAAATGTCTCAATGAAAGTCAACTGCAGTTTCACTTCAATATGTCTCTTTGCTCCTAGATTTAGGCCTACTTTTTATATGTCTATAGCCTTTGAAATTTGATTTGATTAATGGTTTTATTATATATGATACATTTGTTGAAGTATTGGTAAGAGGCGTTGCCAAGAGTTGCTCTTGTGTTGGGTATGCATGAGCAAGAGTAGTGAAAGCGAAATGTTGAGCACAAGGCGTTGGGTAGACGATTGTGTAGCAAATGGGTTGCACTACACGATGAGGTAGGCGATCGTGTAGGCGGGCGCTGGACGATCATGTGGCAATGCGGGGAGCTAAACAATGAGGTAGACGATCGTATAGCAGATGGGCGGAGCTAAGTGATGTGCTAGACGATCATGTACATATGCGCGGGCGCTGGATGATCATATAGTAGATGCGCAGGCGCTAAGCGATAGACTACACGATGGCGCTATGCAATGGGCATGAGTTCTAGACGATAGTTGTGTTGTGCTGACGATGAGCAGACGCGCTACACGATAGGCGGAATGTTGAGCGATAGGCGATGACGTTAAACGATAGGTGAATGCGTTAGACGATAAGGCGTTAGCGCTAAACGATGGAGGTAAACGATGGGCACAGTAGCTAAACGATAGCCTATGCACGAGATCATTTACTAAATGATTGAGCTACACGATGGGCTGCTGGAGCTAAGCGATAGATGCAGGAACTAAACGATTGATTGGCTTGAGAACATGTGCATTATGCTAATTAAATACACTAAAAAAATGTTTGACTCACAGTTTTAATAAGTTTTAGTTGATTACTCACAGTTCTAAAAAGAAGATTCTCTCATTTATTCAACTATCGAGTTTTCTTGTTTTGCAGGTGCAACAAAGGAGTAAAGATTTGGTATCACAACCTCTTTATGCTTTTGCTTGAGAAACTCTAGTAAAGAAGTTTACCTTGAATGTACCATTTATACACATTCCCAATAAACACGGTTAGTTGAATATGAATTTTGATCACATTTTCACTTTCAATCCTTTGTCTTAAATCTTTTTTATTTGTGATCCTTTGAACAACAGTGGTCAGATAAAGACAACAGTGGTCAGACAAAGATGCCTATAACCAGACACTGCTGAAGCTGGGGGAGTCTGTTCAAGAAGAATTATGATGGGATTCATACTTACCAAGTGAAGAGGGACAGTGAACTCATAATGTTTGTATTACTTGTAATTTGTGTTTTCAAGGACTGAATTATTGTACGGCCTTTTAAATTATAATTTTATAGCAAAATTATTGTAATAGATTTGCAGTCCATACATAAATAATATGTCATAGCCACAACATTCGATGATGATGTGTCATGTTATACTTTTTGACCAAAAAAATGGATTTGGCAACGAAATTTTTTAAAAAAAGGACAGATTCAGGCTTCAATGTCGGTTAAGAATTAAAAAAAATAAAAAAAAAGACTTTAATGTCGATTGGAAATTTCACTGAAGACCTTTAATGTCGGTTGCAATTGACATTAAAGACCTTTAATGTCGGTTGCAACCGACATTGAAGGCTGTGTTATTGAAGCCCATTAATGTCGGTTTAAAACTGACAAATCGACATTAAAGGGCTTTAATAACATTATCTTTAATGTCGGTTCGAATTTCTTCTAGTGGCTATAACACTTATAATATAAAGATGATGCATGAATATGCTTACTGCATGCACAAAATATAACTCTTATATTTCATGATGCATGCGCATGCTTTCTTGTAATTTCATCATGTCATATTATAACACTTATAATACATGATGCATGAATAATTGCACAACCTAATGTCGGTTTCAAATGTATATGTCATATAAACCACATACATCTCATGTATATTAAACAAAGTTGATGAACCAGGATAATTAGCCTCAAATTCTCAAAACTAAAAGCTAACTAGTACAAAAGCAAAAAGTCTCCAGATCAAACAGGCGAACCGAGTGTTGAATCCTTCGGTCGAAGTCCGCGTCTCCACTGATCGTGTACCAAAAACCGAAGTGATCGCCTACACGAAAAAGTAAACATTGTATTCAATCGTTTACCCACGCTTCCAGAGCTAAATGATCGTGCACCTTTTACTATGCGATGAAGCATGAAGTACGCGAACATGTAGCGCGCAACGTATACTGCAAACCTTAAATGATCATCTAAATGACAATGATGTGGTGAAGTACAATCGTCTAAATGATCGTTGAGTGAACGCCTAAGTATCGTATACCACGTGATCCTGTAGTCAGTGACTATGTGATGACCATGCTAACTACACGATTATTTAGTGCGTCTTTTATTAAACGATGAGCATCAAATGCTCTCACTCGATCATTTACCTCCAGCGTCCACGCGATTAGGAAACCAACGCTACGCAATAGAGTAAACGCTTTACCTGATTGTTTAGCTAGCTAAATGATCGTTTAGTAAATATTACATGATCGTTTAGCTAAATCCCAACGATCATTTACTTGAGGCTACATGATACGACCAACTCTTGGTTTTCTTCTTCACTGAGAATCGCATCTCCATGCTTCGAAACTTCATCACGAACGACTCAACAAATTCAAACACTTTGAATTATCAACTCGAATGCTTGTTAATTATGCCCAAAAACACATGGGCCCTTACAAATTAACACTTTGTAATCAAAAGAAAGCTTTAAACATAGGCAATTAACCTGTAAACATTCATCTACGCCATCCATAAATGCATTTAACACTTAAACGCAAATACAAAAAACCCACCCCGATTGTAAAAGAAGTTTAAAACATAATTGAAATTTGGAATATCAGAACAACCTGGCTCTGATACCAATTGAAGAAAATCAGACATGAAGATTTCCATGAGTAGCGGCATGATCATTCCAAATTCCATTCGATATTGAACATATATAATTATAGTACCAGAAATGGAAACATATAGGTCATGCACAATACAAAATTACAGCATGCTTTACAATGAGATCAAGGGAGAAAATATACATACCTTTGAAGACTCATGCTTCAAACTCCCTCGATCACAAACGCTCTCAGTCTCCAAAACAGCAACACAAGAACGCTCGTTCAGTCTCATTATATAACACCGTTAATAATAGAGATTTACATTTCACCAGGATGACCATAAGTGACATGACCTGAATCCTGAGTGAGTTGTAAACTCCTGCCTATAAAGGCGGTCCTTTGATTTGTATGGGTGAGAGTGGCCAGTTCGCCGACACAATAAACCTACCATTTTGGGGATTCGTCTGATTGGGGAGCTAAGAACACAACTACATAAGATGGAATTCACTCATTCCCTAACGTATGGGTAAGTAGATAAATTTCTCCCTTAAGGATAGATTTTAGGGCTTGAACAATGTGACACCACACCCTCTCTTGGCCGGAGAGGGTTTTGGTCATAGTTGGACTATGACTTATTGTTTATTAGAGGGATCAGTGGTACTTAAAGAGTTAGATATAACCACAGGGTCATCACACCGTTGACCGATTATATCCAATGGACATAGAAATATATCTATAGTGCAAAGAATACAACTGTCAGTTGTTAGTGGAGCGACTAGCAGTGAATGGATGTTGAATAATTTAATTAAAGGAGTTTAATTAATTATTCAAGTATCGTTGGAACTTCAATCTACAAGTCCATGAGGTCCCCTCTGTAGCTCAATGGGGATTGTTGAGAATAAATTTTGGATTAATTTGAATTGTTCAAATTAATTGAGGGAATTAATTATATGTAATATAATTAAATAATGTATTTGATACATTATAATATAAAGTTTATTTGGAGAGAATTAAATATTTGAAAATGAATCAAATATTAAATGAATGAGATTCATATAATTAAATTTAGTATAAATGTGATTTATATTAAATGTCATGCATTATTGATAGAAAATTAAACTATAGGTTATATTGTATTGGATACAATATTAAAACTATAGGTTATATGTTATATATAATTATTATTTGAATTAAATTAATTATAATTCTTCTTCCTCTTCACGTTTTGTTTTTTAGACAGACTCTTTGGAGGTGTAGATCTATCTGTAAAATTCCCCAGAAACCTTTCCTCCTCTAAAAAATCTACTCTCCCTCTCCCAAAACTCAATGCCCACAACTTCTGAGAAGTCTCTACCCAAAAGAGAATACAGAAGAAATTTCTTGTGATGGTGCCCTTCTTGGATTATTGGAAGTTTTGAAAGCTTGCTTATTCGTGGTTGTTCGTGAGTAGAGAAGAGATCGTGAAGGCTATGAGTTCTTCAAGGATAAGTTTTTCCTAACCCTAATTTTTCTGGATTTTGCATAAATTGTGTTCTGTAAATTTTTCATTCTATAAAAATTAAAATTGGGAACGATCCTCACTTCCGCTACGGAAGTTCCCTGTCCCTTCATTAATGAGGAAACCTAATATTGAAGGACTAGGAGAAGGTATCTAGGTTAGTTATCGAGGAATCTTGATACTAAAGGACTATGAGAAAGTATCTGGGTTCCCTAATACCTAAGGTATGATGGTATATATGTCTTAACCACATGCGCATAGGTATTATTCGATGTTAGTCGTGTTGAGGTTACTCCACACCAACTAAGGATTTCTACATTGAGTGATTGAGCAAAAGGGCTCTTCCTCAATTAAGGCTAGAGGATGACGTTTATCAAATGTTTCCAGGGTTTTATAATGTTTTTGTAAAATGTTATACCTGATGTTCAAATTTGAAACCCTGAAGTTCATTAAATTGATACTTGAATGTGATGATGTTTAGGAAATATGTTTTAAAATGTCACTCACTAAGCTTCTTGAAGCTCATTTTTTTCCTTTTTATGTTTTTCCCTCTCAGGTAGTAGTTGTTGAGGAGTTCCAGGGTGCTACTAAGATCAAGGTCTGACACACTTCCAAACTTAAATTTCAGTAATTAAGAGTCTGGAGTTATATAAACATGACATTGATTTGTAATAAAATAAGTTTAGCCAAGAGTTTTTGTTGTAGTATTTCCTTAACTGTGAGTTTCGTGAGAAAAATAGGTATGACTGGGTTATAGATATCACAAAAGGTGGTATCTACTATCCTCATGCCTCCTTCTAGGTTCGAGAGGTAAGCTCAGAAGAAGGTGTGACACACAGTATCGCCAGCTTGGATAAGGCACCTAACCTTATCCATATACTGCAAACCTTTTAAGTTATTACTTGATCACGAGCCACTTGTATATCTACCACATACTATTCAAGCTATATTAAATAACCTTGGATCTTAGTTTATTGGATTGAATTAATGCAATCTAAATGTCGGATAAATACCATTTACTTTATTAAATAAATAATATGTATTATAAATTACAAACTATGAGATCCACGAGATTTAGGATACTAAATCTAATATCAACAACCCTACAACATACTTTAATTGTCTTGGAACGTAATAGTTGAATATACACAAAAAGTGAGGTTGTCATTAGGGGTATATTTAAATGTTCACAAAAAGAAAATGAAAATGGTCAACAATGAGCTAATTTCGTGCATACAAAAAACAAATATTGTTCATTAAGATAGTCAAGTTAGTTGGTCTACCCAAGTAGATGCAAACAATACTTCTTCCTAGACTATGGTGGGACTGTTAAGAAGTAATTGGTCTTTTAGATGTCTATACAAGTAGTTTATAAGGATAATCCGATCATCCTTAGACAATCCTTCAATATCAAATTACTACAAAAGATGTGACACTATGAACTAATAATTTCAAATTTGTATCTAAAAACACTTCGCTCAGTTAAGTTTTTTTTTTAATCAGTATATAATTGATCGAGCTGGTCGTTAGAGTTCTTCATTGGAAATGAACAACGAAGTTGATGGTTGGAGTCGGTCACTCGAGATGATCATTAAAGTTGACTGCCAGAGGTGGTTGTCACTAGAATTGATCATTGAAGGTGTCTTCGCTAGAGTTGGTTGCCTGAGGGGAATATCTGTGTTGGTCGTTAGAAGTAGTTATCGCTAAAATTGATCATTGGAGGTGGTCTTCACTGGAGTTATTGTCGGAGATGGTTGTCGGAGCCCAGAGTTGGTCGACGAAGTTGGCAGTGCGAAGGTGGTTGTCGGAGATGGTCGTTAGAGTATGTCGTCAAAGTGTGGAAGTTGTAGCTGCTGATGATGATCGATGGGTGAAGCCATTAAAAACATTGGAGGGAGAGAGAGTTGGGATGAGTTGGTAAAAATAACCAACTCAATTCCACCAATATTTAAAATTGGTGGGTTAAACATTGAATTGATAATTTTTACCAACTCAACCCAACTAGGGATGGCAACGAGGTCGAGGTGGGGTGGGGATGCACTCCCCATCCTCCTCCCCGTGGGGATTTTTAATCCCCGACCCCGTCCCTACCCTATTCCCCATTTTGGGGAGTCAGGCTCAGAGTCGGGAATTCCCGTTCGGGGATTCGGTCCCTGTGGGAAAAAATCTCCATTTTTTATTTTATTATTTTTAGGACTAGTTGCATAAATGGAATTCAAGTCTAAAATAATAGAATATGTAGTACAATGATAAAATAATTGCATATATAAGATTAAAAAAATGGTAAAAGACTAAAAAGCCCACGCCTAGCCACCATTTTGCTCGCTTCTTCTCGATTTTCTCAAATTGAAAGCTACCACTGATAGAAACTATCAGTAGCAACGATGGTTGTTATGAGCTGCTATCAGTGATAGCCACTAATAGCTATTATTAGTGATAGCTTTCAATTTGATAAATATTAATACAATATTGAAATACTAAATTTTAGTTTTCTATGAATTATCTGTGGCTATCATTGATACACTTTCATTAATTAGAATCAATCTTGAAATATTAACAGTTAAGATTATCAGCAGCTATCAACGATAGACTTTTTATAAGTAGTTATCAACATTGAAAAAAGACCAACAACTTTGAAAGATTAAGCTATACCAGTGATGGAAAATGAGTAGTGATTATCACTGATAGACTTTCATAAATGACTATCAACTTTGAAAGATTAATACAATAGCTATCATTAATAATCTTCTAACGTGGCTATCACTGATAGTAGTTATCAGTCGCTATCACTAATAGACTTTCATCAATTAGAATCAACCTTGAAATATTAACACTTAAGACTAGTAATGATAGACTTCTATAACTAGTTATGAACTTTCAAAGAAACTCGATATATAGATTTCACCTAACTTCTGTCACTAATATCACTCATATCGTGGTTATCCCTGATAACTTCTTTCCCTAATAACATCACTGATAAGATACTATCAATGATCTCACTGATATCATGCTATAAGTGATGGGTATCTATCATCGATAACATGTTGTCAATGGTAGCTTCTATCACCGATAACGTGCTATTAGTGGTAGCTTCTATTATCGATAATGTGTTATCAGTGTGATAATGGGCAGAAATGCACGTTATTACAGTGCTAAGTTATTAAATAATGGAGGTTTGTGTTGATAAAATATGTTAGATTGCGTCCAAAAAGCATTAAATTCATAACATTGCGGTCGCATGCATTCATCGCATAAAAATAGTTAACTTTTGTACTTTTGTGCAGAATATGCATTAACGTAAAGCGAAAAGTGCGATCACAAGAAAGCAACGGTCAAGCGCAGCGTTATCGCAAGGCTTTGAGGTGATTTGTGCTCGCAAACATCTGCTCAAGAAGGATTGTCGCATAGAGCTGGCATAACTTGGTGGGCGCATCTAGGTGAAAAGCATAATTAATCACGATGGGACAGAAAGCTGATGACAGTCGAGTCCGAATTAAGTTGACAAGCCACTAACGATAGCAAATACACTCAGCTTTTCGGTGACAAATATTTGGTGCATCAGACAGGGAATTAAAGCCATCCCATTAGTGCAATCATAAGAGAGAAGATGTCTTTCACCCTGAAGCTCTATAAATACCAAAGGTGACCTTCAGAAGAGGAGTTCGGAGAGTTTGGACACTTAGAGAATTTTTCCTTAGATAGAACAGCCTTGTTCATAGTTTTTCTTTTTACTTAGAAGGCGGAGCGAGAGAAGGGAAGAGACGCTGGAAGATCGCTCAGGGTAACTTGAGAGAGAACCCGAAGGCGTGGAAAAGTAGAGAGCGGGCCGACTCTCGCGAGAGCGATACTATCTTTTGAACAGAGTAGAAAGACAGTGTAAAAACCTTGGGAAGCAAGAGATTGCTACTAGAATCTTTATTCTCATCTTGCATTGTTATTTTGTATCTCAACTCTATATCTATACAATAGAACTTTTTTATCTACATATGTTCACTTTCTTGAAAGCACGCATGAGTAGCTAAATTTATCGAATGGGTTGAGAAGAACTAAGCTAACATGACCTAGGACCTTCATCGCATGCGTTTATCTTGTTTTATGCTATGCTCAACACACCTTTAGAGCTATTGGAGAGAGAGTCTGAAGAAAGAACCTAAGACTTGAGAGAGCTAAGTTAGAGTCTAGACTCGAGAGAGCAAGATTAGATCTGCATAAATAAGAGATAGGGATTTAGAGATAAGCTTTGTTTGCCAACATGCATCGCATGCACCCTAGAGATAGATTATGATATTATGTGGTTGCCTTACTTGCGTGTGTGTCATTTTGTCATCGCATAAATAAGAATAGAGGCTTATGTGTAGGTCCTGTAGACTCATCGCATATATTGCATGTGTTCTAGTACTAGAAGTCATAGCATCTGCGTCAAGAGATGATTTGCTATTGTATGTGTATTGCATGATCGCATAACATGAATGCATCTTAGGAAGTGTTAGTTGAACCCCTTCTCAACCCGTTCACCGTATATGCATCGCATCTTCCGTATTATCAACTCTTTTTGTAACTCCGCCGCATTTTTTTTATTTTATTACCGCAAACAACAACCCAAAAAAATTATTTGATTTCTTGGTTACCGCAAAGTCTTCTTGAAAATTACCACCGCATACCGTTTTTTCTAGTCCCTGAATTCGACCCTGGACTTACCAGGAAACTCAGTGGAATTTATACTTGGATTCTGCTGAGAAAACTTGTTGCTCAACGCATTTCCATCACCACATTTCATTCCATATTTGGGTTAGCTTTTTCACCGATAACATGCTATCAGTGGTAGCTTCTCTCAATGATAACTACTGACCATCTTATTGTCCCTTTCCTTATCCTTTCCAAACATTTGTGCGGTCTCTTTTCTTTTCGATACCTCTCAAGGGCACTTCTGTAAAAACAACAAATAGCCAAACTAAACCTTTTTTATTCGTTTGATTTTTAAAAAAAATATTATGGTACACAAATACATACATATTTCAATTTGTGCCTTTATTTTGGGCCATCTATGCCATTTTTCAAGTTTATTTCTGATAGACATCATACTCTTAAAGTCCTATAAAAAGAAAAAAAAAAAAAAAAAAAAAAAAAAAAAAAACTATTGGCCTCTCTGATATTGTTCACATTTCTCATTTTTGAGAAATAAACTTGTTTAATACCAATTCTCATTTTTTTTTCAAATTTTTAAGAAATGTTTGTAAAAATGGTACTGTTAACTAAAAAAATAGTTTCTTTCAAATTTATTTTCATTTGCTATTTATACTTAATATTTCATTGTAATACTCAAACTTGATGATTGACTTGTTAGTGTTAAGTCAGTTATGAATTGGTTACTTTCAAGTCTTGGGTTCAAAACTCAACCTCATAATTTTATGGAAAAAAAAAAAAGGAGAAGAAGCAGAAACCGATTAAAGAAAAGAAAATTAAAAAAAAAACAAAAAGAAAAAGAAAAGAAAGAGAAGAAGCAAAAAGCAAAAACCGAAGAAAGGAAAGAAAGAAAAAAGAAAATTAAAAAAAAAAAGTGAATAAGCAAAAACTAGAAAAGAAAATAAAATAAAAAATAAAACAAAGGTAAGAAGTAAAAATCGAAGAAAATAAAGAAAATAAAAATTTTAATTAAAAATAAATAAATAAGAAGAAGAAGAAGAAGAAGGTGTGCAACAAGACAAGATAATGGAGGGGGAATTGAAAATTAGAAAAAATTCAAAAATTAACTAGTCAATACTTCTATATTTGCAAATATTATAAAGAGGTAATATAATTTTTTTTTTAATTTTTCCCTTATATCACTATCTATTATAAACGTCCTTATTTTTATTATTTAAAATTAACTAAATTTAATATTTATATTGAAATTGTAAATTCTATATAGGAAATTAGTATTATTGTTACATATAGTTGTTTAAATTAAACATGTATTTTTTATTATAAATTAATAAAAATTAAATTTATTATATTATAT